>NC_133366.1:35137646-35326393 GCF_049309525.1 Garra rufa | reverse complement strand
CCGCGAGAGCGCCGAATCCTAACCACTAGACCACCAGGGAAGAGCTGATCTGCTGCTGGCCTGCTAATAGCATGAGAAAAAGCAGACAGCAATACAGGCTTCTGTCACGTCGAAAACCAACAAGTCGGGCGCAAGCACGAGGTCCCCCAGGTGGTGCGCCAGTGGCGCAATGGATAACGCGTCTGACTACGGATCAGAAGATTCTAGGTTCGACTCCTGGCTGGCTCTTGCTCCGCTGTGGTCCAGTGGTGCAATGGATAACACGTCTGACTACGGATCAAAAGATTCTAGGTTCGACTTCTGGCTGGCTCGCGCTCCGCTATGGGCCAGTGGTACAATGGATAACACGTCTGACTACAGATCAGAAGATTCTATGTTCGACTCCTGGCTTGCTCGAGCACCGCTTTTTGCGTAATGCAGTTTGGTTTTGATGTCACGGCTTGCTGAATTGTTGCCCTATTCCTACGTGCCATCCGGGCTTTGAGAAAAAGTTGGACACGAAATATCCGGTTAAAACCGCATCTCAGTTTCATTGTTAATCTCGTGATTTTTTCATTTCTGTACCTTGACAGACCGGCGATAGGCTGTTTTTCCTTGAGATAACGGTTACAATGCAAGACCACGCTTGTTTTTTCGAATGCGTGGCGTGAGTATTTTTGGAATCTTTTTTTTTACCCGGACAAGGCTTTCACTGACCAGTTCCCATATGGTCTAGCAGTCAGGATTCCTGGTTTTCACCCAGGCGGCCCCGGTTCGACTCCCGGTATGGGAAGGCGGGTTCCTCTTTGCTTCCCTCTTCGAACGGGGCGCACGTCTTCCTGCGTCGAAAGCTGTTTTTTGGCCAGCAGTCGAGTTGCAGAAACCTAATAGGCCGAGGTTGTGACCCCACAGATCCGTGCCTTCGATAGCTCAGCTGGTAAAGCGGAGGACTGTAGGTGGAGCGTTGGCAATCCTTAGGTCGCTGGTTCGACTCCGGCTCGA
The DNA here is from genome assembly GCF_049309525.1 of Garra rufa. NCBI lineage: Eukaryota > Metazoa > Chordata > Actinopteri > Cypriniformes > Cyprinidae > Garra > Garra rufa. The sequence continues at coordinate 35,325,412 of NC_133366.1, read as the reverse complement.
AGGAGGTCGATTTTCATGTGCCCACCTTTTTTGCGGGGGCCGGCTTTCTGAAAGCGGGGCGGTGAGAGCGCCGAATCCTAACCACAAGACCACCAGGGAAGAGCTGATCTAATGCTGGCCTGCTAATAGCATGAGAACAAGCAGACAGCAATACAGGCTTCTGTCACGTCGAAAACCAAGAAGTCGGGCGCAAGTACGAGGTCCCCCAGGCTTAGGTCGCTGGCTCGACTCCGGCTCGAAGGAGGTCGTTTTTCATGTGCCCACCTTTTTTGGGGGGCCGGCCTTCTGAAAGCGGCCAGCAGAGCTTGATTTCACAGTCCACCGTTGGGGGGGAGGGGGGCAAAAGAGCATTCCCTGACCGGGAATCGAACCCGGGCCGCGGCGGTGAGAGCGCCGAATCCTAACCACTAGACCACCAGGAAAGAGCTGACCTAGTGTTGGCCTGCTAATAGCATGAGAACATGCAGACAGCAATACAGGCTTCTGTCACGTCGAAAACCAACAAGTCGGGCGGAAGCACGAGGTCACTCATGCGGTGGGCCAGTGGCGCAATGGATAACGCGTCTGACTACGGATCAGAAGATTCTAGGTTCGACTCCTGGCTGGCTCGTGCTCTGCTTTTTGCGTAATGCAGTTTGGTTTTGATGTCACGGCCTTGCCGAATTGTTGCCCTATTCCTACGTGCCACCCGGGCTTTGAGAAAAAGTTGGACACGAAATGAAATCCAAACTAGCCAAAAATCAGCAACTTATCCGGTTATAACCGCGTCTCAGTTTCATTGCTAATCTCATAATTTTTTCATTTCTGTACCTTGACAGACCAGCGATAGGCTGTTTTTCCTTGAGATAACGGTTACAATGCAAGACCACACAATCCTTAGGTTGCTGGTTCGACTCCGGCTCGAAGGAGGTCGTTTTTCATGTGCCCACCTTTTTTGGGCGGGCCGGCCTTCTGAAAGCGGCCAGCAGAGCTTGATTTCACAGTCCGCCGTTGGGGGGTAGGGGGCAAAAGAGCGTTCCCTGACCGGGAATCGAACCCGGGCCGTGAGAGCGGCAAATCCTAACCACTAGACCACCAGGGAAGAGCTGATCTACTTCTGGCCTGCTAATAGCATGAGAACAAGCAGACAGCAATACAGGCTTCTGTCACGTCGAAAACCAACAAGTCGGGCGCAAGCACGAGGGCCCCCAGGCGGTGGGCCAGTGGCGCAATGGATAACGCGTCTGACTACGGATCAGAAGATTCTAGGTTCGACTCCTGGCTGACTTGTGCTCCGCTGTGGGCCAGTGGTGCAATGGATAACACGTCTGACTACGGATCAGAAGATTCTAGGTTCGACTCCTGGCTTGCTCGAGCACCGCTTTTTGCGTAATGCAGTTTGGTTTTGATGTCATGGCTTGCTGAATTGTTGCCCTATTCCTACGTGCCATCGGGCTTTGAGAAAAAGTTGGACACGAAATATCCGGTTCAAACCGCATCTCAGTTTCATTGTTAATCTCATGATTTTTTCATTTCTGTACCTTGACAGACCGGCGATAGGCTGTTTTTCCTTGAGATAACGGTTACAATGCAAGACCACGCTTGTTTTTTCGAATGCGTGGCGTGAGTATTTTTGGAATCTTTTTTTTTACCCGGACAAGGCTTCCACTGACCAGTTCCCATATGGTCTAGCGGTCAGGATTCCTGGTTTTCACCCAGGCGGCCCGGGTTCGACTCCCGGTATGGGAAGGCGGGTTCCTCTTTGCTTCCCTCTTCGAACGGGGCGCACGTCTTTCTGCGTCGAAAGCCGTTTTTTGGCCAGCAGTCGAGCTGGAGAAACCTAATAGGCAGAGGTTGTGACCCCACAGATCCGTGCCTTCGATAGCTCAGCTGGTAGAGTGGAGGACTGTAGGTGGAGCGTTGGCAATCCTTAGGTCGCTGGTTCGACTCCTGCTCGAAGGAGGTAGATTTTCATGTGCCCACCTTTTTTGAGGGGGCCGGCTTTATGAAAGCGGGGCGGTGAGAGCGCCGAATCCTAACCACAAGACCACCAGGGAAGAGCTGATCTAATGCTGGCCTGCTAAAAGCATGAGAACAAGCAGACAGCAATACAGGCTTCTGTCACGTCGAAAACCAAGAAGTCGGGCGCAAGCACGAGGTCCCCCAGGCGGTGGGCCAGTGGTTGGCAATCCTTAGGTCGCTGGTTCGACTCCGGCTCGAAGGAGGTAGATTTTCATGTGCCCACCTTTTTTGAGGGGGCCGGCTTTATGAAAGCGGGGCGGTGAGAGCGCCGAATCCTAACCACAAGACCACCAGGGAAGAGCTGATCTAATGCTGGCCTGCTAATAGCATGAGAACAAGCAGACAGCAATACAGGCTTCTGTCACGTCGAAAACCAAGAAGTCGGGCGCAAGCACGAGGTCCCCCAGGCGGTGGGCCAGCGGTTGGCAATCCTTAGGTCGCTGGTTCGACTCCGGCTCGAAGGAGGTCGTTTTTCATGTGCCCACCTTTTTTGGGGGGCCGGCCTTCTGAAAGCGGCCAGCAGAGCTTGATTTCACAGTCCACCGTTGGGGGGGAGAGGGGCAAAAGAGCGTTCCCTGACCGGGAATCGAACCCGGGCCGCGGCGGTGAGAGCGCCGAATCCTAACCACTAGACCACCAGGGAAGAGCTGACCTAGTGTTGGCCTGCTAATAGCATGAGAACATGCAGACAGCAATACAGGCTTCTGTCACGTCGAAAACCAAGAAGTCGGGCGCAAGCACGAGGTCCCCCAGGCTTAGGTCGCTGGCTCGACTCCGGCTCGAAGGAGGTCGTTTTTCATGTGCCCAACTTTTTTGGGGGGGCCGGCCTTCTGAAAGCGGCCAGCAGAGCTTGATTTCACAGTCCGCCGTTGGGGGGTGGGGGGCAAAAGAGCGTCCCCTGACCGGGAATCGAACCCAGGCCGCGAGAGCGCCGAATCCTAACCACTAGACCACCAGGGAAGAGCTGATCTACTGCTGGCCTGTTAATAGCATGAGAACAAGCAGACAGCAATACAGGCTTCTGTCACGTCGAAAACCAAGAAGTCGGGTGCAAGCACGAGGTCCCCCAGGCGGTGGGCCAGTGGTTGGCAATCCTTAGGTCGCTGGTTCGACTCCGGCTCGAAGGAGGTCGTTTTTTATGTGCCCACCTTTTTTGGGGGGCCGGCCTTCTGAAAGCGGCCAGCAGAGCTTGATTTCACAGTCCACCGTTGGGGGGGAGGGGGGCAAAAGAGGTCCCTCATGCGGTGGGCCAGTGACGCAATGGATAACGCGTCTGACTACGGATCAGAAGATTCTAGGTTCGACTCCTGGCTGGCTTGTGCTCTGCTTTTTGCGTAATGCAGTTTGGTTTTGATGTCACGGCCTTGCCGAATTGTTGCCCTATTCCTACGTGCCACCCGGGCTTTGAGAAAAAGTTGGACACGAAATGAAATCCAAACTAGCCAAAAATCAGCAACTTATCCGGTTATAACCGCGTCTCAGTTTCATTGCTAATCTCATAATTTTTTCATTTCTGTACCTTGACAGACCAGCGATAGGCTGTTTTTCCTTGAGATAACGGTTACAATGCAAGACCACACAATCCTTAGGTCGCTGGTTCGACTCCGGCTCGAAGGAGGTCGTTTTTCATGTGCCCACCTTTTTTGGGCGGGCCGGCCTTCTGAAAGCGGCCAGCAGAGCTTGATTTCACAGTCCGCTGTTGGGGGGGGTGGGGGGCAAAAGAGCGTTCCCTGACCGGGAATCGAACCTGGGCCGCGAGAGCGCCGAATCCTAACCACTAGACCACCAGGGAAGAGCTGATCTGCTGCTGGCCTGCTAATAGCATGAGAACAAGCAGACAGCAATACAGGCTTCTGTCACGTCGAAAACCAACAAGTCGGGCGCAAGCACGAGGTCCCCCAGGTGGTGGGCCAGTGGCGCAATGGTTAACTCGTCTGACTACGGATCAGAAGATTCTAGGTTCGACTCCTGGCTGGCTCGTGCTCTGCTTTTTGCGTAATGCAGTTTGGTTTTGATGTCACGGCCTTGCCGAATTGTTGCCCTATTCCTACGTGCCACCCGGGCTTTGAGAAAAAGTTGGACACGAAATGAAATCCAAACTAGCCAAAAATCAGCAACTTATCCGGTTATAACCGCGTCTCAGTTTCATTGCTAATCTCATAATTTTTTCATTTCTGTACCTTGACAGACCGGCGATAGGCTGTTTTTCCTTGAGATAACGGTTACAATGCAAGACCACGCTTGTTTTTTCGAATGCGTGTCGTGAGTATTTTTGGAATCTTTTTAGTTACCCGGACAAGTCTTCCACTGACCAGTTCCCATATGGTCTAGCAGTCAGGATTCCTGGTTTTCACCCAGGCGGCCCCGGTTCGACTCCCGGTATGGGAAGGCGGGTTCCTCTTTGCTTCCCTCTTCGAACGGGGCGCACGTCTTCTTGCGTCGAAAGCCGTTTTTTGGCCAGCAGTCGAGCTGCAGAAACCTAATAGGCCGAGGTTGTGACCCCACAGATCCGTGCCTTCGATAGCTCAGCTGGTAGAGCGGAGGACTGTAGGTGGAGCGTTGGCAATCCTTAGGTCGCTGGTTTGACTCCGGCTCGAAGGAGGTTGATTTTCATGTGCCCACCTTTTTTGCGGGGGCCGGCTTTCTGAAAGCGGGGCGGTGAGAGCGCCGAATCCTAACCACAAGACCACCAGGGAAGAGCTGATCTAATGCTGGCCTGCTAATAGCATGAGAACAAGCAGACAGCAATACAGGCTTCTGTCACGTCGAAAACCAAGAAGTCGGGCGCAAGCACGAGGTCCCCCAGGCGGTGGGCCAGTGGTTGGCAATCCTTAGGTCGCTGGTTCGACTCCGGCTCGAAGGAGGTCGTTTTTCATGTGCCCACCTTTTTTGGGGGGCCGGCCTTCTGAAAGCGGCCAGCAGAGCTTGATTTCACAGTCCACCGTTGGGGGGGAGGGGAGCAAAAGAGCGTTCCCTGACCGGGAATCGAACCCGGGCCGCGGCGGTGAGAGCGCCGAATCCTAACCGCTAGACCACCAGGGAAGAGCTGACCTAGTGTTGGCCTGCTAATAGCATGAGAACATGCAGACAGCAATACAGGCTTCTGTCACGTCGAAAACCAACAAGTCGGGCGGAAGCACGAGGTCCCTCGTGCGGTGGGCCAGTGGCGCAATGGATAACGCGTCTGACTACGGATCAGAAGATTCTAGGTTCGACTCCTGGCTGGCTCGTGCTCTGCTTTTTGCGTAATGCAGTTTGGTTTTGATGTCACGGCCTTGCCGAATTGTTGCCCTATTCCTACGTGCCACCCGGGCTTTGAGAAAAAGTTGGACACGAAATGAAATCCAAACTAGCCAAAAATCAGCAACTTATCCGGTTATAACCGCGTCTCAGTTTCATTACTAATCTCATAATTTTTTCATTTCTGTACCTTGACAGACCAGCGATAGGCTGTTTTTCCTTGAGATAACGGTTACAATGCAAGACCACACAATCCTTAGGTCGCTGGTTCGACTCCGGCTCGAAGGAGGTCGTTTTTCATGTGCCCACCTTTTTTGGGCGGGCCGGCCTTCTGAAAGCGGCCAGCAGAGCTTGATTTCACAGTCCGCCGTTGGGGGGGTGGGGGGCAAAAGAGCTTTCCCTGACCGGGAATCGAACCCAGGCCGCGAGAGCGCCGAATCCTAACCACTAGACCACCAGGGAAGAGCTGATCTGCTGCTGGCCTGCTAATAGCATGAGAAAAAGCAGACAGCAATACAGGCTTCTGTCACGTCGAAAACCAACAAGTCGGGCGCAAGCACGAGGTCCCCCAGGTGGTGCGCCAGTGGCGCAATGGATAATGCGTCTGACTACGGATCAGAAGATTCTAGGTTCGACTCCTGGCTGGCTCTTGCTCTGCTGTGGTCCAGTGGTGCAATGGATAACACGTCTGACTACGGATCAGAAGATTCTAGGTTCGACTTCTGGCTGGCTCGTGCTCCGCTGTGGGCCAGTGGTGCAATGGATAACACGTCTGACTACAGATCAGAAGATTCTATGTTCGACTCCTGGCTTGCTCGAGCACTGCTTTTTGCGTAATGCAGTTTGGTTTTGATGTCACAGCTTGCTGAATTGTTGCCCTATTCTTACGTGCCATCCGGGCTTTGAGAAAAAGTTGGACACGAAATATCCGGTTAAAACCGCATCTCTGTTTCATTGTTAATTTCATGATTTTTTCATTTCTGTACCTTGACAGACCGGCGATAGGCTGTTTTTCCTTGAGATAACGGTTACAATGCAAGACCACGCTTGTTTTTTCGAATGCGTGGCGTGAGTATTTTTGGAATCTTTTTTTTTACCCGGACAAGGCTTTCACTGACCAGTTCCCATATGGTCTAGCAGTCAGGATTCCTGGTTTTCACCCAGGCGGCCCCGGTTCGACTCCCGGTATGGGAAGGCGGGTTCCTCTTTGCTTCCCTCTTCGAACGGGGCGCACGTCTTCCTGCGTCGAAAGCCGTTTTTTGGCCAGCAGTCAAGTTGCAGAAACCTAATAGGCCGAGGTTGTGACCCCACAGATCCGTGCCTTCGATAGCTCAGCTGGTAAAGCGGAGGACTGTAGGTGGAGCGTTGGCAATCCTTAGGTAGCTGGTTCGACTCCGGCTCGAAGGAGGTCGATTTTCATGTGCCCACCTTTTTTGCGGGGGCCGGCTTTCTGAAAGCGGGGCGGTGAGAGCGCCGAATCCTAACCACAAGACCACCAGGGAAGAGCTGATCTAATGCTGGCCTGCTAATAGCATGAGAACAAGCAGACAGCAATACAGGCTTCTGTCACGTCGAAAACCAAGAAGTCGGGCGCAAGCACGAGGTCCCCCAGGCTTAGGTCGCTGGTTCGACTCCGGCTCGAAGGAGGTCGTTTTTCATGTGCCCACCTTTTTTGGGGGGCCGGCCTTCTGAAAGCGGCCAGCAGAGCTTGATTTCACAGTCCACCGTTGGGGGGGAGGGGGGCAAAAGTGCATTCCCTGACCGGGAATCGAACCCAGGCCGCGGCGGTGAGAGCGCCGAATCCTAACCACTAGACCACCAGGGAAGAGATGACCTAGTGTTGGCCTGCTAATAGCATGAGAAAATGCAGACAGCAATACAGGCTTCTGTCACGTAGAAAACCAACAAGTCGGGCGGAAGCACGAGGTCCCTCATGCGGTGGGCCAGTGGCGCAATGGATAAAGCGTCTGACTACGGATCAGAAGATTCTAGGTTCGACTCCTGGCTGGCTCATGCTCTGCTTTTTGCGTAATGCAGTTTGGTTTTGATGTCACGGCCTTGCCGAATTGTTGCCCTATTCCTACGTGCCACCCGGGCTTTGAGAAAAAGTTGGACACGAAATGAAATCCAAACTAGCCAAAAATCAGCAACTTATCCGGTTATAACCGCGTCTCAGTTTCATTGCTAATCTCATAATTTTTTCATTTCTGTACCTTGACAGACCAGCGATAGGCTGTTTTTCCTTGAGATAACGGTTACAATGCAAGACCACACAATCCTTAGGTCGCTGGTTCGACTCCGGCTCGAAGGAGGTCGTTTTTCATGTGCCCACCTTTTTCGGGGGGGCCGGCCTTCTGAAAGCGGCCAGCAGAGCTTGATTTCACAGGCCGCCGTTGGGGGGGTGGGGGGCAAAAGAGCGTTCCCTGACCGGGAATCGAACCCGGGCCGCGAAAGCGCCAAATCCTAACCACTAGACCACCAGGGAAGAGCTGATCTGCTGCTGGCCTGCTAATAGCATGAGAAAAAGCAGACAGCAATACAGGCTTCTGTCACGTCGAAAACCAACAAGTCGGGCGCAAGCACGAGGTCCCCCAGGTGGTGGGCCAGTGGCGCAATGGATAACGCGTCTGACTACGGATCAGAAGATTCTAGGTTCGACTCCTGGCTGGCTCTTGCTCCGCTGTGGTCCAGTGGTGCAATGGATAACACGTCTGACTACGGATCAGAAGATTCTAGGTTCGACTCCTGGCTGGCACGTGCTCCGCTGCGGGCCAGTGGTGCAATGGATAACACGTCTGACTACAGATCAGAAGATTCTATGTTCGACTCCTGGCTTGCTCGAGCACCGCTTTTTGCGTAATGCAGTTTGGTTTTGATGTCACGGCTTGCTGAATTGTTGCCCTATTCCTACTTGCCATCCGGGCTTTGAGAAAAAGTTGGACACGAAATATCCGGTTAAAACCGCATCTCAGTTTCATTGTTAATCTCATGATTTTTTCATTTCTGTACCTTGACAGACCGGCGATAAGCTGTTTTTCCTTGAGATAACGGTTACAATGCAAGACCACGTTTGTTTTTTTGAATGCGTGGCGTGAGTATTTTTGGAATCTTTTTATTTACCCGGACAAGGCTTCCACTGACCAGTTCCCATATGGTCTAGCAGTCAGGATTCCTGGTTTTCACCCAGGCGGCCCCGGTTCGACTCCCGGTATGGGAAGGCGGGTTCCTCTTTGCTTCCCTCTTCGAACGGGGCGCACGTCTTCCTGCGTCGAAAGCCGTTTTTTGGCCAGCAGTCGAGCTGCAGAAACCTAATAGGCCGAGGTTGTGACCGCACAGATCCGTGCCTTCGACCTGGAGCAGGATTGTCTGTTTCCGCGGCCGTCTCCTCGTCCAATCGCCGATCTCGCCGTCCATTGTGAGAATGGACGAGGCGCCAATCACATCGCACGCGCTCCCTTGTTGAGAGCCAATCGCGTTGCCGAATGAGAATGGACGCAGCCACTCACCGTGCTTAGCTTCATTCTAATTCATGTAAAAAATCAGACGAACGGAACATCTAATAACTTTTCAAAGTAAGTAATAAATGTTTGCTTCTTTCTTCATATGTGTTTACAGTGTTCTCAATTGTTAACTCGTTACGTTTTCGTCCGTCGTTCATCCGTTTTTGTGTGTTCATAAACTTTTGACTCGCGACTTGTGAATGAAACAATGTTAGTTTGCCTCTAATCTTCCTTATTAAACTCCATTTACACGTTCTGAAGTTCAATTTAAATGGAAAAAAAAACGTGTTTCAGCTGTAAATGTAGTCATTCTTTATTACAGTTTACCGTGTTTTTACTGTAGTGAATCATAGTAACCATGTTGTGTTTTTGGCTGATCGATTACAACTGTATGAACACAGTCTTACTATAAATTAAAATCCGAATGAACAAAACAAACAAAACCCATTTTCCTTGTGTTGTGTAGTAATCATGTTTTGTTTTCATGAATTGCCTATAATCTCTCATTTTAAACACAGTTTGCCTGTAATCTTACTCATTAAACTAAATTTACTCGTTCTGAAGTTGGATTTATTTTTCAGCTGTAAATGGTCATTCCTTATGACAATTCACCATGTTATTACCATAGTGAAAGCCTAGTTGTGTTTTTGGCCGATCGATTACAACTGTATGAACACAGTCTTACTATAAATTAAAATCTGAATGAACAAAAAAACATTATGCTTGTGTTCATTGTCATTTACCATGGTTTTACTATAGTGAAAGTGTAGTATATGTAATGTATGTAGTATGTAGTAAGTGTATCATGTTTTCTTTTCATGCCTTGCCTATAATATCACATATTAAACACAGTTTGCCTGTAATCTTACTTATTAAACTCAATATAAACAGTCTTACTATGAATAAAATCGTGAATGAAAAAAACACCATGGTTTTACTAATGTGAAAGTGAAATGATCATGTTTGGTTTTCATGACTTGCCTAAAATCTCACATATAAAACACCATTTGCCTGTAATTTTGCATAATAAACACATGTATTCTTTTTTTTCAGTTTGATTAGGATTTAAAAAATGTTTTGTTGTAGAAATTGTCATTTCTAATTAAAATGTAATGTGATTTTGCTATGTGTGACTGTAGTAATCAAGTTTTGAGTTTGCAGATGGATTACCATTTGTATAAACACAGATAAAAGTGCAACAAATAATAATTAAAATGAAAACGCAATGTTATATAGACATAAAGGGAGGGTAACACTTTATTTAACATTGTCATTAATACACGCTATATGTAGTTACTATAGCAATAACAGTAAATTATGAATAATTGGATGCAACTAATTATAAACCAAACAAAACACTAGTCTTACCCCTATAGTAACTGCATGTGGTAATTTAATATTCAAATACTTATATGCATAATTGTAGTTTAACACCTTTTAAAGTGTAACCTTATTTTGCTTTATTAGTAATAAAATAATGTTTTATTGTTGTAATGGGTGCCATGATTTAGTTAGCTTGAATAGATATGATTGTATCAATATAAATAAATTAAAAACATTTGTGTAGTTGTCCAATACTTGCAAAAATACACATTACTAACTATTATTTTCCTATTATATTTAGATGAGCACTAAGCCAAAGAGCCACAAGGTCATGGGTGAAGGCGAGTGGATGGCCAGGTTGAGGGCTTTTGCCAGCTCTGGGGTTTGTCCGTCTGGAGGCAACAGACCAGCACCACGGCAGCGGAAGTGGTACAACCTCTACCATTTATTTGATCAAAAATACTGGAAAAAACAGCAAAATAACTTGTACTGCATATTTGTATTTATTTTTTTATTTTTTAAATGAAAACTGATATGTTTGGCAGAATTCATTGATGAATAAAAAGTTAAAAGAACAGCATTAATTTCTCTTTTGAACAGTCCTGTATATCGTTAAAGAAGATTTTCTATTTTATTAAGTTGGCTTGGGAAAGCCAACTTACTGAAATCCTATTTAAACTTATTATTAAGTTGGCTTGGGAAAGCCAACTTACTGAAATCCTATTTAAACTTATTATTAAGTTGGCTTGGGAAAGCCAACTTACTGAAATCCTATTTAAACTTATTATTATTCTTCTTATTTTTCTGAGCGGAAAATTTTTGGACTCCTACTCCTCCTAGACCGTTCAAGCTACATACTCCAAACTCGGGTCAGATCTTCATACTGTTCAGACTTAGTGTGCTATATCTTTTCAGACTGTTTTGAGTTATGGTTTTCTTAAAAATTAATATTAAAAATCATAAAAAGGTCCCATAGACTTTCATTGACCAAAAGTCCATGTCTGTTTGAACTGTGTTTAATGTAAACTGCTAGAAGCCATTGATACTCAATTAAGCTTTAAACTATCTATCTATCTATCTATCTATCTATCTATCTATCTATCTATCTATCTATCTATCTATCTATCTATCTATCTATCTATCTATCTATCTATCTTCAAACCTTATCTATCTATCTATCTATCTATCTATCTATCTATCTATCTATCTATCTATCTTCAAACCTTATCTATCTATCTATCTATCTATCTATCTATCTATCTATCTATCTATCTATCTATCTATCTATCTATCTATCTATCTTACTAGTCATGCTAAAATCATGTTAGCGACTTGCTAGTAATGCTAAAATCATACTAGCGACTTGCTAGTCATGCCAGAATCATGCTAGCGACTTGCTACTCGACTTGCTAGTCGTGCTAAAATCATGCTAGCGACTTGCTAGTCATGCTAAAATCATGCTAGCGACTTGCTAGTCATGTTAAAAATTATGCTACTGACTTGCTAGTCTAGCTAAAATCATGCTAGCGACTTACTAGTCTTGTTAAAATCATGCTAGCGACTTGGTAGTCATGCTAAAATCATGCTAGCGACTTGGTAGTCATGCTAAAATCATGCTAGCGACTTGCTAGTCATGCTAGAATCATGCTAGCGACTTGCTAGTCATGCTAAAATAATGCTAGCGACTTGCTAGTCATGCTAAAATAATTCTGAAATCATGCTAGCGACTTGCTAGTCTTGTTAAAATCAAGCTAGCAACTTGTTAGTTATGCTAAAATCATGCTAGCAACTTGATAGTCATGCTAGAATCATGCTAGCGACTTGCTAGTAATGCTAAAATAATGCTAAAATCATGCTAGCGACTTGCTAGTCATGCTAAAATAATGATAAAATCATGCTAGCGACTTGCTAGTCATGCTAAAATCATGCTAGCGACTTGCTAGTCATGTTTAAAATCATGCTAGCGACTTGCTAGTCGTGCTAAAATCATGCTAGCGACTTGCTAGTCATGCTAAAATCATGCTAGCGACTTGCTAGTCATGCTAAAATAATGATAAAATCATGCTAGCGACTTGCTAGTCATGCTAAAATAATGCTAAAATCATGCTAGCGACTTGCTAGTCATGCTAAAATCATGCTAGCGACTTGCTAGTCATGCTAAAATCATGCTAGCGACTTGCTAGTCGTGCTAAAATCATGCTAGCGACTTGCTAGTCATGCTAAAATAATGCTAAAATCATGCTAGCGATTTGCTAGTCTTGCTAAAATCATGCTAACGACTTGCTAGTCATGCTAAAATCATGCTAGCGACTTGCTAGTCATGCTAGAATCATGCTAGCGACTTTGCTAGTCATGCTAGAATCATTCTAGCGACTTTGCTAGTTATGCTAAAATAATGCTAAAATCATGCTAGCGACTTGCTAGTCGTGCTAAAATCATGCTAGCGACTTGCTAGTCATGTTAAAATCATGCTAGCGACTCGCTAGTCATGCTTAAATCATGCTAGCGACTTGTTAGTCATGGTAAAATCATACTAGCGACTTGCTAGTCATGCTAAAAATCATGTTAGCGACTTGCTAGTCTTGCTTAAATAATGCTATGGACTTGCTAGTCTTGCTAAAATCATGCTAGCGACTTGCTAGTCATGCTAATATCATGCTAGCGACTTGCTATTCATGCTACAATTATGCTAGCGACTTGCTAGTCATGCTAAAATAATGCTAAAATCATGCTAGCAACTTGCTAGTCATGCTAAAATCATGCTAGCGACTTGCTAGTCGTGCTAAAATCATGCTAGCGACTTGCTAGTCATGCTAAAGTCATGCTAGCGACTTGCTAGTCATGCTAAAATCATGCTAGCGACTTGTTAGTCATGGTAAAATCATGATAGCGACTTTGCTAGTCATGTTAAAAATCATGTTAGCGACTTGCTAGTCTTGCTTAAATAATGCTAGCGACTTGCTAGTCTTGCTAAAACCATGCTAGCGACTTGCTAGTCATGCTAATATCATGCTAGCGACTTGCTAGTCATGCTAGAATCATGCTAGCGACTTTGCTAGTAATGCTAAAATAATGCTAAAATCATGCTAGCGACTTGTTAGTCTTGCTAAAATCATGCTAGCGACTTGCTAGTCATGCTAATATCATGCTAGCGACTTGCTAGTCATGCTAGAATCATGCTAGCGACTTGCTAGTCATGCTAAAATCATGCTAGCGACTTGCTAGTCATGCTAAAATAATACTAAAAATCATGCTAACGACTTGCTAGTCATGCTAAAATAATGATAAAATCATGCTAGCGACTTGCTAGTCATGCTAAAATCATGCTAGCGACTTGCTAGTCATGTTAAAATCAGGCTAGCGACTTGCTAGTCATGTTTAAAATCATGCTAGCGACTTGCTAGTCTTGCTAAAATCATGCTAGCGACTTGCTAGTCATGCTACAATCATGCTAGCGACTTTGCTAGTCATGCTAAAATAATGCTAAAATCATGCTAGCGACTTGCTAGTCATGCTAAAGTCATGCTAGCGACTTGCTAGTCATGCTAAAATCATGCTAGCGACTTGTTAGTCATGGTAAAATCATGCTAGCGACTTGCTAGTCATGTTAAAATCAGGCTAGCGACTTGCTAGTCATGTTTAAAATCATGCTAGCGACTTGCTAGTCTTGCTAAAATCATGCTAGCGACTTGCTAGTCATGCTAAAATAATGCTAAAATCATGCTAGCGACTTGCTAGTAATGCTAAAATCATGCTAGCGACTTGCTAGTCGTGCTAAAATCATGCTAGCGACTTGTTAGTCATGCTAAAGTCATGTTAGCGACTTGCTTGTCATGCTAAAATCATGCTAGCGACTTGTTAGTCATGGTAAAATCATGCTAGCGACTTGCTAGTCATGCTAAAAATCATGTTAGCGACTTGCTAGTCTTGCTTAAATAATGCTAGCGACTTGCTAGTCTTGCTAAAACCATGCTAGCGACTTGCTAGTCATGCTAATATCATGCTAGCGACTTGCTAGTCATGCTAGAATCATGCTAGCGACTTTGCTAGTCATGCTAAAATAATGTTAAAATCATGCTAGCGACTTGCTGGTCGTGCTAAAATCATGCTAGTGACTTGCTAGTCCTGCTAAAATCATGCTAGCGACTTTTTAGTCATGCTAAAATCATGCTAGCGACTTGCTAGTCATGCTAAAATCATGCTAGCGACTTGCTAGTCATGTTAAAAATCATGTTAACGACTTGCTAGTCTTGCTTAAATAATGCTAGCAACCGCATAGCAACACCTTAGCAACCACCCTGGGTACTTTAGCAACCACATAGCAACACCTTAGCATCTATTCACATTCAAACTATTTATATCTTCTAACTATTTATATCTATAAATCTATCTATTTTCAAACTATTTATATCTATCTAGCCTATCTATCTTCAAACTTTATTAATCAAACTAAAACTTTCAAACTGAAAACCTTAAAACTTTCTTTAAACTAAAAGCTTTTAAAACTACTTAAAACTTACTGGCTAGGCTTTCTCAAGCCAACTTAAAGTTTGCTAACAAACTTTTTATCTAGTTATTCTTCTTCTTCTTCTTCTTCTTATTTTTTTTACCGAAAAATATTTAGACACCTACTCCTCCTAGACCGTTCAAGCTACATACTCCAAACTCGGGTCAGATCTTCATACTGTTCAGACTTAGATTGCTATATCTTTTCAGACTGGTTTGAGTTATGGTTTTCTTAAAAATTAATATTAAAAATCATAAAAAGGTCCCATAGACTTTCATTGACCAAAAGTCCATGTCTGTTTGAACTATGTTTAATGTAAACTGCTAGAAGCCATTGATACTCAATTAAGCTTTAAGCTATCTATCTATCTATCTATCTATCTATCTATCTATCTATCTATCTATCTATCTATCTATCTATCTATCTATCTATCTTCAAACCTTATCTATCTATCTATCTATCTATCTATCTATCTATCTATCTATCTATCTTCAAACCTTATCTATCTATCTATCTATCTATCTATCTATCTATCTATCTATCTATCTATCTATCTTCAAACCTTATCTATCTATCTATCTATCTATCTATCTATCTATCTATCTATCTATCTGTCTATCTATCTATCTATCTTCAAACCTTATCTATCTATCTATCTATCTATCTATCTATCTATCTATCTATCTATCTATCTATCTATCTATCTATCTTCAAACCTTATCTATCTATCTATCTATCTATCTATCTATCTATCTATCTATCTATCTATCTATCTATCTTCAAACCTTATCTATCTATCTATCTATCTATCTATCTATCTATCTATCTATCTATCTATCTTCAAACCTTATCTATCTATCTATCTATCTATCTATCTATCTATCTTCAAACCTTATCTATCTATCTATCTATCTATCTATCTATCTATCTATCTATCTATCTATCTATCTATCTTCAAACCTTATCTATCTATCTATCTATCTATCTATCTTCAAACCTTATCTATCTATCTATCTATCTATCTATCTATCTATCTATCTATCTATCTATCTATCTATCTTCAAACCTTATCTATCTATCTATCTATCTATCTATCTTCAAACCTTATCTATCTATCTTACTAGTCATGCTAAAATCATGCTAGCGACTTGCTAGTCGTGCTAAAATCATGCTAGCGACTTGCTAGTCTAGCTAAAATCATGCTAGCGACTTACTAGTCTTGCTAAAATCATGCTAGCGACTTGCTAGTCTTGCTAAAATCATGCTAGCGACTTGCTAGTCATGCTAAAATCATGTTAGCGACTTGCTAGTCATGCTAAAATCATGCTAGCGACTTGCTAGTCATGTTAAAAATCATGTTAACGACTTGCTAGTCTTGCTTAAATAATGCTAGCAACCGCATAGCAACACCTTAGCAACCACCCTGGGTACTTTAGCAACCACATAGCAACACCTTAGCATCTATTCACATTCAAACTATTTATATCTTCTAACTATTTATATCTATAAATCTATCTATTTTCAAACTATTTATATCTATCTAGCCTATCTATCTTCAAACTTTATTAATCAAACTAAAACTTTCAAACTGAAAACCTTAAAACTTTCTTTAAACTAAAAGCTTTTAAAACTACTTAAAACTTACTGGCTAGGCTTTCTCAAGCCAACTTAAAGTTTGCTAACAAACTTTTTATCTAGTTATTCTTCTTCTTCTTCTTCTTCTTATTTTTTTTACCGAAAAATATTTAGACACCTACTCCTCCTAGACCGTTCAAGCTACATACTCCAAACTCGGGTCAGATCTTCATACTGTTCAGACTTAGATTGCTATATCTTTTCAGACTGGTTTGAGTTATGGTTTTCTTAAAAATTAATATTAAAAATCATAAAAAGGTCCCATAGACTTTCATTGACCAAAAGTCCATGTCTGTTTGAACTATGTTTAATGTAAACTGCTAGAAGCCATTGATACTCAATTAAGCTTTAAGCTATCTATCTATCTATCTATCTATCTATCTATCTATCTATCTATCTATCTATCTATCTATCTATCTATCTATCTATCTATCTATCTTCAAACCTTATCTATCTATCTATCTATCTATCTATCTATCTATCTATCTATCTATCTATCTATCTATCTATCTTCAAACCTTATCTATCTATCTATCTATCTATCTATCTATCTATCTATCTATCTATCTATCTATCTATCTATCTTCAAACCTTATCTATCTATCTATCTATCTATCTATCTATCTATCTATCTGTCTATCTATCTATCTATCTTCAAACCTTATCTATCTATCTATCTATCTATCTATCTATCTATCTATCTATCTATCTATCTATCTATCTATCTATCTATCTATCTATCTTCAAACCTTATCTATCTATCTATCTATCTATCTATCTATCTATCTATCTATCTATCTATCTATCTATCTATCTTCAAACCTTATCTATCTATCTATCTATCTATCTATCTATCTATCTATCTATCTATCTTCAAACCTTATCTATCTATCTATCTATCTATCTATCTATCTATCTATCTATCTATCTATCTATCTATCTATCTTCAAACCTTATCTATCTATCTATCTATCTATCTATCTATCTATCTATCTATCTATCTTCAAACCTTATCTATCTATCTATCTATCTATCTATCTTCAAACCTTATCTATCTATCTATCTATCTATCTATCTATCTATCTATCTATCTATCTATCTATCTTCAAACCTTATCTATCTATCTATCTATCTATCTTCAAACCTTATCTATCTATCTTACTAGTCATGCTAAAATCATGCTAGCGACTTGCTAGTCGTGCTAAAATCATGCTAGCGACTTGCTAGTCTAGCTAAAATCATGCTAGCGACTTACTAGTCTTGCTAAAATCATGCTAGCGACTTGCTAGTCTTGCTAAAATCATGCTAGCGACTTGCTAGTCATGCTAAAATCATGTTAGCGACTTGCTAGTCATGCTAAAAAAATGCTAAAATCATGCTACCGACTTGCTAGTCGTGCTAAAATCATGCTAGCGATTTGCTAGTCATGTTAAAATCATGCTAGCGACTTGCTAGTCATGCTAAAATCATGCTAGCGACTTGCTAGTCATGTTAAAATCATGTTAGCAACTTGCTAGTCATGCTAAAATCATGCTAGCGACTTGCTAGTCATGCTAAAAAAATGCTAAAATCATGCTAGTCATGCTAAAATAATGCTAGCGACTTGCTAGTCATGCTAAAATCATGTTAGCAACTTGTTAGTCATGCTAAAATCATGTTAGCGACTTGCTAGTCATGCTAAAAAAATGCTAAAATCATGCTAGCGACTTGCTAGTCGTGCTAAAATCATGCTAGCGATTTGCTAGTCATGCTAAAATCATGCTAGCGACTTTGCTAGTCATGTTAAAATAATGCTAAAATCATGCTAGCGACTTGCTAGTCATGTTAAAATAATGCTAAAATCATGCTAGCGACTTGCTAGTCATGCTAAAATCATGCTAGCGACTTGCTAGTCATGCTAAAATCATGCTAGCGACTTGCTAGTCATGCTAAAATCATGCTAGCGACTTGCTAGTCATGCTAAAATAATGATAAAATCATGCTAGCGACTTGCTAGTCATGCTAAAATAATGATAAAATCATGCTAGCGACTTGCTAGTCATGCTAAAATCATGCTAGCGACTTGCTAGTCATGCTAAAATCAGGCTAGCGACTTGCTAGTCATGCTAAAATCATGCTAGCGACTTGCTAGTCATGCTAGAATCATGCTAGCGACTTTGCTAGTCATGCTAAAATCATGCTAGCGACTTGCTAGTCATGCTAAAATCATGCTAGCGACTTGCTAGTTGTGCTAAAATCATGCTAGCGTCTTGCTAGTCTTGCTAAAATCATGCTAGCGACTTGCTAGTCATGCTAAAATCATGCTAGCGACTTGCTAGTCATGCTAAAATCATGCTAGCGACTTGTTAGTCATGGTAAAATCATGCTAGCGACTTGCTATTCATGCTAAAAATCATGTTAGCGACTTGCTAGTCTTGCTTAAATAATGCTAGCGACTTGCTAGTCTTGCTAAAATCATGCTAGCGACTTGCTAGTCATGCTAATATCATGCTAGCGACTTTGCTAGTCATGCTAAAATAATGCTAAAATCATGCTAGCGACTTGCTAGTCATGCTAAAAATCATGTTAGCGACTTGCTAGTCTTGCTTAAATAATGCTAGCGACTTGCTAGTCTTGCTAAAATCATGCTAGCGACTTGCTAGTCATGTTAATATCATGCTAGCGACTTTGCTAGTCATGCTAAAATAATGCTAAAATCATGCTAGCGACTTGCTAGTCATGCTAAAAATCATGTTAGCGACTTGCTAGTCTTGATTAAATAATGCTAACGACTTGTTAGTCTTGTTAAAATCATGCTAGCGACTTGCTAGTCATGCTAAAATAATGCTAAAATCATGCTAGCGACTTGCTAGTCATGCTAAAATCATGCTAGCGACTTGCTAGTCGTGCTAAAATCATGCTAGTGACTTGCTAGTCGTGCTAAAATCATGCTAGCGACTTGCTAGTCATGCTAAAATCATGCTAGCGACTTGCTAGTCATGCTAAAATAATGCTAAAATCATGCTAGCGACTTGCTAGTCATGCTAAAATAATGATAAAATCATGCTAGCGACTTGCTAGTCATGCTAAAATCATGCTAGCGACTTGCTAGGCATGCTAAAATCAGGCTAGCGACTTGCTAGTCATGCTAAAATCATGCTAGCGACTTGCTAGTCATGCTAGAATCATGCTAGCGACTTTGTTAGTCATGCTAAAATCATGCTAGCGACTTGCTAGTCATGTTAATATCATGCTAGCGACTTTGCTAGTCATGCTAAAATAATGCTAAAATCATGCTAGCGACTTGCTAGTCATGCTAAAAATCATGTTAGCGACTTGCTAGTCTTGATTAAATAATGCTAGCGACTTGTTAGTCTTGTTAAAATCATGCTAGCGACTTGCTAGTCATGTTAAAATAATGCTAAAATCATGCTAGCGACTTGCTAGTCATGCTAAAATCATGCTAGCGACTTGCTAGTCGTGCTAAAATCATGCTAGTGACTTGCTAGTCGTGCTAAAATCATGCTAGCGACTTGCTAGTCATGCTAAAATCATGCTAGCGACTTGCTAGTCATGCTAAAATAATGCTAAAATCATGCTAGCGACTTGCTAGTCATGCTAAAATAATGATAAAATCATGCTAGCGACTTGCTAGTCATGCTAAAATCATGCTAGCGACTTGCTAGGCATGCTAAAATCAGGCTAGCGACTTGCTAGTCATGCTAAAATCATGCTAGCGACTTGCTAGTCATGCTAGAATCATGCTAGCGACTTTGCTAGTCATGCTAAAATCATGCTAGCGACTTGCTAGTCATGTTAATATCATGCTAGCGACTTTGCTAGTCATGCTAAAATAATGCTAAAATCATGCTAGCGACTTGCTAGTCATGCTAAAAATCATGTTAGCGACTTGCTAGTCTTGATTAAATAATGCTAGCGACTTGCTAGTCTTGCTAAAATCATGCTAGTGACTTGATAGTCATGCTAATATCATGCTTGCGACTTGCTAGTCATGCTAGAATCATGCTAGCGACTTTGCTAGTCATGCTAAAATAATGCTAAAATCATGCTAGCGACTTGCTAGTCGTGCTAAAATCATGCTAGCGACTTGCTAGTCATGCTAAAATCATGCTAGCGACTTGCTAGTCATGCTAAAATCATGCTAGCGACTTGTTAGTCATGCTAAAATCATGCTAGCGACTTGCTAGTCATGCTAAAATCATTCTAGCGACTTGCTAGTCATGCTAAAAATCATGTTAACGACTTGCTAGTCTTGCTTAAATAATGCTAGCAACCGTATAGCAACACCTTAGCAACCACCCTGGGTACCTTAGCAACCGCATAGCAACACCTTAGCTTCTATTCACATTCAAACTATTTATATATTCTAACTATTTATATCTATAAATCTATCTATTTTCAAACTATTTATATCTATCTAGCCTATCTATCTTCAAACTTTATTAATCAAACTAAAACTATTTCAAACTGAAAACCTTTAAACTTTCTTTACACTAAAAGCTTTTAAAACTACTTAAAACTTACTGGCTAGGCTTTCTCAAGCCAACTTAAAGTTTGCTAACAAACTTTTTATCTAGTTCTTCTTCTTCTTCTTCTTATTTTTTTTACCGAAAAATTTTTAGACACTATCTCCTCCTAGACCGTTCAAGCTACATACTCCAAACTCGGGTCAGATCTTCATACTGTTCAGACTTAGATTGCTATATCTTTTCAGACTGTTTTGAGTTATGGTTTTCTTAAAAATTAATATTAAAAATCATAAAAAGGTCCCATAGACTTTCATTGACCAAAAGTCCATGTCTGTTTGAACTATGTTTAATGTAAACTGCTAGAAGCCATTGATACTCAATTAAGCTTTAAGCTATCTATCTATCTATCTATCTATCTATCTATCTATCTATAAACCTTATCTATCTATCTATCTATCTATCTATCTATCTATCTATCTATCTATCATCTATCTATCTATCTATCTATCTATCTTCAAACCTTATCTATCTATCTATCTATCTATCTATCTATCTATCTATCTATCTATCTATCTATCTATCTATCTATAAACCTTATCTATCTATCTATCTATCTATCTATCAAACCTTATCTATCTATCTATCTATCTATCTATCTATCTATCTATAAACCTTATCTATCTATCTATCTATCTATCTATCTATCTATCTATCTATCTATCTATCTATCTATCTATCTATAAACCTTATCTATCTATCTATCTATCTATCTATCTATCTATCTTACTAGTCATGCTAAAATCATACTAGCGACTTGCTAGTCATGCCAGAATCATGCTAGCGACTTGCTAGTCGACTTGCTAGTCGTGTTAAAATCATGCTAGCGACTTGCTAGTCATGCTAAAATCATGTTAGCGACTTGCTAGTCATATTAAAAATCATGCTAGCGACTTGCTAGTCTAGCTAAAATCATGCTAGCGACTTACTAGTCTTGCTAAAATCATGCTAGCGACTTGGTAGTCATGCTAAAATCATGCTAGCGACTTGGTAGTCATGCTAAAATCATGCTAGCGACTTGCTAGTCATGCTAGAATCATGCTAGCGACTTGCTAGTCATGCTAAAATTATGCTAGCGACTTGCTAGTCATGCTAAAATAATTCTGAAATCATGCTAGCGACTTGCTAGTCTTGTTAAAATCAAGCTAGCAACTTGTTAGTCATGCTAAAATCATGCTAGCGACTTGCTAGTCATGCTAGAATCATGCTAGCGACTTGCTAGTCATGCTAAAATAATGCTAGCGACTTGCTAGTCATGCTAAAATAATGCTAAAATCATGCTAGCGACTTGCTAGTCGTGCTAAAATCATGCTAGCGACTTGCTAGTCATGCTAAAATCATGCTAGCGACTTGCTAGTCATGCTAAAATAATGTTAAAATCATGCTAGCGACTTGCTAGTCATGCTAAAATAATGATAAAATCATGCTAGCGACTTGCTAGTCATGCTAAAATCAGGCTAGCGACTTGCTAGTCATGTTTAAAATCATGCTAGCGACTTGCTAGTCTTGCTAAAATCATGCTAGCGACTTGCTAGTCATGCTAAAATCATGCTAGCGACTTGCTAGTCATGCTAGAATCATGCTAGCGACTTTGCTAGTCATGCTAAAATAATGCTAAAATCATGCAAGCGACTTGCTAGTCGTGCTAAAATCATGCTAGCGACTTGCTAGTCGTGTTAAAATCATGCTAGCGACTTGCTAGTCATGCTAAAATCATGCTTGCGACTCGCTAGTCATGCTAAAATCATGCTACCGACTTGTTAGTCATGGTAAAATCATGCTAGCGACTTGCTAGTCATGCTAAAAATCATGTTAGCGACTTGCTAGTCTTGCTTAAATAATGCTAGCGACTTGCTAGTCTTGCTAAAATCATGCTAGCGACTTGCTAGTCATGCTAATATCATGCTAGCGACTTGCTAGTCATGCTAGAATCATGCTAGCGACTTTGCTAGTCATGCTAAAATAATGATAAAATCATGCTAGCGACTTGCTAGTCATGCTAAAATAATGCCAGCGACTTGCTAGTCTTGCTAAAATAATGCTAGCGACTTGCTAGTCTTTTGCTAAAATCATGCTAGCGACTTGCTAGTCATGCTAATATCATGCTAGCGACTTGCTAGTCATGCTAGAATCATGCTAGCGACTTGCTAGTCTTGCTAAAATCATGCTAGCGACTTGCTAGTCATGCTAATATCATGCTAGCGACTTGCTAGTCATGCTAGAATCATGCTAGCGACTTGCTAGTCATGCTAAAATCATGCTAGCGACTTGCTAGTCATGCTAAAATAATGCTAAAATCATGCTAGCGACTTGCTAGTCATGCTAAAAATCATGTTAGCGACTTGCTAGTCTTGCTTAAATAATGCTAGCGACTTGCTAGTCTTGCTAAAATCATGCTAGCGACTTGCTAGTCATGTTAATATCATGCTAGCGACTTTGCTAGTCATGCTAAAATAATGCTAAAATCATGCTAGCGACTTGCTAGTCATGCTAAAAATCATGTTAGCGACTTGCTAGTCTTGATTAAATAATGCTAGCGACTTGTTAGTCTTGTTAAAATCATGCTAGCGACTTGCTAGTCATGCTAAAATAATGCTAAAATCATGCTAGCGACTTGCTAGTCATGCTAAAATCATGCTAGCGACTTGCTAGTCGTGCTAAAATCATGCTAGTGACTTGCTAGTCGTGCTAAAATCATGCTAGCGACTTGCTAGTCATGCTAAAATCATGCTAGCGACTTGCTAGTCATGCTAAAATAATGCTAAAATCATGCTAGCGACTTGCTAGTCATGCTAAAATAATGATAAAATCATGCTAGCGACTTGCTAGTCATGCTAAAATCATGCTAGCGACTTGCTAGGCATGCTAAAATCAGGCTAGCGACTTGCTAGTCATGCTAAAATCATGCTAGCGACTTGCTAGTCATGCTAGAATCATGCTAGCGACTTTGTTAGTCATGCTAAAATCATGCTAGCGACTTGCTAGTCATGTTAATATCATGCTAGCGACTTTGCTAGTCATGCTAAAATAATGCTAAAATCATGCTAGCGACTTGCTAGTCATGCTAAAAATCATGTTAGCGACTTGCTAGTCTTGATTAAATAATGCTAGCGACTTGTTAGTCTTGTTAAAATCATGCTAGCGACTTGCTAGTCATGCTAAAATAATGCTAAAATCATGCTAGCGACTTGCTAGTCATGCTAAAATCATGCTAGCGACTTGCTAGTCGTGCTAAAATCATGCTAGTGACTTGCTAGTCGTGCTAAAATCATGCTAGCGACTTGCTAGTCATGCTAAAATCATGCTAGCGACTTGCTAGTCATGCTAAAATAATGCTAAAATCATGCTAGCGACTTGCTAGTCATGCTAAAATAATGATAAAATCATGCTAGCGACTTGCTAGTCATGCTAAAATCATGCTAGCGACTTGCTAGGCATGCTAAAATCAGGCTAGCGACTTGCTAGTCATGCTAAAATCATGCTAGCGACTTGCTAGTCATGCTAGAATCATGCTAGCGACTTTGCTAGTCATGCTAAAATCATGCTAGCGACTTGCTAGTCATGTTAATATCATGCTAGCGACTTTGCTAGTCATGCTAAAATAATGCTAAAATCATGCTAGCGACTTGCTAGTCATGCTAAAAATCATGTTAGCGACTTGCTAGTCTTGATTAAATAATGCTAGCGACTTGCTAGTCTTGCTAAAATCATGCTAGTGACTTGATAGTCATGCTAATATCATGCTTGCGACTTGCTAGTCATGCTAGAATCATGCTAGCGACTTTGCTAGTCATGCTAAAATAATGCTAAAATCATGCTAGCGACTTGCTAGTCGTGCTAAAATCATGCTAGCGACTTGCTAGTCATGCTAAAATCATGCTAGCGACTTGCTAGTCATGCTAAAATCATGCTAGCGACTTGTTAGTCATGCTAAAATCATGCTAGCGACTTGCTAGTCATGCTAAAATCATTCTAGCGACTTGCTAGTCATGCTAAAAATCATGTTAACGACTTGCTAGTCTTGCTTAAATAATGCTAGCAACCGTATAGCAACACCTTAGCAACCACCCTGGGTACCTTAGCAACCGCATAGCAACACCTTAGCTTCTATTCACATTCAAACTATTTATATATTCTAACTATTTATATCTATAAATCTATCTATTTTCAAACTATTTATATCTATCTAGCCTATCTATCTTCAAACTTTATTAATCAAACTAAAACTATTTCAAACTGAAAACCTTTAAACTTTCTTTACACTAAAAGCTTTTAAAACTACTTAAAACTTACTGGCTAGGCTTTCTCAAGCCAACTTAAAGTTTGCTAACAAACTTTTTATCTAGTTCTTCTTCTTCTTCTTCTTATTTTTTTTACCGAAAAATTTTTAGACACTATCTCCTCCTAGACCGTTCAAGCTACATACTCCAAACTCGGGTCAGATCTTCATACTGTTCAGACTTAGATTGCTATATCTTTTCAGACTGTTTTGAGTTATGGTTTTCTTAAAAATTAATATTAAAAATCATAAAAAGGTCCCATAGACTTTCATTGACCAAAAGTCCATGTCTGTTTGAACTATGTTTAATGTAAACTGCTAGAAGCCATTGATACTCAATTAAGCTTTAAGCTATCTATCTATCTATCTATCTATCTATCTATCTATCTATCTATCTATCTATAAACCTTATCTATCTATCTATCTATCTATCTATCTATCTATCTTCAAACCTTATCTATCTATCTATCTATCTATCTATCTATCTATAAACCTTATCTATCTATCTATCTATCTATCTATCAAACCTTATCTATCTATCTATCTATCTATCTATCTATCTATAAACCTTATCTATCTATCTATCTATCTATCTATCTATCTATCTATCTATCTATCAACCTTATCTATCTATCTATCTATCTATCTATCTATCTTACTAGTCATGCTAAAATCATACTAGCGACTTGCTAGTCATGCCAGAATCATGCTAGCGACTTGCTAGTCGACTTGCTAGTCGTGTTAAAATCATGCTAGCGACTTGCTAGTCATGCTAAAATCATGTTAGCGACTTGCTAGTCATATTAAAAATCATGCTAGCGACTTGCTAGTCTAGCTAAAATCATGCTAGCGACTTACTAGTCTAGCTAAAATCATGCTAGCGACTTGGTAGTCATGCTAAAATCATGCTAGCGACTTGGTAGTCATGCTAAAATCATGCTAGCGACTTGCTAGTCATGCTAGAATCATGCTAGCGACTTGCTAGTCATGCTAAAATTATGCTAGCGACTTGCTAGTCATGCTAAAATAATTCTGAAATCATGCTAGCGACTTGCTAGTCTTGTTAAAATCAAGCTAGCAACTTGTTAGTCATGCTAAAATCATGCTAGCGACTTGCTAGTCATGCTAGAATCATGCTAGCGACTTGCTAGTCATGCTAAAATAATGCTAGCGACTTGCTAGTCATGCTAAAATAATGCTAAAATCATGCTAGCGACTTGCTAGTCGTGCTAAAATCATGCTAGCGACTTGCTAGTCATGCTAAAATCATGCTAGCGACTTGCTAGTCATGCTAAAATAATGTTAAAATCATGCTAGCGACTTGCTAGTCATGCTAAAATAATGATAAAATCATGCTAGCGACTTGCTAGTCATGCTAAAATCAGGCTAGCGACTTGCTAGTCATGTTTAAAATCATGCTAGCGACTTGCTAGTCTTGCTAAAATCATGCTAGCGACTTGCTAGTCATGCTAAAATCATGCTAGCGACTTGCTAGTCATGCTAGAATCATGCTAGCGACTTTGCTAGTCATGCTAAAATAATGCTAAAATCATGCAAGCGACTTGCTAGTCGTGCTAAAATCATGCTAGCGACTTGCTAGTCGTGTTAAAATCATGCTAGCGACTTGCTAGTCATGCTAAAATCATGCTTGCGACTCGCTAGTCATGCTAAAATCATGCTACCGACTTGTTAGTCATGGTAAAATCATGCTAGCGACTTGCTAGTCATGCTAAAAATCATGTTAGCGACTTGCTAGTCTTGCTTAAATAATGCTAGCGACTTGCTAGTCTTGCTAAAATCATGCTAGCGACTTGCTAGTCATGCTAATATCATGCTAGCGACTTGCTAGTCATGCTAGAATCATGCTAGCGACTTTGCTAGTCATGCTAAAATAATGATAAAATCATGCTAGCGACTTGCTAGTCATGCTAAAATAATGCCAGCGACTTGCTAGTCTTGCTAAAATAATGCTAGCGACTTGCTAGTCTTTTGCTAAAATCATGCTAGCGACTTGCTAGTCATGCTAATATCATGCTAGCGACTTGCTAGTCATGCTAGAATCATGCTAGCGACTTGCTAGTCTTGCTAAAATCATGCTAGCGACTTGCTAGTCATGCTAATATCATGCTAGCGACTTGCTAGTCATGCTAGAATCATGCTAGCGACTTGCTAGTCATGCTAAAATCATGCTAGCGACTTGCTAGTCATGTTAAAATAATGCTAAAATCATGCTAGCGACTTGCTAGTCATGCTAAAATAATGATAAAATCATGCTAGCGACTTGCTAGTCATGCTAAAATAATGATAAAATCATGCTAGCGACTTGCTAGTCATGCTAAAATCATGCTAGCGACTTGCTAGTCATGTTAAAATCAGGCTAGCGACTTGCTAGTCATGTTTAAAATCATGCTAGCGACTTGCTAGTCTTGCTAAAATCATGCTAGCGACTTGCTAGTCATGCTAATATCATGCTAACGACTTGCTAGTCATGCTACAATCATGCTAGTCATGCTAAAATAATGCTAAAATCATGCTAGCGACTTGCTAGTCATGCTAAAATCATGCTAGCGACTTGCTAGTCGTGCTAAAATCATGCTAGCGACTTGCTAGTCATGCTAAAGTCATGCTAGCGACTTGCTAGTCATGCTAAAATCATGCTAGCGACTTGTTAGTCATGGTAAAATCATGCTAGCGACTTGCTAGTCATGCTAAAAATCATGTTAGCGACTTGCTAGTCTTGCTTAAATAATGCTAGCGACTTGCTAGTCTTGCTAAAACCATGCTAGCGACTTGCTAGTCATGCTAATATCATACTAGCGACTTGCTAGTCATGCTAGAATCATGCTAGCGACTTTGCTAGTCATGCTAAAATAATGCTAAAATCATGCTAACGACTTGCTAGTCGTGCTAAAATCATGATAGCGACTTGCTAGTCGTGCTAAAATCATGCTAGCGACTTGTTAGTCATGCTAAAATCATGCTAGCGACTTGCTAGTCATGCTAAAATCATGCTAGCGACTTGCTAGTCATGTTAAAAATCATGTTAACGACTTGCTAGTCTTGCTTAAATAATGCTAGCAACCGCATAGCAACCGCATAGCAAAACCTTAGCAACCACCCTGGGTACCTTAGCAACCATATAGCAACACCTTAGCATCTATTCACATTCAAACTATTTATATCTTGTAACTATTTATATCTATAAATCTATCTATTTTCAAACTATTTATATCTATCTAGCCTATCTATCTTCAAACTTTATTAATCAAACTAAAACTATTTCAAACTGAAAACCTTTAAACTTTCTTTAAACTAAAAGCTTTTAAAACTACTTAAAACTTACTGGCTAGGCTTTCTCAAGCCAACTTAAAGTTTGCTAACAAACTTTTTATCTAGTTTCTAATGCTGTTCTTTATTGAACTTTTTATTCTTCAATGAATCCTAAAAAAAGTATCACAGATTACATAAAAAAATACATTAAGCAGCACAACTGTGTCCAACATTGGTCATAAATTAGCTAATTAGAATGATTTCTAAAATGATAGCTAAATATTCAGCGTTGATGACAGAAATAATTTAAATTTAAAGTTTATGGAACTATAAATTTAAACTGTAATGACATTTTACAATATTACTGATGTTTTCTTTATTTTTATCAAATAAATGCAGGATCGATGAGCATAAGGCACTTCTTTCAAAAAACATTAAAAATAGTAATGTGTCCAAACTTTTGACTGATCCTGTATTTGTGTTTCCTTTTATTATTATTTATATATTTGTTTTTTTCATAGGAGAGCTGCTTGGTGTTGACTACTTCCTGAGTCAGACTGGACAGCCCCTGGTAGTGGACCCTGACTCAGAAGAGACAGAGAACATGCTGGAGGATGTGGATGAAGGCGAGGATGAAGAAGACGAGGGCTTTGAGGAGGACCAAACACTTGACATTACTGTGTCAAGTCTTACCGATGACCCAAGCTTCTCTCTGTCCTCCACCCAGCATGTGCCTTCCTTTACTCAGCCTGATGCCTCCTTCACGCCAGGTGCCTCAGCATCTCCTGACAAGTCTGTGGTATGTAAATATCTTGTATGCATGTATGTAATTGTGTTTCATGTAATATTGTTAAATTTCTAGGAAAATTCAAACTTCACTGTACTCATAATGCTGTTCATTTCTGTTTTTTTTTTCTCCCAGGCTTTGGATAGTGCTGGTGTGCTGGACAAAAGTGGACAGCCTTGTGGAGTATCTTGTAGAGCTCAGTAATCAGCCATCTTTGGCTCTCACCAACCAGCAGGTCAGTTTCTCTACTTTTTCTTCTTGACCTGTCACATGTTAACACTACCACTTGTTTTGTTTTCTCATTTGCCATGTATTATATGCTCTCTCTGCTTAGGTGGGCAATATAGTTGGCAGAACCTGCTGGATTACGATAAGAAGAGAGTGGTGTTTGCTGTCAGACACCAGAGCAGGCTGGACACAGGTTCACTCCAGGGGTGGAGAGCGTGAAGAGGCATACATTCACCACCACTGCCCCACTTGCCCAGTGGTCAGATTGTTGTCGCCTGATAGAGACCATTTCAAGCTCTGTGCCATCCATAAGAGTCCAAAAAAGAAAGGGGATAAAGTTTTATTTATCGGTATTGTTTTCTGCTTTCTGTTCTTTTGCACTTGCAATGAATGCACTTGTGCCATGGACATTAAGACAGTTTTATTTAAAAGTATAGTTTTGTTTTCTGTTCTTTAGCACTTTCAAAACATGCACAGGAGTCATTAATATTTTAAAGTTTTATTCATTTGTATTGTTTTGTACGGTGACGCATTGCTGCCACACACTTATTTTTTTTTCCACTCAGCTATGTCGTTATAACGAGATCTTTTCTCGTAAAAACGACATATTTTCTCGTTAAAACGACATATTTTCTCGTTAAAACGACATCTTTTCTCGTAATAACGACATATTTTCTCGTTAAAACGACATAATTTTCTCGTTAAAACGACATCTTTTTCTCGTAATAACGACATAATATGTCATACGATCTGACGTTCCTGTTATAGATGATATGATTATGTTATTGTGTATTATGCAAAGCGTTTGTCCACGCTGCCTTTTCCACAGTCCTGACATAAAGGAGGATGCATGCTGCTGGAGTTAGAATACACTAGCTATATATAGAAATAAACTGTTTTAATAATTTTAATGTATTGGTTTCAATTGTAGCTGCATGTTTATTAGGATTAATCTCCAATCTGCCCTCAGACCCAGAGGATTTAAGATGATCAGATCAAAACTGTTATTTCTGAATAATCGACTCTGAGCTTGGAATATTATTTGGATGAAAGTTTGATTTTACAGAAAATTTAAATACGATCATAAAGAAATAAAATAGAAATGACAAACGGTTTGGCTGCATTATGATAATAATAATTTCGTTCCTTTTCAAAAATGGACAAAATCAATGAAAAAAAAAATCAGTTTAGTATTTTTGTCTGTGGGTAAAAAGAGAGCTTATGCTTTAATAATTATATGTGGGCTGCAATGAAAAGTCACTTTTTTAACTCAACCTGTCTTCATGTCTATCGCATCATGCAGAATAAATACAAATACAAAAATACAAACAAATCTAGCTTAATTTCGTTTTTCTGTTTCTCAAACAAAACGAAATAATAATAATAATAATAATAATAATAATAAGCTATTATTATTATTATTATTATTATTATTAGGCCTATTATTATATTTTCCTTATTATGAATTCTATTTATTTATTTCTGCTCATATTTCGATTTGCTGTTAAATCAATCAAAAAGATTTTATAATAAAAATAATAATACGCCTAATAATAATAATAATAATAATAATAATAATAAGCATAATAACAATTTGAGTAGCCTATTATTATTATTATTTCATTTTGTTTGAGAAACGGAAAAACGAAAAGCTTGATTCTTCATATTTTTGTTCGTGGGTAAAACACATGAGCTTATTGCTTGAATATTAATTTAACATGCCTGGGCGGCCTTGATACTTATGATTATATACAAATTATACATTATTTATTATATATTATTAAATTTTATTTTTAGCTGAATCAAGCCACGAATCCGGTTTTTCATCTGGATTATAGCCTACTGTGGAAATATGCTGCGCTGGCTGTAAGCACAATGGTAGGTAACAGATAATGAACTCACACGGGAAAGACTGTACACTACCTCTTGTTGGATTTATACGAATTAAGTAAACACAATTTTGTTTTCGATTCTTTTATTGAAGTAGACCTTTCAAGCTGCATAGAGAGACATAAATTGCGAGAGCGCACCCTGTATTTTTACAAAGGCAATTTGTAACGTTTTGTTGTTATTGTGGAAGTACATAAAATAAAGCAGACATTTATATTTCATTCCTCTGTAATCACAAAGTAAGGGATCGCGCTGGTACCGCCGACCCGAAAAGTGCAGTGAGCTTTATATGAGACTTGCAAAGAAACGTTATTGTGACTAATTTGCAGGGCTGGGTTCTCCGAAACCACCTTAACGCTACGTCGTTCTTAAGTTGTACCTTAAGAAGTACCTTATCGTTAATATGTGTTTTCCGAAACCTTCTTAGTTAAGTATACCTTCTGTAAGTCATACGTTCGTAAGGTTGGTCTGGAGCGCTCTTAGCTATACCTTACCGCTGCTGGCGGTTCATACCGCTAGTGGGCACCACGCAAAAAGCTTTTTTACATCGCAGTTTAATTACAAATAGAAAATTTTATATGAACATTTAATATAAAATCTGATTTAGTATTAAAATTGCATTTTTTACTTTAAAATTTTACACATAAAATACTTAAGTTGTTATAGCCTACACCCAGTGTCAAGTCAAGTCACCTTTATTTATATAGCGCTTTTAACAATACAGATTGTGTCAAAGCAACTGCACAGTATTTAAACAGCACAATAGTGTGTAAGTAACGCATTATTGTAAACAATCAATTTTCAGTAAAAGGCAGTTCATCAATGAATTCAGTGATATCATCATCCAGTTCAGTTCAAATAGTATACGGTATCGCTGGAAAGTGTCCCCAACTAAGCAAGCCAGAGGCGACAGCGGCAAGGAACCAAAACTCCACAGGTGACAGAAATGGAGAAAAAACCTTGGGAGAAACCAGGCTCAGTCGGGGGACCAGTTCTGGCCAGTGTATGGAAGTGTTTTCATTAATAAAGTTTCCATGGTTGTTAGCTTTTTTTAATTACTATCTCGAGGCACATCAGCGGGCGAACCATTTGACAGAAAAGGCTATGAGTCTATATAAAGAAAGATGAGTTTACACAAACTTTATAGCTATGGCAGCGAGACCATGAGTACTTGTTTTAAATCAAAGACGGCGCCGTGCGTGGAGAGTAATAGTGTGTAATGCATACGCCAAAGTCCAATTTTGCGTGCATATGATACGCCAATCCTTCCCATTAACTTCAATGGAGAGAGGATGCATACAAATACCACGCATCATCTTTTATATCATCTATATAAAAGATGATGCGTGGTATTTATACGCATCCTCTCTCCATTGAAGTTAATTGGAAGGATTGGCGTATCATATGCACGCAAAATTGAACTTTGGCTTATGCATTACACGCTATTGCAAAGTCGTGTTATTCGTACGCAAAATGATGAGAATAAGTTGAAACACATACACATGTATTTCTGCATGTACATATTTCATTGAGCCCCGATAAATGCAGTTTGTACTATTTCTAAAACGCTTCTTTATTAAAAAAAAACATTGTTTTCTCAATACTTTACCTATACCGCTGTGAAAGAAAGAGCGCACAATCGATCACCGAGGCATCGATATCAACCTATTCAGCACCTCCACCATGGACAGCACCTGCTAAGGTCGCACTTAAGAAGATTTACCTTAAGCAATATCCTAAGGTATAGTTTGGAGAACACATATAGGAAAGGTATAGCTGTAGTTAAGGTGTACCTTTTGAGTCTTCGTAGCACGCTAAGAGACAACGTTATCGGAGAACGCAGCCCAGAGCGGTACATCAGACGAACATTTATTCTGCATGATGGGACAGACCGTAAAGACAAGCTGAGTCGAAAAGTGGCTTTTCCGGGCCGCTCACGCACAAATATTAAAGCATAAGCTCTCTTTTCATGAAAAAAAAATCTGGCTTTATTTATTTTCATTTTTTAAACAGAACGAAATCATCATAATCATAACACGATCAAACCGTGTGTCATTTTTCTTTTATTTATTTCTGATACTATTTACATTTTCTGTAAAATCAAACTTTCATCCAAATAATATTCCAAGCTCAGAGTCGATTATTCAGAAATAACAGTTTTGATCTGATCATCTTAAATCCTCTGGGTCTGAGGGCAGATTGGAGATTAATCCTAATAAACATGCAGCTACAATTGAAACCAATACATTAAAATTATTAAAACAGTTTATTTCTATATATAGCTAGTGTATTCTAACTCCAGCAGCGTGCATCCTCCTTTATGTCAGGACTGTGGAAAAGGCAGCGTGGACAAACGCTTTGCATAATACACAATAACATAATCATATCATCTATAACAGGAACGTCAGATCGTATGACATATTATGTCGTTATTACGAGAAAAAGATGTCGTTTTAACGAGAAAATTATGTCGTTTTAACGAGAAAAGATCTCGTTATTACGAGAAAAGATGTCGTTTTAACGAGAAAATTATGTCGTTTTTATGAGAAAATATGTCGTTTTAACGAGAAAACATGTCGTTTTTACGAGAAAAGATCTCGTTATAATGACATAGCTGAGTGGGAAAAAAAATAAGTGTGTGGCAGCAATGCGTCACCGTAGTTTTGTGCTTTCTGTTCATTTCACTTGCAGTTAATGCACAAGACAGAGCCATGGACATTGGACGGTTTTGTTTATATGTATAGTGATTGATGTGACTGATTGAAAAATAAAAGTTTGGTCATGATCAAATAACTCTTTTTGTTTGTCTTTGTTATAGTATCATTAAACAGTTATACGCCCTTTTAAAAATGTTGATAAATTTGGGGATGATTTAATACATAAATGTACAATTTTTTGTACTATAAGTTTTAGAACATAACTACAGCCGAAATATATTTAAAGTGCAAAAACTTTGAATAAAATATCAATAATCAGTAATATAAATCTAATAAAATATTAATTTGTCATTTCAAAAATGATTTCATTCATTTGGACATCATTTATGTGATAATTACTGATAAATAAAACATTCAGTAAACACTTCAATCCATGGCAACACTGTAATATGAACTGGGAAGCCTGTGATCATCCTTACTCCCATATAAATGTACAGGAAAATAGAGAAAACCTTTTTTTTTTCAGATAATTTATTGTAAATTTACACTCCAAAAACATTGCTTTAAAGGACAAAGAGATAAAATTCCCTTTCACTTCTTTTCTCCTCATTTTTTCCTTTTCTCTCTCTCTTTTCTTTCTTTTTCTCTTTTCCCCCCTTCTCCCCTCTTCTCCCCCCTCCTTCCTTTTCTTCCCCCCCCTTAACAGACTATTGTTCCCCAGCTTTGGCGCAATCGGTTAGTGCGTTTGGCTGTTAACCGAAAGGTTGGTGGTTCGAGCCCACCCAGGGACGTGTGAAATGCCGGAGTTTTGCACGCGCGTCAGGTGTCCACTAACGCCTATGCCATTCTTAGGGTTGCGAGGCACAGCTTTCTCAGGGCGTTTATCTTGTGCACCTTCAATAATCTGGCTTGTTTTAAAAGAATTCAGCGGCAGGTGTTTGGTGAACATTTTCACCAGCTCGAGTAGTTTGCTGTGGCATGTGGATGCCTTCTTTACTGATGATCTGTCTCTGGGTCTCATCTAGTTGACATAGTTTCCGCTGACATTCGGCTGAAGGTGCTGATCCACTATCTGCTCTTGGTACGGACTGGAACCGGGGGACTGTAGTGACCATCAGATCGGAATACAGAATGGATCTGGTGGCTACGGTGACCTCAGAATAAGAAGAAACAGACTAATATTAATGTAGATGCAAAAGTTCCATGTTGCCACAAAGTCAATACCCCACCGGGATGACTTGAAATACAGTCAGCATCGGCAATTTTTGCCAGTCTCTCTGGAGGCTTGTTGAGAAAGATAGTCTTGCTTCGTTTTGTTTCCTTTTATTGGCGTGGCTGGTTGTTGGTCCTCGTCAAAGAGGTGTCCACCGATCATAGCGTGCCGGAGCCAGAAGACTTGTTGTTTTGTCAATATGTTCTCAAGACTTTGCGGCGGTTATCAATAAACTACAGCACAGTCACAGCTCGCCGCTACCCATCGTAAACAGGTTGGGCCTGTCTGTTCCGGTGGGCTCTCAGTGGTGCTAAAGCATCAAATGAAGAGGATGGGATTCGAACCCACACAAACCAAGGCGTGCCGAGCACAACGGACTAGCCTTGCATCGCCTTAACCACTCGACCACCTTTCGTTTTACGCGGTCCTTTTGTTTAACACTCCCGATTCAGACCACCAGCTCATTAGTAGAGCGCTCAGTGAACTGAACTGAGTGTGTCAGATAGGGAAGACACACAAAAATTGCAGAGTGGGGTCCCCAGGACCGAGGATCACTGCTAAATGTACCGAACGACGAGGATGGGATTCGAACCCACGCGTGCAGAGCACAATGGATTAGCAGTCCATCGCCTTAACCACTCGGCCACCTCGTCATATTACGTGGCGTCTTTTATTTAGCACTCCCGATTCAGATCATCAGCTCATTAGTAGAGAACTCAAAGAACTGAACTGAGTGTGTTAGATAAGGAGGACACACAAAAAGTTCAGCATGGGGTCCCCAGGACCTAGATTAAGGTCCAGTGCTAAAGGAACTGAACGACAAGGATGGGATTAGCAGTCCATCGCCTTAACCACTCGGCCTCCCCGCCCCCTTGCTGACTGAGAGAGGCCATGCTGCGGACCTTTTCAGCTGCTGCTGTGCTTTCAGCAGGCTGTTTTGAGCACAGAGGGAATAGTGAATGAGCCGTCTTTTACACACCTCTAATCTGTTCCGTAGAAACACGGTGCCTCCGTTTCGCCTGTGTAATTTGGGGGCCGATGAAAACTGGGTCCGACCCGGTGAAGAAGCCCACGACCAGCCCGGCTAGCTCAGTCGGTAGAGCATGAGACTCTTAATCTCAGGGTCGTGGGTTCGAGCCCCACGTTGGGCGGCTCCGTTGACTCTCTTTCTTCCCAAAAGGGTGGCGGGCTCCAGCGTGCCCATTCGCCGCGCAGGCTGAGTGGATTTTGCGAGCTCCGGAAACATGTTTCAACACAGATGTCGCTGTTAGTGCGAGCGTTTATAATCCCTATTACTAACCCTAACCCTTGCTTTTACACCGGTGATCCGGCGGCAGCAAGCAACAGCGGCTGTCTCTGTGGCGCAATCGGTTAGCGCGTTCGGCTGTTTCATGTTTTCCCACAAAAGAGAAACACTGTCTCTTTTCGGTAAATCCACTTGGCAGAAGGCAATTGTATTGTTTACGAGGAAAGCAGTAGATCCCCACTTAAACAATTTTGGAAAAAGCCAACAGCTGTATCAGCACAGTTTTAAACTGGGGACCTTTCGTATGTGAGGTGAATGTGATAACCATTACACTACAGAAACTTGTGCAGAGAAGACAGCCAGCAATCTTGTGGTGATCGCTTGTTGAAAAACCTATAAAGGAAAAGATTACTAAATCTCTCGTCTGACGATGCAAACAATTAATGTTTAACGTCCTAGGCAAAAAGCTGTTTCCGCTCAGTTTGCAACCGAGGACCTTTCGCGTGTAAAGCAAACGTGATGACCACTACAGAAACCTGACGGGGAGCCTCTCTTCTTTTAACACTACTTGGCAGAAGAGGCCTTTGTAGTGTTGACTAAGAATGCAGCAGAGCCTGGCTTAAGCAAATTTGGAAAAAGCCAGTACCTGTTTCCACCCAGTTTCGAACTGGGGACCTTTCGCGTGTGAGGCGAACGTGATAACCACTACACTATGGAAACTTGCAAAAGTACACAGCCAGCAATCTCCTGGTGATCGCTTGCTGTAAAACGAATAAAGGAAAAGATAACTAAATCCCGCCCCTGACTTTGCAAACAGTTCATGTTTACCCACAAAAGAGAAACTCTGTTTCTGCTCGGTTTCGAACCGAGGACCTTTCGCGTGTTAGGCGAACGTGATGACCACTACACTACAGAAACTTTATTACGACCCACCGTTCTTTTAACTCGGCTTGGCAGAAGGCCTTTGTAGTGTTGACGAAGAAAGCAACAGATCCCTATTTAAGCAATTTTGGAAAAAGCCACCAGCTGTTGCCACCCAGTTTCGAACTGGGGACCTTTCGCATGAGGCGAACGTGACAACCACTACACTATGGAATCCCGTGCAGAGATGACTGCCAGCAATCTCCTGGTGATCGCTTGTAGAAGAGCGAACTAAGGAAAAGATAATTAAACACCTCACCTGACTTTGCAAACATTTCATGTTTTCCCACAAAAGAGAAACACTGTCTCTGTTCGGTAAATCCACTTGGCAGAAGGCAATTGTATTGTTTACGAAGAAAGCAGTAGATCCCCACTTAAACAATTTTGGAAAAAGCCAACAGCTGTATCAGCACAGTTTTAAACTGGGGACCTTTCGTATGTGAGGTGAATGTGATAACCATTACACTACAGAAACTTGTGCAGAGAAGACAGCCAGCAATCTTGTGGTGATCGCTTGTTGAAAAACCTATAAAGGAAAAGATTACTAAATCTCTCGTCTGACGATGCAAACAATTAATGTTTTACGTCCAAGGCAAAAAGCTGTTTCCGCTCAGTTTGAAACAGAGGACCTTTCGTGTGTAAAGCGAACGTGAGGACCACTACAGAAACCTGACGGGGAGCCTCTCTTCTTTTAACACTACTTGGCAGAAGAGGCCTTTGTAGTGTTGACTAAGAATGCAGCAGAGCCTGGCTTAAGCAAATTTGGAAAAAGCCAGTAGCTGTTTCCACCCAGTTTCAAACTGGGGACCTTTCGCGTGTAAGGCGAACGTGATAACCACTACACTATGGAAACTTGCAAAAAGTACACAGCCAGCAATCTCCTGGTCATCGCTTGCTGTAAAACGAATAAAGGAAAGATAACTAAATCCCTCCCCTGACTTTGCAAACAGTTCATGTTTACCCACGAAGGAGAAACACTGTTTCTGCTCGGTTTCGAACCGAGGACCTTTCGCGTGTTAGGCGAACGAGATGACCACTACACTACAGAAACTTTATTACGATCCACCGTTCTTTTAACTCGGCTTGGCAGAAGGCCTTTGTAGTGTTGACGAAGAAAGCAACAGATCCCTACTTAAGCAATTTTGGAAAAAGCCACCAGCTGTTACCACCAAGTTTCGAACTGGGGACCTTTCGCATGCGGCAAACGTGACAACCACTACACTATGGAATCCTTCGCAGAATCGACTGCCAGCAATCTCCTGGTGATCGCTTGTGGAAGAGCAAACTAAGGAAAAGATAATTAAACACCTCACCTGACTTTGCAAACATTTCATGTTTTCCCACAAAAGAGAAACTCTGTTTCTGCTCGGTAAATCCACTTGGCAGAAGGCATTTGTAGTGTTTACGAAGAAAGCAGTAGATCCCTACTTAAACAATTTTTGAAAAAGCCAACAGCTGTTTCAAAACAGTTTAAAACTGGGGACCTTTTGTGTGTGAGGTGAACGTGATAACCATTACACTACAGAAACTTGTGCAAAGAAGACAGCCAGCAATCTCGTGGTGATCGCTTGTTGAAAAACCTATAAAGGAAAAGATTACTAAATCTCTCGTCTGACGATGCAAACAATTAATGTTTTACGTCCTAGGCAAAAAGCTGTTTCCGCTCAGTTTGGAACCGAGGACCTTTCGCGTGTAAAGCAAACGTGATGACCACTACAGAAACCTGACGGGGAGCCTCTCTTCTTTTAACACTACTTGGCAGAAGAGGCCTTTGTAGTGTTGACTAAGATTGCAGCAGAGCCTGGCTTAAGCAAATTTGGAAAAAGCCAGTACCTGTTTCCACCCAGTTTCGAACTGGGGACCTTTCGCGTGTGAGGCGAACGTGATAACCACTACACTATGGAAACTTGCAAAAGTACACAGCCAGCAATCTCCTGGTGATCGCTTGCTGTAAAACGAATAAAGGAAAAGATAACTAAATCCCTCCCCTGACTTTGCAAACAGTTCATGTTTACCCACAAAAGAGAAACTCTGTTTCTGCTCGGTTTCGAACCGAGGACCTTTCGCGTGTTAGGCGAACGTGATGACCACTACACTACAGAAATTTTATTACGACCCACCGTTCTTTTAACTCGGCTTGGCAGAAGGCCTTTGTAGTGTTGACGAAGAAAGCAACAGATCCCTATTTAAGCAATTTTGGAAAAACCCACCAGCTGTTGCCACCCAGTTTCGAACTGGGGACCTTTCGCATGAGGCGAACGTGACAACCACTACACTATGGAATCCCGTGCAGAGATGACTGCCAGCAATCTCCTGGTGATCGCTTGTAGAAGAGCGAACTAAGGAAAAGATAATTAAACACCTCACCTGACTTTGCAAACATTTCATGTTTTCCCACAAAAGAGAAACACTGTCTCTGTTCGGTAAATCCACTTGGCAGAAGGCAATTGTATTGTTTACGAAGAAAGCAGTAGATCCCCACTTAAACAATTTTGGAAAAAGCCAACAGCTGTATCAGCACAGTTTTAAACTGGGGACCTTTCGTATGTGAGGTGAATGTGATAACCATTACACTACAGAAACTTGTGCAGAGAAGACAGCCAGCAATCATGTGGTGATCGCTTGTTGAAAAACCTATAAAGGAAAAGATTACTAAATCTCTCGTCTGACGATGCAAACAATTAATGTTTTACGTCCAAGGCAAAAAGCTGTTTCCGCTCAGTTTGAAACAGAGGACCTTTCGTGTGTAAAGCGAACGTGAGGACCACTACAGAAACCTGACGGGGAGCCTCTCTTCTTTTAACACTACTTGGCAGAAGAGGCCTTTGTAGTGTTGACTAAGAATGCAGCAGAGCCTGGCTTAAGCAAATTTGGAAAAAGCCAGTACCTGTTTCCACCCAGTTTCGAACTGGGGACCTTTCGCATGTGAGGCGAACGTGATAACCACTACACTATGGAAACTTGCAAAAGTACACAGCCAGCAATCTCCTGGTGATCGCTTGCTGTAAAACGAATAAAGGAAAAGATAACCAAATCCCTCCCCTGACTTTGCAAACAGTTCATGTTTACCCACAAAAGAGAAACTCTGTTTCTGCTCGGTTTCGAACCGAGGACCTTTCGCGTGTTAGGCAAACGTGATGACCACTACACTACAGAAACTTTATTACAACCCACCGTTCTTTTAACTCGGCTTTGCAGAAGGCCTTTGTAGTGTTGACGAAGAAAGCAACAGATCCCTATTTAAGCAATTTTGGAAAAAGCCACCAGCTGTTGCCACCCAGTTTCGAACTGGGGACCTTTCGCATGAGGCGAACGTGACAACCACTACACTATGGAATCCCGTGCAGAGATGACTGCCAGCAATCTCCTGGTGATCGCTTGTAGAAGAGCGAACTAAGGAAAAGATAATTAAACACCTCACCTGACTTTGCAAACATTTCATGTTTTCCCACAAAAGAGAAACACTGTCTCTGTTCGGTAAATCCACTTGGCAGAAGGCAATTGTATTGTTTACGAAGAAAGCAGTAGATCCCCACTTAAACAATTTTGGAAAAAGCCAACAGCTGTATCAGCACAGTTTTAAACTGGGGACCTTTCGTATGTGAGGTGAATGTGATAACCATTACACTACAGAAACTTGTGCAGAGAAGACAGCCAGCAATCTCGTGGTGATCGCTTGTTGAAAAACCTATAAAGGAAAAGATTACTAAATCTCTCGTCTGACGATGCAAACAATTAATGTTTTACGTCCAAGGCAAAAAGCTGTTTCCGCTCAGTTTGAAACAGAGGACCTTTCGTGTGTAAAGCGAACGTGAGGACCACTACAGAAACCTGACGGGGAGCCTCTCTTCTTTTAACACTACTTGGCAGAAGAGGCCTTTGTAGTGTTGACTAAGAATGCAGCAGAGCCTGGCTTAAGCAAATTTGGGAAAAGCCAGTACCTGTTTCCACCCAGTTTTGAACTGGGGACCTTTCGTGTGTGAGGCGAACGTGATAACCACTACACTATGGAAACTTGCAAAAGTACACCGCCAGCAATCTCCTGGTGATCGCTTGCTGTAAAACGAATAAAGGAAAAGATAACCAAATCCCTCCCCTGACTTTGCAAACAGTTCATGTTTACCCACAAAAGAGAAACTCAGTTTCTGCTCGGTTTCGAACCGAGGACCTTTCGCGTGTTAGGCGAACGTGATGACCACTACACTACAGAAACTTTATTACGACCCACCGTTCTTTTAACTCGGCTTGGCAGAAGGCCTTTGTAGTGTTGACGAAGAAAGCAACAGATCCCTATTTAAGCAATTTTGGAAAAAGCCACCAGCTGTTGCCACCCAGTTTCGAACTGGGGACCTTTCACATGAGGCGAACGTGACAACCACTACACTATGGAATCCCGTGCAGAGATGACTGCCAGCAATCTCCTGGTGATCGCTTGTAGAAGAGCGAACTAAGGAAAAGATAATTAAACACCTCACCTGACTTTGCAAACATTTCATGTTTTCCCACAAAAGAGAAACACTGTCTCTGTTCGGTAAATCCACTTGGCAGAAGGCAATTGTATTGTTTACGAAGAAAGCAGTAGATCCCCACTTAAACAATTTTGGAAAAAGCCAACAGCTGTATCAGCACAGTTTTAAACTGGGGACCTTTCGTATGTGAGGTGAATGTGATAACCATTACACTACAGAAACTTGTGCAGAGAAGACAGCCAGCAATCTCGTGGTGATCGCTTGTTGAAAAACCTATAAAGGAAAAGATTACTAAATCTCTCGTCTGACGATGCAAACAATTAATGTTTTACGTCCAA
The DNA here is from genome assembly GCF_049309525.1 of Garra rufa. Taxonomy (NCBI): domain Eukaryota; kingdom Metazoa; phylum Chordata; class Actinopteri; order Cypriniformes; family Cyprinidae; genus Garra; species Garra rufa. The sequence goes on along the minus strand of NC_133366.1, from coordinate 35,283,382 downwards.
GGCAAAAAGCTGTTTCCGCTCAGTTTGAAACAGAGGACCTTTCGTGTGTAAAGCGAACGTGAGGACCACTACAGAAACCTGACGGGGAGCCTCTCTTCTTTTAACACTACTTGGCAGAAGAGGCCTTTGTAGTGTTGACTAAGAATGCAGCAGAGCCTGGCTTAAGCAAATTTGGGAAAAGCCAGTACCTGTTTCCACCCAGTTTCGAACTGGGGACCTTTCGCGTGTGAGGCGAACGTGATAACCACTACACTATGGAAACTTGCAAAAGTACACCGCCAGCAATCTCCTGGTGATCGCTTGCTGTAAAACGAATAAAGGAAAAGATAACCAAATCCCTCCCCTGACTTTGCATACAGTTCATGTTTACCCACAAAAGAGAAACTCAGTTTCTGCTCGGTTTCGAACCGAGGACCTTTCGCGTGTTAGGCGAACGTGATGACCACTACACTACAGAAACTTTATTACGACCCACCGTTCTTTTAACTCGGCTTGGCAGAAGGCCTTTGTAGTGTTGACGAAGAAAGCAACAGATCCCTATTTAAGCAATTTTGGAAAAAGCCACCAGCTGTTGCCACCCAGTTTCGAACTGGGGACCTTTCACATGAGGCGAACGTGACAACCACTACACTATGGAATCCCGTGCAGAGATGACTGCCAGCAATCTCCTGGTGATCGCTTGTAGAAGAGCGAACTAAGGAAAAGATAATTAAACACCTCACCTGACTTTGCAAACATTTCATGTTTTCCCACAAAAGAGAAACACTGTCTCTGTTCGGTAAATCCACTTGGCAGAAGGCAATTGTATTGTTTACGAAGAAAGCAGTAGATCCCCACTTAAACAATTTTGGAAAAAGCCAACAGCTGTATCAGCACAGTTTTAAACTGGGGACCTTTCGTATGTGAGGTGAATGTGATAACCATTATACTACAGAAACTTGTGCAGAGAAGACAGCCAGCAATCTTGTGGTGATCGCTTGTTGAAAAACCTATAAAGGAAAAGATTACTAAATCTCTCGTCTGACGATGCAAACAATTAATGTTTTACGTCCAAGGCAAAAAGCTGTTTCCGCTCAGTTTGAAACAGAGGACCTTTCGTGTGTAAAGCGAACGTGAGGACCACTACAGAAACCTGACGGGGAGCCTCTCTTCTTTTAACACTACTTGGCAGAAGAGGCCTTTGTAGTGTTGACTAAGAATGCAGCAGAGCCTGGCTTAAGCAAATTTGGAAAAAGCCAGTAGCTGTTTCCACCCAGTTTCGAACTGGGGACCTTTCGCGTGTAAGGCGAACGTGATAACCACTACACTATGGAAACTTGCAAAAAGTACACAGCCAGCAATCTCCTGGTCATCGCTTGCTGTAAAACGAATAAAGGAAAGATAACTAAATCCCTCCACTGACTTTGCAAACAGTTCATGTTTACCCACGAAGGAGAAACACTGTTTCTGCTCGGTTTCGAACCGAGGACCTTTCGCGTGTTAGGCGAACGAGATGACCACTACACTACAGAAACTTTATTACGATCCACCGTTCTTTTAACTCGGCTTGGCAGAAGGCCTTTGTAGTGTTGACGAAGAAAGCAACAGATCCCTACTTAAGCAATTTTGGAAAAAGCCACCAGCTGTTACCACCAAGTTTCGAACTGGGGACCTTTCGCATGCGGCAAACGTGACAACCACTACACTATGGAATCCTTCGCAGAATCGACTGCCAGCAATCTCCTGGTGATCGCTTGTGGAAGAGCAAACTAAGGAAAAGATAATTAAACACCTCACCTGACTTTGCAAACATTTCATGTTTTCCCACAAAAGAGAAACTCTGTTTCTGCTCGGTAAATCCACTTGGCAGAAGGCATTTGTAGTGTTTACGAAGAAAGCAGTAGATCCCTACTTAAACAATTTTTGAAAAAGCCAACAGCTGTTTCAAAACAGTTTAAAACTGGGGACCTTTTGTGTGTGAGGTGAACGTGATAACCATTACACTACAGAAACTTGTGCAAAGAAGACAGCCAGCAATCTCGTGGTGATCGCTTGTTGAAAAACCTATAAAGGAAAAGATTACTAAATCTCTCGTCTGACGATGCAAACAATTAATGTTTTACGTCCTAGGCAAAAAGCTGTTTCCGCTCAGTTTGGAACCGAGGACCTTTCGCGTGTAAAGCAAACGTGATGACCACTACAGAAACCTGACGGGGAGCCTCTCTTCTTTTAACACTACTTGGCAGAAGAGGCCTTTGTAGTGTTGACTAAGAATGCAGCAGAGCCTGGCTTAAGCAAATTTGGAAAAAGCCAGTACCTGTTTCCACCCAGTTTCGAACTGGGGACCTTTCGCGTGTGAGGCGAACGTGATAACCACTACACTATGGAAACTTGCAAAAGTACACAGCCAGCAATCTCCTGGTGATTGCTTGCTGTAAAACGAATAAAGGAAAAGATAACTAAATCCCTCCCCTGACTTTGCAAACAGTTCATGTTTACCCACAAAAGAGAAACTCTGTTTCTGCTCGGTTTCGAACCGAGGACCTTTCGCGTGTTAGGCGAACGTGATGACCACTACACTACAGAAACTTTATTACGACCCACCGTTCTTTTAACTCGGCTTGGCAGAAGGCCTTTGTAGCGTTGACGAAGAAAGCAACAGATCCCTATTTAAGCAATTTTGGAAAAAGCCACCAGCTGTTGCCACCCAGTTTCGAACTGGGGACCTTTCGCATGAGGCGAACGTGACAACCACTACACTATGGAATCCCGTGCAGAGATGACTGCCAGCAATCTCCTGGTGATCGCTTGTAGAAGAGCGAACTAAGGAAAAGATAATTAAACACCTCACCTGACTTTGCAAACATTTCATGTTTTCCCACAAAAGAGAAACACTGTCTCTGTTCGGTAAATCCACTTGGCAGAAGGCAATTGTATTGTTTACGAAGAAAGCAGTAGATCCCCACTTAAACAATTTTGGAAAAAGCCAACAGCTGTATCAGCACAGTTTTAAACTGGGGACCTTTCGTATGTGAGGTGAATGTGATAACCATTACACTACAGAAACTTGTGCAGAGAAGACAGCCAGCAATCTTGTGGTGATCGCTTGTTGAAAAACCTATAAAGGAAAAGATTACTAAATCTCTCGTCTGACGATGCAAACAATTAATGTTTTACGTCCAAGGCAAAAAGCTGTTTCCGCTCAGTTTGAAACAGAGGACCTTTCGTGTGTAAAGCGAACGTGAGGACCACTACAGAAACCTGACGGGGAGCCTCTCTTCTTTTAACACTACTTGGCAGAAGAGGCCTTTGTAGTGTTGACTAAGAATGCAGCAGAGCCTGGCTTAAGCAAATTTGGAAAAAGCCAGTAGCTGTTTCCACCCAGTTTCGAACTGGGGACCTTTCGCGTGTAAGGCGAACGTGATAACCACTACACTATGGAAACTTGCAAAAAGTACACAGCCAGCAATCTCCTGGTCATCGCTTGCTGTAAAACGAATAAAGGAAAGATAACTAAATCCCTCCCCTGACTTTGCAAACAGTTCATGTTTACCCACGAAGGAGAAACACTGTTTCTGCTCGGTTTCGAACCGAGGACCTTTCGCGTGTTAGGCGAACGAGATGACCACTACACTACAGAAACTTTATTACGATCCACCGTTCTTTTAACTCGGCTTGGCAGAAGGCCTTTGTAGTGTTGACGAAGAAAGCAACAGATCCCTACTTAAGCAATTTTGGAAAAAGCCACCAGCTGTTACCACCAAGTTTCGAACTGGGGACCTTTCGCATGCGGCAAACGTGACAACCACTACACTATGGAATCCTTCGCAGAATCGACTGCCAGCAATCTCCTGGTGATCGCTTGTGGAAGAGCAAACTAAGGAAAAGATAATTAAACACCTCACCTGACTTTGCAAACATTTCATGTTTTCCCACAAAAGAGAAACTCTGTTTCTGCTCGGTAAATCCACTTGGCAGAAGGCATTTGTAGTGTTTACGAAGAAAGCAGTAGATCCCTACTTAAACAATTTTTGAAAAAGCCAACAGCTGTTTCAAAACAGTTTAAAACTGGGGACCTTTTGTGTGTGAGGTGAACGTGATAACCATTACACTACAGAAACTTGTGCAAAGAAGACAGCCAGCAATCTCGTGGTGATCGCTTGTTGAAAAACCTATAAAGGAAAAGATTACTAAATCTCTCGTCTGACGATGCAAACAATTAATGTTTTACGTCCTAGGCAAAAAGCTGTTTCCGCTCAGTTTGGAACCGAGGACCTTTCGCGTGTAAAGCAAACGTGATGACCACTACAGAAACCTGACGGGGAGCCTCTCTTCTTTTAACACTACTTGGCAGAAGAGGCCTTTGTAGTGTTGACTAAGATTGCAGCAGAGCCTGGCTTAAGCAAATTTGGAAAAAGCCAGTACCTGTTTCCACCCAGTTTCGAACTGGGGACCTTTCGCGTGTGAGGCGAACGTGATAACCACTACACTATGGAAACTTGCAAAAGTACACAGCCAGCAATCTCCTGGTGATCGCTTGCTGTAAAACGAATAAAGGAAAAGATAACTAAATCCCTCCCCTGACTTTGCAAACAGTTCATGTTTACCCACAAAAGAGAAACTCTGTTTCTGCTCGGTTTCGAACCGAGGACCTTTCGCGTGTTAGGCGAACGTGATGACCACTACACTACAGAAATTTTATTACGACCCACCGTTCTTTTAACTCGGCTTGGCAGAAGGCCTTTGTAGTGTTGACGAAGAAAGCAACAGATCCCTATTTAAGCAATTTTGGAAAAACCCACCAGCTGTTGCCACCCAGTTTCGAACTGGGGACCTTTCGCATGAGGCGAACGTGACAACCACTACACTATGGAATCCCGTGCAGAGATGACTGCCAGCAATCTCCTGGTGATCGCTTGTAGAAGAGCGAACTAAGGAAAAGATAATTAAACACCTCACCTGACTTTGCAAACATTTCATGTTTTCCCACAAAAGAGAAACACTGTCTCTGTTCGGTAAATCCACTTGGCAGAAGGCAATTGTATTGTTTACGAAGAAAGCAGTAGATCCCCACTTAAACAATTTTGGAAAAAGCCAACAGCTGTATCAGCACAGTTTTAAACTGGGGACCTTTCGTATGTGAGGTGAATGTGATAACCATTACACTACAGAAACTTGTGCAGAGAAGACAGCCAGCAATCTTGTGGTGATCGCTTGTTGAAAAACCTATAAAGGAAAAGATTACTAAATCTCTCGTCTGACGATGCAAACAATTAATGTTTTACGTCCAAGGCAAAAAGCTGTTTCCGCTCAGTTTGAAACAGAGGACCTTTCGTGTGTAAAGCGAACGTGAGGACCACTACAGAAACCTGACGGGGAGCCTCTCTTCTTTTAACACTACTTGGCAGAAGAGGCCTTTGTAGTGTTGACTAAGAATGCAGCAGAGCCTGGCTTAAGCAAATTTGGAAAAAGCCAGTACCTGTTTCCACCCAGTTTCGAACTGGGGACCTTTCGCATGTGAGGCGAACGTGATAACCACTACACTATGGAAACTTGCAAAAGTACACAGCCAGCAATCTCCTGGTGATCGCTTGCTGTAAAACGAATAAAGGAAAAGATAACCAAATCCCTCCCCTGACTTTGCAAACAGTTCATGTTTACCCACAAAAGAGAAACTCTGTTTCTGCTCGGTTTCGAACCGAGGACCTTTCGCGTGTTAGGCAAACGTGATGACCACTACACTACAGAAACTTTATTACGACCCACCGTTCTTTTAACTCGGCTTTGCAGAAGGCCTTTGTAGTGTTGACGAAGAAAGCAACAGATCCCTATTTAAGCAATTTTGGAAAAAGCCACCAGCTGTTGCCACCCAGTTTCGAACTGGGGACCTTTCGCATGAGGCGAACGTGACAACCACTACACTATGGAATCCCGTGCAGAGATGACTGCCAGCAATCTCCTGGTGATCGCTTGTAGAAGAGCGAACTAAGGAAAAGATAATTAAACACCTCACCTGACTTTGCAAACATTTCATGTTTTCCCACAAAAGAGAAACACTGTCTCTGTTCGGTAAATCCACTTGGCAGAAGGCAATTGTATTGTTTACGAAGAAAGCAGTAGATCCCCACTTAAACAATTTTGGAAAAAGCCAACAGCTGTATCAGCACAGTTTTAAACTGGGGACCTTTCGTATGTGAGGTGAATGCGATAACCATTACACTACAGAAACTTGTGCAGAGAAGACAGCCAGCAATCTCGTGGTGATCGCTTGTTGAAAAACCTATAAAGGAAAAGATTACTAAATCTCTCGTCTGACGATGCAAACAATTAATGTTTTACGTCCAAGGCAAAAAGCTGTTTCCGCTCAGTTTGAAACAGAGGACCTTTCGTGTGTAAAGCGAACGTGAGGACCACTACAGAAACCTGACGGGGAGCCTCTCTTCTTTTAACACTACTTGGCAGAAGAGGCCTTTGTAGTGTTGACTAAGAATGCAGCAGAGCCTGGCTTAAGCAAATTTGGGAAAAGCCAGTACCTGTTTCCACCCAGTTTTGAACTGGGGACCTTTCGTGTGTGAGGCGAACGTGATAACCACTACACTATGGAAACTTGCAAAAGTACACCGCCAGCAATCTCCTGGTGATCGCTTGCTGTAAAACGAATAAAGGAAAAGATAACCAAATCCCTCCCCTGACTTTGCAAACAGTTCATGTTTACCCACAAAAGAGAAACTCAGTTTCTGCTCGGTTTCGAACCGAGGACCTTTCGCGTGTTAGGCGAACGTGATGACCACTACACTACAGAAACTTTATTACGACCCACCGTTCTTTTAACTCGGCTTGGCAGAAGGCCTTTGTAGTGTTGACGAAGAAAGCAACAGATCCCTATTTAAGCAATTTTGGAAAAAGCCACCAGCTGTTGCCACCCAGTTTCGAACTGGGGACCTTTCACATGAGGCGAACGTGACAACCACTACACTATGGAATCCCGTGCAGAGATGACTGCCAGCAATCTCCTGGTGATCGCTTGTAGAAGAGCGAACTAAGGAAAAGATAATTAAACACCTCACCTGACTTTGCAAACATTTCATGTTTTCCCACAAAAGAGAAACACTGTCTCTGTTCGGTAAATCCACTTGGCAGAAGGCAATTGTATTGTTTACGAAGAAAGCAGTAGATCCCCACTTAAACAATTTTGGAAAAAGCCAACAGCTGTATCAGCACAGTTTTAAACTGGGGACCTTTCGTATGTGAGGTGAATGTGATAACCATTATACTACAGAAACTTGTGCAGAGAAGACAGCCAGCAATCTTGTGGTGATCGCTTGTTGAAAAACCTATAAAGGAAAAGATTACTAAATCTCTCGTCTGACGATGCAAACAATTAATGTTTTACGTCCAAGGCAAAAAGCTGTTTCCGCTCAGTTTGAAACAGAGGACCTTTCGTGTGTAAAGCGAACGTGAGGACCACTACAGAAACCTGACGGGGAGCCTCTCTTCTTTTAACACTACTTGGCAGAAGAGGCCTTTGTAGTGTTGACTAAGAATGCAGCAGAGCCTGGCTTAAGCAAATTTGGAAAAAGCCAGTAGCTGTTTCCACCCAGTTTCGAACTGGGGACCTTTCGCGTGTAAGGCGAACGTGATAACCACCACACTATGGAAACTTGCAAAAAGTACACAGCCAGCAATCTCCTGGTCATCGCTTGCTGTAAAACGAATAAAGGAAAGATAACTAAATCCCTCCACTGACTTTGCAAACAGTTCATGTTTACCCACGAAGGAGAAACACTGTTTCTGCTCGGTTTCGAACCGAGGACCTTTCGCGTGTTAGGCGAACGAGATGACCACTACACTACAGAAACTTTATTACGATCCACCGTTCTTTTAACTCGGCTTGGCAGAAGGCCTTTGTAGTGTTGACGAAGAAAGCAACAGATCCCTACTTAAGCAATTTTGGAAAAAGCCACCAGCTGTTACCACCAAGTTTCGAACTGGGGACCTTTCGCATGCGGCAAACGTGACAACCACTACACTATGGAATCCTTCGCAGAATCGACTGCCAGCAATCTCCTGGTGATCGCTTGTGGAAGAGCAAACTAAGGAAAAGATAATTAAACACCTCACCTGACTTTGCAAACATTTCATGTTTTCCCACAAAAGAGAAACTCTGTTTCTGCTCGGTAAATCCACTTGGCAGAAGGCATTTGTAGTGTTTACGAAGAAAGCAGTAGATCCCTACTTAAACAATTTTTGAAAAAGCCAACAGCTGTTTCAAAACAGTTTAAAACTGGGGACCTTTTGTGTGTGAGGTGAACGTGATAACCATTACACTACAGAAACTTGTGCAAAGAAGACAGCCAGCAATCTCGTGGTGATCGCTTGTTGAAAAACCTATAAAGGAAAAGATTACTAAATCTCTCGTCTGACGATGCAAACAATTAATGTTTTACGTCCTAGGCAAAAAGCTGTTTCCGCTCAGTTTGGAACCGAGGACCTTTCGCGTGTAAAGCAAACGTGATGACCACTACAGAAACCTGACGGGGAGCCTCTCTTCTTTTAACACTACTTGGCAGAAGAGGCCTTTGTAGTGTTGACTAAGAATGCAGCAGAGCCTGGCTTAAGCAAATTTGGAAAAAGCCAGTACCTGTTTCCACCCAGTTTCGAACTGGGGACCTTTCGCGTGTGAGGCGAACGTGATAACCACTACACTATGGAAACTTGCAAAAGTACACAGCCAGCAATCTCCTGGTGATTGCTTGCTGTAAAACGAATAAAGGAAAAGATAACTAAATCCCTCCCCTGACTTTGCAAACAGTTCATGTTTACCCACAAAAGAGAAACTCTGTTTCTGCTCGGTTTCGAACCGAGGACCTTTCGCGTGTTAGGCGAACGTGATGACCACTACACTACAGAAACTTTATTACGACCCACCGTTCTTTTAACTCGGCTTGGCAGAAGGCCTTTGTAGTGTTGACGAAGAAAGCAACAGATCCCTATTTAAGCAATTTTGGAAAAAGCCACCAGCTGTTGCCACCCAGTTTCGAACTGGGGACCTTTCGCATGAGGCGAACGTGACAACCACTACACTATGGAATCCCGTGCAGAGATGACTGCCAGCAATCTCCTGGTGATCGCTTGTAGAAGAGCGAACTAAGGAAAAGATAATTAAACACCTCACCTGACTTTGCAAACATTTCATGTTTTCCCACAAAAGAGAAACACTGTCTCTGTTCGGTAAATCCACTTGGCAGAAGGCAATTGTATTGTTTACGAAGAAAGCAGTAGATCCCCACTTAAACAATTTTGGAAAAAGCCAACAGCTGTATCAGCACAGTTTTAAACTGGGGACCTTTCGTATGTGAGGTGAATGTGATAACCATTACACTACAGAAACTTGTGCAGAGAAGACAGCCAGCAATCTTGTGGTGATCGCTTGTTGAAAAACCTATAAAGGAAAAGATTACTAAATCTCTCGTCTGACGATGCAAACAATTAATGTTTTACGTCCAAGGCAAAAAGCTGTTTCCGCTCAGTTTGGAACCGAGGACCTTTCGCGTGTAAAGCAAACGTGATGACCACTACAGAAACCTGACGGGGAGCCTCTCTTCTCCTGGTGATCGCTTGCTGTAAAACGAATAAAGGAAAAGATAACCAAATCCCTCCCCTGACTTTGCAAACAGTTCATGTTTACCCACAAAAGAGAAACTCAGTTTCTGCTCGGTTTCGAACCGAGGACCTTTCGCGTGTTAGGCGAACGTGATGACCACTACACTACAGAAACTTTATTACGACCCACCGTTCTTTTAACTCGGCTTGGCAGAAGGCCTTTGTAGTGTTGACGAAGAAAGCAACAGATCCCTATTTAAGCAATTTTGGAAAAAGCCACCAGCTGTTGCCACCCAGTTTCGAACTGGGGACCTTTCACATGAGGCGAACGTGACAACCACTACACTATGGAATCCCGTGCAGAGATGACTGCCAGCAATCTCCTGGTGATCGCTTGTAGAAGAGCGAACTAAGGAAAAGATAATTAAACACCTCACCTGACTTTGCAAACATTTCATGTTTTCCCACAAAAGAGAAACACTGTCTCTGTTCGGTAAATCCACTTGGCAGAAGGCAATTGTATTGTTTACGAAGAAAGCAGTAGATCCCCACTTAAACAATTTTGGAAAAAGCCAACAGCTGTATCAGCACAGTTTTAAACTGGGGACCTTTCGTATGTGAGGTGAATGTGATAACCATTATACTACAGAAACTTGTGCAGAGAAGACAGCCAGCAATCTTGTGGTGATCGCTTGTTGAAAAACCTATAAAGGAAAAGATTACTAAATCTCTCGTCTGACAATGCAAACAATTAATGTTTTACGTCCAAGGCAAAAAGCTGTTTCCGCTCAGTTTGAAACAGAGGACCTTTCGTGTGTAAAGCGAACGTGAGGACCACTACAGAAACCTGACGGGGAGCCTCTCTTCTTTTAACACTACTTGGCAGAAGAGGCCTTTGTAGTGTTGACTAAGAATGCAGCAGAGCCTGGCTTAAGCAAATTTGGAAAAAGCCAGTAGCTGTTTCCACCCAGTTTCGAACTGGGGACCCTTTCGCGTGTAAGGCGAACGTGATAACCACTACACTATGGAAACTTGCAAAAAGTACACAGCCAGCAATCTCCTGGTCATCGCTTGCTGTAAAACGAATAAAGGAAAGATAACTAAATCCCTCCCCTGACTTTGCAAACAGTTCATGTTTACCCACGAAGGAGAAACACTGTTTCTGCTCGGTTTCGAACCGAGGACCTTTCGCGTGTTAGGCGAACGTGATGACCACTACACTACAGAAACTTTATTACGGTCCACCGTTCTTTTAACTCGGCTTTGCAGAAGGCCTTTGTAGTGTTGACGAAGAAAGCAACAGATCCCTATTTAAGCAATTTTGGAAAAAGCCACCAGCTGTTGCCACCCAGTTTCGAACTGGGGACCTTCCGCATGAGGCGAACGTGACAACCACTACACTATGGAATCCTTCGCAGAATCGACTGCCAGCAATCTCCTGGTGATCGCTTGTGGAAGAGCAAACTAAGGAAAAGATAATTAAACACCTCACCTGACTTTGCAAACATTTCATGTTTTCCCACAAAAGAGAAACTCTGTTTCTGCTCGGTAAATCCACTTGGCAGAAGGCATTTGTAGTGTTTACGAAGAAAGCAGTAGATCCCTACTTAAACAATTTTTGAAAAAGCCAACAGCTGTTTCAAAACAGTTTAAAACTGGGGACCTTTTGTGTGTGAGGTGAACGTGATAACCATTACACTACAGAAACTTGTGCAAAGAAGACAGCCAGCAATCTCGTGGTGATCGCTTGTTGAAAAACCTATAAAGGAAAAGATTACTAAATCTCTCGTCTGACGATGCAAACAATTAATGTTTTACGTCCTAGGCAAAAAGCTGTTTCCGCTCAGTTTGGAACCGAGGACCTTTCGCGTGTAAAGCAAACGTGATGACCACTACAGAAACCTGACGGGGAGCCTCTCTTCTTTTAACACTACTTGGCAGAAGAGGCCTTTGTAGTGTTGACTAAGATTGCAGCAGAGCCTGGCTTAAGCAAATTTGGAAAAAGCCAGTACCTGTTTCCACCCAGTTTCGAACTGGGGACCTTTCGCGTCTGAGGCGAACGTGATAACCACTACACTATGGAAACTTGCAAAAGTACACAGCCAGCAATCTCCTGGTGATCGCTTGCTGTAAAACGAATAAAGGAAAAGATAACTAAATCCCTCCCCTGACTTTGCAAACAGTTCATGTTTACCCACAAAAGAGAAACTCTGTTTCTGCTCGGTTTCGAACCGAGGACCTTTCGCGTGTTAGGCGAACGTGATGACCACTACACTACAGAAATTTTATTACGACCCACCGTTCTTTTAACTCGGCTTGGCAGAAGGCCTTTGTAGTGTTGACGAAGAAAGCAACAGATCCCTATTTAAGCAATTTTGGAAAAACCCACCAGCTGTTGCCACCCAGTTTCGAACTGGGGACCTTTCGCATGAGGCGAACGTGACAACCACTACACTATGGAATCCCGTGCAGAGATGACTGCCAGCAATCTCCTGGTGATCGCTTGTAGAAGAGCGAACTAAGGAAAAGATAATTAAACACCTCACCTGACTTTGCAAACATTTCATGTTTTCCCACAAAAGAGAAACACTGTCTCTGTTCGGTAAATCCACTTGGCAGAAGGCAATTGTATTGTTTACGAAGAAAGCAGTAGATCCCCACTTAAACAATTTTGGAAAAAGCCAACAGCTGTATCAGCACAGTTTTAAACTGGGGACCTTTCGTATGTGAGGTGAATGTGATAACCGATACACTACAGAAACTTGTGCAGAGAAGACAGCCAGCAATCTTGTGGTGATCGCTTGTTGAAAAACCTATAAAGGAAAAGATTACTAAATCTCTCGTCTGACGATGCAAACAATTAATGTTTTACGTCCAAGGCAAAAAGCTGTTTCCGCTCAGTTTGAAACAGAGGACCTTTCGTGTGTAAAGCGAACGTGAGGACCACTACAGAAACCTGACGGGGAGCCTCTCTTCTTTTAACACTACTTGGCAGAAGAGGCCTTTGTAGTGTTGACTAAGAATGCAGCAGAGCCTGGCTTAAGCAAATTTGGAAAAAGCCAGTACCTGTTTCCACCCAGTTTCGAACTGGGGACCTTTCGCGTGTGAGGCGAACGTGATAACCACTACACTATGGAAACTTGCAAAAGTACACAGCCAGCAATCTCCTGGTGATCGCTTGCTGTAAAACGAGTAAAGGAAAAGATAACCAAATCCCTCCCCTGACTTTGCAAACAGTTCATGTTTACGCACAAAAGAGAAACTCTGTTTCTGCTCGGTTTCGAACCGAGGACCTTTCGCGTGTTAGGCGAACGTGATGACCACTACACTACAGAAACTTTATTACGACCCACCGTTCTTTTAACTCGGCTTTGCAGAAGGCCTTTGTAGTGTTGACGAAGAAAGCAACAGATCCCTATTTAAGCAATTTTGGAAAAAGCCACCAGCTGTTGCCACCCAGTTTCGAACTGGGGACCTTTCGCATGAGGCGAACGTGACAACCACTACACTATGGAATCCCGTGCAGAGATGACTGCCAGCAATCTCCTGGTGATCGCTTGTAGAAGAGCGAACTAAGGAAAAGATAATTAAACACCTCACCTGACTTTGCAAACATTTCATGTTTTCCCACAAAAGAGAAACACTGTCTCTGTTCGGTAAATCCACTTGGCAGAAGGCAATTGTATTGTTTACGAAGAAAGCAGTAGATCCCCACTTAAACAATTTTGGAAAAAGCCAACAGCTGTATCAGCACAGTTTTAAACTGGGGACCTTTCGTATGTGAGGTGAATGTGATAACCATTACACTACAGAAACTTGTGCAGAGAAGACAGCCAGCAATCTCGTGGTGATCGCTTGTTGAAAAACCTATAAAGGAAAAGATTACTAAATCTCTCGTCTGACGATGCAAACAATTAATGTTTTACGTCCAAGGCAAAAAGCTGTTTCCGCTCAGTTTGAAACAGAGGACCTTTCGTGTGTAAAGCGAACGTGAGGACCACTACAGAAACCTGACGGGGAGCCTCTCTTCTTTTAACACTACTTGGCAGAAGAGGCCTTTGTAGTGTTGACTAAGAATGCAGCAGAGCCTGGCTTAAGCAAATTTGGGAAAAGCCAGTACCTGTTTCCACCCAGTTTCGAACTGGGGACCTTTCGCGTGTGAGGCGAACGTGATAACCACTACACTATGGAAACTTGCAAAAGTACACCGCCAGCAATCTCCTGGTGATCGCTTGCTGTAAAACGAATAAAGGAAAAGATAACCAAATCCCTCCCCTGACTTTGCAAACAGTTCATGTTTACCCACAAAAGAGAAACTCAGTTTCTGCTCGGTTTCGAACCGAGGACCTTTCGCGTGTTAGGCGAACGTGATGACCACTACACTACAGAAACTTTATTACGACCCACCGTTCTTTTAACTCGGCTTGGCAGAAGGCCTTTGTAGTGTTGACGAAGAAAGCAACAGATCCCTATTTAAGCAATTTTGGAAAAAGCCACCAGCTGTTGCCACCCAGTTTCGAACTGGGGACCTTTCACATGAGGCGAACGTGACAACCACTACACTATGGAATCCCGTGCAGAGATGACTGCCAGAAATCTCCTGGTGATCGCTTGTAGAAGAGCGAACTAAGGAAAAGATAATTAAACACCTCACCTGACTTTGCAAACATTTCATGTTTTCCCACAAAAGAGAAACACTGTCTCTGTTCGGTAAATCCACTTGGCAGAAGGCAATTGTATTGTTTACGAAGAAAGCAGTAGATCCCCACTTAAACAATTTTGGAAAAAGCCAACAGCTGTATCAGCACAGTTTTAAACTGGGGACCTTTCGTATGTGAGGTGAATGTGATAACCATTATACTACAGAAACTTGTGCAGAGAAGACAGCCAGCAATCTTGTGGTGATCGCTTGTTGAAAAACCTATAAAGGAAAAGATTACTAAATCTCTCGTCTGACAATGCAAACAATTAATGTTTTACGTCCAAGGCAAAAAGCTGTTTCCGCTCAGTTTGAAACAGAGGACCTTTCGTGTGTAAAGCGAACGTGAGGACCACTACAGAAACCTGACGGGGAGCCTCTCTTCTTTTAACACTACTTGGCAGAAGAGGCCTTTGTAGTGTTGACTAAGAATGCAGCAGAGCCTGGCTTAAGCAAATTTGGAAAAAGCCAGTAGCTGTTTCCACCCAGTTTCGAACTGGGGACCCTTTCGCGTGTAAGGCGAACGTGATAACCACTACACTATGGAAACTTGCAAAAAGTACACAGCCAGCAATCTCCTGGTCATCGCTTGCTGTAAAACGAATAAAGGAAAGATAACTAAATCCCTCCCCTGACTTTGCAAACAGTTCATGTTTACCCACGAAGGAGAAACACTGTTTCTGCTCGGTTTCGAACCGAGGACCTTTCGCGTGTTAGGCGAACGTGATGACCACTACACTACAGAAACTTTATTACGGTCCACCGTTCTTTTAACTCGGCTTTGCAGAAGGCCTTTGTAGTGTTGACGAAGAAAGCAACAGATCCCTATTTAAGCAATTTTGGAAAAAGCCACCAGCTGTTGCCACCCAGTTTCGAACTGGGGACCTTTCGCATGAGGCGAACGTGACAACCACTACACTATGGAATCCCGTGCAGAGATGACTGCCAGCAATCTCCTGGTGATCGCTTGTAGAAGAGCGAACTAAGGAAAAGATAATTAAACACCTCACCTGACTTTGCAAACATTTCATGTTTTCCCACAAAAGAGAAACACTGTCTCTGTTCGGTAAATCCACTTGGCAGAAGGCAATTGTATTGTTTACGAAGAAAGCAGTAGATCCCCACTTAAACAATTTTGGAAAAAGCCAACAGCTGTATCAGCACAGTTTTAAACTGGGGACCTTTCGTATGTGAGGTGAATGTGATAACCATTACACTACAGAAACTTGTGCAGAGAAGACAGCCAGCAATCTTGTGGTGATCGCTTGTTGAAAAACCTATAAAGGAAAAGATTACTAAATCTCTCGTCTGACGATGCAAACAATTAATGTTTTACGTCCAAGGCAAAAAGCTGTTTCCGCTCAGTTTGAAACAGAGGACCTTTCGTGTGTAAAGCGAACGTGAGGACCACTACAGAAACCTGACGGGGAGCCTCTCTTCTTTTAACACTACTTGGCAGAAGAGGCCTTTGTAGTGTTGACTAAGAATGCAGCAGAGCCTGGCTTAAGCATATTTGGAAAAAGCCAGTACCTGTTTCCACCCAGTTTCGAACTGGGGACCTTTCGCGTGTGAGGCGAACGTGATAACCACTACACTATGGAAACTTGCAAAAGTACACAGCCAGCAATCTCCTGGTGATCGCTTGCTGTAAAACGAATAAAGGAAAAGATAACTAAATCCCTCCCCTGACTTTGCAAACAGTTCATGTTTACCCACAAAAGAGAAACTCTGTTTCTGCTCGGTTTCGAACCGAGGACCTTTCGCGTGTTAGGCGAACGTGATGACCACTACACTACAGAAACTTTATTACGACCCACCGTTCTTTTAACTCGGCTTGGCAGAAGGCCTTTGTATTGTTGACGAAGAAAGCAACAGATCCCTATTTAAGCAATTTTGGAAAAAGCCACCAGCTGTTGCCAACCAGTTTCGAACTGGGGACCTTTCGCATGAGGCGAACGTGACAACCACTACACTATGGAATCCCGTGCAGAGATGACTGGCAGCAATCTCCTGGTGATCGCTTGTAGAAGAGCGAACTAAGGAAAAGATAATTAAACACCTCACCTGACTTTGCAAACATTTCATGTTTTCCCACAAAAGAGAAACACTGTCTCTGTTCGGTAAATCCACTTGGCAGAAGGCAATTGTATTGTTTACGAAGAAAGCAGTAGATCCCCACTTAAACAATTTTGGAAAAAGCCAACAGCTGTATCAGCACAGTTTTAAACTGGGGACCTTTCGTATGTGAGGTGAATGTGATAACCATTACACTACAGAAACTTGTGCAGAGAAGACAGCCAGCAATCTTGTGGTGATCGCTTGTTGAAAAACCTATAAAGGAAAAGATTACTAAATCTCTCGTCTGACGATGCAAACAATTAATGTTTTACGTCCAAGGCAAAAAGCTGTTTCCGCTCAGTTTGAAACAGAGGACCTTTCGTGTGTAAAGCGAACGTGAGGACCACTACAGAAACCTGACGGGGAGCCTCTCTTCTTTTAACACTACTTGGCAGAAGAGGCCTTTGTAGTGTTGACTAAGAATGCAGCAGAGCCTGGCTTAAGCAAATTTGGAAAAAGCCAGTAGCTGTTTCCACCCAGTTTCGAACTGGGGACCTTTCGCGTGTAAGGCGAACGTGATAACCACTACACTATGGAAACTTGCAAAAAGTACACAGCCAGCAATCTCCTGGTCATCGCTTGCTGTAAAACGAATAAAGGAAAGATAACTAAATCCCTCCACTGACTTTGCAAACAGTTCATGTTTACCCACGAAGGAGAAACACTGTTTCTGCTCGGTTTCGAACCGAGGACCTTTCGCGTGTTAGGCGAACGAGATGACCACTACACAACAGAAACTTTATTACGATCCACCGTTCTTTTAACTCGGCTTGGCAGAAGGCCTTTGTAGTGTTGACGAAGAAAGCAACAGATCCCTACTTAAGCAATTTTGGAAAAAGCCACCAGCTGTTACCACCAAGTTTCGAACTGGGGACCTTTCGCATGCGGCAAACATGACAACCACTACACTATGGAATCCTTCGCAGAATCGACTGCCAGCAATCTCCTGGTGATCGCTTGTGGAAGAGCAAACTAAGGAAAAGATAATTAAACACCTCACCTGACTTTGCAAACATTTCATGTTTTCCCACAAAAGAGAAACTCTGTTTCTGCTCGGTAAATCCACTTGGCAGAGGGCATTTGTAGTGTTTACGAAGAAAGCAGTAGATCCCTACTTAAACAATTTTTGAAAAAGCCAACAGCTGTTTCAAAACAGTTTAAAACTGGGGACCTTTTGTGTGTGAGGTGAACGTGATAACCATTACACTACAGAAACTTGTGCAAAGAAGACAGCCAGCAATCTCGTGGTGATCGCTTGTTGAAAAACCTATAAAGGAAAAGATTACTAAATCTCTCGTCTGACGATGCAAACAATTAATGTTTTACGTCCTAGGCAAAAAGCTGTTTCCGCTCAGTTTGGAACCGAGGACCTTTCGCGTGTAAAGCAAACGTGATGACCACTACAGAAACCTGACGGGGAGCCTCTCTTCTTTTAACACTACTTGGCAGAAGAGGCCTTTGTAGTGTTGACTAAGAATGCAGCAGAGCCTGGCTTAAGCAAATTTGGAAAAAGCCAGTACCTGTTTCCACCCAGTTTCGAACTGGGGACCTTTCGCGTGTGAGGAGAACGTGATAACCACTACACTATGGAAACTTGCAAAAGTACACAGCCAGCAATCTCCTGGTGATTGCTTGCTGTAAAACGAATAAAGGAAAAGATAACTAAATCCCTCCCCTGACTTTGCAAACAGTTCATGTTTACCCACAAAAGAGAAACTCTGTTTCTGCTCGGTTTCGAACCGAGGACCTTTCGCGTGTTAGGCGAACGTGATGACCACTACACTACAGAAACTTTATTACGACCCACCGTTCTTTTAACTCGGCTTGGCAGAAGGCCTTTGTAGTGTTGACGAAGAAAGCAACAGATCCCTATTTAAGCAATTTTGGAAAAAGCCACCAGCTGTTGCCACCCAGTTTCGAACTGGGGACCTTTCGCATGAGGCGAACGTGACAACCACTACACTATGGAATCCCGTGCAGAGATGACTGCCAGCAATCTCCTGGTGATCGCTTGTAGAAGAGCGAACTAAGGAAAAGATAATTAAACACCTCACCTGACTTTGCAAACATTTCATGTTTTCCCACAAAAGAGAAACACTGTCTCTGTTCGGTAAATCCACTTGGCAGAAGGCAATTGTATTGTTTACGAAGAAAGCAGTAGATCCCCACTTAAACAATTTTGGAAAAAGCCAACAGCTGTATCAGCACAGTTTTAAACTGGGGACCTTTCGTATGTGAGGTGAATGTGATAACCATTACACTACAGAAACTTGTGCAGAGAAGACAGCCAGCAATCTTGTGATGATCGCTTGTTGAAAAACCTATAAAGGAAAAGATTACTAAATCTCTCGTCTGACGATGCAAACAATTAATGTTTTACGTCCAAGGCAAAAAGCTGTTTCCGCTCAGTTTGAAACAGAGGACCTTTCGTGTGTAAAGCGAACGTGAGGACCACTACAGAAACCTGACGGGGAGCCTCTCTTCTTTTAACACTACTTGGCAGAAGAGGCCTTTGTAGTGTTGACTAAGAATGCAGCAGAGCCTGGCTTAAGCAAATTTGGAAAAAGCCAGTAGCTGTTTCCACCCAGTTTCGAACTGGGGACCTTTCGCGTGTAAGGCGAACGTGATAACCACTACACTATGGAAACTTGCAAAAAGTACACAGCCAGCAATCTCCTGGTCATCGCTTGCTGTAAAACGAATAAAGGAAAGATAACTAAATCCCTCCCCTGACTTTGCAAACAGTTCATGTTTACCCACGAAGGAGAAACACTGTTTCTGCTCGGTTTCGAACCGAGGACCTTTCGCGTGTTAGGCGAACGTGATGACCACTACACTACAGAAACTTTATTACGATCCACCGTTCTTTTAACTCGGCTTGGCAGAAGGCCTTTGTAGTGTTGACGAAGAAAGCAACAGATCCCTACTTAAACAATTTTGGAAAAAGCCAACAGCTGTTTCAAAACAGTTTAAAACTGGGGACCTTTTGTGTGTGAGGTGAACGTGATAACCATTACACTACAGAAACTTGTGCAAAGAAGACAGCCAGCAATCTCGTGATGATCGCTTGTTGAAAAACCTATAAAGGAAAAGATTACTAAATCTCTCGTCTGACGATGCAAACAATTAATGTTTTACGTCCTAGGCAAAAAGCTGTTTCCGCTCAGTTTGGAACCGAGGACCTTTCGCGTGTAAAGCAAACGTGATGACCACTACAGAAACCTGACGGGGAGCCTCTCTTCTTTTAACACTACTTGGCAGAAGAGGCCTTTGTAGTATTGACTAAGATTGCAGCAGAGCCTGGCTTAAGCAAATTTGGAAAAAGCCAGTACCTGTTTCCACCCAGTTTCGAACTGGGGACCTTTCGCGTGTGAGGCGAACGTGATAACCACTACACTATGGAAACTTGCAAAAGTACACAGCCAGCAATCTCCTGGTGATCGCTTGCTGTAAAACGAATAAAGGAAAAGATAACTAAATCCCTCCCCTGACTTTGCAAACAGTTCATGTTTACCCACAAAAGAGAAACTCTGTTTCTGCTCGGTTTCGAACCGAGGACCTTTCGCGTGTTAGGCGAACGTGATGACCACTACACTACAGAAACTTTATGACGACCCACCGTTCTTTTAACTCGGCTTGGCAGAAGGCCTTTGTAGTGTTGACGAAGAAAGCAACAGATCCCTATTTAAGCAATTTTGGAAAAAGCCACCAGCTGTTGCCACCCAGTTTCGAACTGGGGACCTTTCGCATGAGGCGAACGTGACAACCACTACACTATGGAATCCCGTGCAGAGATGACTGCCAGCAATCTCCTGGTGATCGCTTGTAGAAGAGCGAACTAAGGAAAAGATAATTAAACACCTCACCTGACTTTGCAAACATTTCATGTTTTCCCACAAAAGAGAAACACTGTCTCTGTTCGGTAAATCCACTTGGCAGAAGGCAATTGTATTGTTTACGAAGAAAGCAGTAGATCCCCACTTAAACAATTTTGGAAAAAGCCAACAGCTGTATCAGCACAGTTTTAAACTGGGGACCTTTCGTATGTGAGGTGAATGTGATAACCATTACACTACAGAAACTTGTGCAGAGAAGACAGCCAGCAATCTTGTGGTGATCGCTTGTTGAAAAACCTATAAAGGAAAAGATTACTAAATCTCTCGTCTGACGATGCAAACAATTAATGTTTTACGTCCAAGGCAAAAAGCTGTTTCCGCTCAGTTTGAAACAGAGGACCTTTCGTGTGTAAAGCGAACGTGAGGACCACTACAGAAACCTGACGGGGAGCCTCTCTTCTTTTAACACTACTTGGCAGAAGAGGCCTTTGTAGTGTTGACTAAGAATGCAGCAGAGCCTGGCTTAAGCAAATTTGGAAAAAGCCAGTACCTGTTTCCACCCAGTTTCGAACTGGGGACCTTTCGCGTGTGAGGCGAACGTGATAACCACTACAATATGGAAACTTGCAAAAGTACACAGCCAGCAATCTCCTGGTGATCGCTTGCTGTAAAACGAATAAAGGAAAAGATAACCAAATCCCTCCCCTGACTTTGCAAACAGTTCATGTTTACCCACAAAAGAGAAACTCTGTTTCTGCTCGGTTTCGAACCGAGGACCTTTCGCGTGTTAGTCGAACTTGATGACCACTACACTACAGAAACTTTATTACGACCCACCGTTCTTTTAACTCGGCTTGGCAGAAGGCCTTTGTAGTGTTGACGAAGAAAGCAACAGATCCCTATTTAAGCAATTTTGGAAAAAGCCGCCAGCTGTTGCCACCCAGTTTCGAACTGGGGACCTTTCGCATGAGGCGAACGTGACAACCACTACACTATGGAATCCCGTGCAGAGATGACTGCCAGCAATCTCCTGGTGATCGCTTGTAGAAGAGCGAACTAAGGAAAAGATAATTAAACACCTCACCTGACTTTGCAAACATTTCATGTTTTCCCACAAAAGAGAAACACTGTCTCTGTTCGGTAAATCCACTTGGCAGAAGGCAATTGTATTGTTTACGAAGAAAGCAGTAGATCCCCACTTAAACAATTTTGGAAAAAGCCAACAGCTGTATCAGCACAGTTTTAAACTGGGGACCTTTCGTATGTGAGGTGAATGTGATAACCATTACACTACAGAAACTTGTGCAGAGAAGACAGCCAGCAATCTTGTGGTGATCGCTTGTTGAAAAACCTATAAAGGAAAAGATTACTAAATCTCTCGTCTGACGATGCAAACAATTAATGTTTTACGTCCAAGGCAAAAAGCTGTTTCCGCTCAGTTTGAAACAGAGGACCTTTCGTGTGTAAAGCGAACGTGAGGACCACTACAGAAACCTGACGGGGAGCCTCTCTTCTTTTAACACTACTTGGCAGAAGAGGCCTTTGTAGTGTTGACTAAGAATGCAGCAGAGCCTGGCTTAAGCAAATTTGGAAAAAGCCAGTAGCTGCTTCCACCCAGTTTCGAACTGGGGACCTTTCGCGTGTAAGGCGAACGTGATAACCACTACACTATGGAAACTTGCAAAAGGTACACAGCCAGCAATCTCCTGGTCATCGCTTGCTGTAAAACGAATAAAGGAAAGATAACTAAATCCCTCCCCTGACTTTGCAAACAGTTCATGTTTACCCACGAAGGAAAAACACTGTTTCTGCTCGGTTTCGAACCGAGGACCTTTCGCGTGTTAGGCGAACGTGATGACCACTACACTACAGAAACTTTATTACGATCCACCGTTCTTTTAACTCGGCTTGGCAGAAGGCCTTTGTAGTGTTGACGAAGAAAGCAACAGATCCCTACTTAAGCAATTTTGGAAAAAGCCACCAGCTGTTACCACCAAGTTTCGAACTGGGGACCTTTCGCATTCGGCAAACGTGACAACCACTACACTATGGAATCCTTCGCAGAATCGACTGCCAGCAATCTCCTGGTGATCGCTTGTGGAAGAGCAAACTAAGGAAAAGATAATTAAACACCTCACCTGACTTTGCAAACATTTCATGTTTTCCCACAAAAGAGAAACTCTGTTTCTGCTCGGTAAATCCACTTGGCAGAAGGCATTTGTAGTGTTTACGAAGAAAGCAGTAGATCCCTACTTAAACAATTTTTGAAAAAGCCAACAGCTGTTTCAAAACAGTTTAAAACTGGGGACCTTTTGTGTGTGAGGTGAACGTGATAACCATTACACTACAGAAACTTGTGCAAAGAAGACAGCCAGCAATCTCGTGGTGATCGCTTGTTGAAAAACCTATAAAGGAAAAGATTACTAAATCTCTCGTCTGACGATGCAAACAATTAATGTTTTACGTCCTAGGCAAAAAGCTGTTTCCGCTCAGTTTGGAACCGAGGACCTTTCGCGTGTAAAGCAAACGTGATGACCACTACAGAAACCTGACGGGGAGCCTCTCTTCTTTTAACACTACTTGGCAGAAGAGGCCTTTGTAGTGTTGACTAAGAATGCAGCAGAGCCTGGCTTAAGCAAATTTGGAAAAAGCCAGTACCTGTTTCCACCCAGTTTCGAACTGGGGACCTTTCGCGTGTGAGGCGAACGTGATAACCACTACACTATGGAAACTTGCAAAAGTACACAGCCAGCAATCTCCTGGTGATTGCTTGCTGTAAAACGAATAAAGGAAAAGATAACTAAATCCCTCCCCTGACTTTGCAAACAGTTCATGTTTACCCACAAAAGAGAAACTCTGTTTCTGCTCGGTTTCGAACCGAGGACCTTTCGCGTGTTAGGCGAACGTGATGACCACTACACTACAGAAACTTTATTACGACCCACCGTTCTTTTAACTCGGCTTGGCAGAAGGCCTTTGTAGTGTTGACGAAGAAAGCAACAGATCCCTATTTAAGCAATTTTGGAAAAAGCCACCAGCTGTTGCCACCCAGTTTCGAACTGGGGACCTTTCACATGAGGCGAACGTGACAACCACTACACTATGGAATCCCGTGCAGAGATGACTGCCAGCAATCTCCTGGTGATCGCTTGTAGAAGAGCGAACTAAGGAAAAGATAATTAAACACCTCACCTGACTTTGCAAACATTTCATGTTTTCCCACAAAAGAGAAACACTGTCTCTGTTCGGTAAATCCACTTGGCAGAAGGCAATTGTATTGTTTACGAAGAAAGCAGTAGATCCCCACTTAAACAATTTTGGAAAAAGCCAACAGCTGTATCAGCACAGTTTTAAACTGGGGACCTTTCGTATGTGAGGTGAATGTGATAACCATTACACTACAGAAACTTGTGCAGAGAAGACAGCCAGCAATCTTGTGGTGATCGCTTGTTGAAAAACCTATAAAGGAAAAGATTACTAAATCTCTCGTCTGACGATGCAAACAATTAATGTTTTACGTCCAAGGCAAAAAGCTGTTTCCGCTCAGTTTGAAACAGAGGACCTTTCGTGTGTAAAGCGAACGTGAGGACCACTACAGAAACCTGACGGGGAGCCTCTCTTCTTTTAACACTACTTGGCAGAAGAGGCCTTTGTAGTGTTGACTAAGAATGCAGCAGAGCCTGGCTTAAGCAAATTTGGAAAAAGCCAGTAGCTGTTTCCACCCAGTTTCGAACTGGGGACCTTTCGCGTGTAAGGCGAACGTGATAACCACTACACTATGGAAACTTGCAAAAAGTGCACAGCCAGCAATCTCCTGGTCATCGCTTGCTG
This sequence comes from Garra rufa, assembly GCF_049309525.1. Classification (NCBI taxonomy): domain Eukaryota; kingdom Metazoa; phylum Chordata; class Actinopteri; order Cypriniformes; family Cyprinidae; genus Garra; species Garra rufa. The sequence continues at coordinate 35,259,316 of NC_133366.1, read as the reverse complement.
TAAAACGAATAAAGGAAAGATAACTAAATCCCTCCCCTGACTTTGCAAACAGTTCATGTTTACCCACGAAGGAGAAACACTGTTTCTGCTCGGTTTCAAACCGAGGACCTTTCGCGTGTTAGGCGAACGTGATGACCACTACACTACAGAAACTTTATTACGATCCACCGTTCTTTTAACTCGGCTTGGCAGAAGGCCTTTGTAGTGTTGACGAAGAAAGCAACAGATCCCTACTTAAGCAATTTTGGAAAAAGCCACCAGCTGTTGCCACCCAGTTTCGAACTGGGGACCTTTCGCATGAGGCGAACGTGACAACCACTACACTATGGAATCCCGTGCAGAGATGACTGCCAGCAATCTCCTGGTGATCGCTTGTAGAAGAGCGAACTAAGGAAAAGATAATTAAACACCTCACCTGACTTTGCAAACATTTCATGTTTTCCCACAAAAGAGAAACACTGTCTCTGTTCGGTAAATCCACTTGGCAGAAGGCAATTGTATTGTTTACGAAGAAAGCAGTAGATCCCCACTTAAACAATTTTGGAAAAAGCCAACAGCTGTATCAGCACAGTTTTAAACTGGGGACCTTTCGTATGTGAGGTGAATGTGATAACCATTACACTACAGAAACTTGTGCAGAGAAGACAGCCAGCAATCTTGTGGTGATCGCTTGTTGAAAAACCTATAAAGGAAAAGATTACTAAATCTCTCGTCTGACGATGCAAACAATTAATGTTTTACGTCCAAGGCAAAAAGCTGTTTCCGCTCAGTTTGAAACAGAGGACCTTTCGTGTGTAAAGCGAACGTGAGGACCACTACAGAAACCTGACGGGGAGCCTCTCTTCTTTTAACACTACTTGGCAGAAGAGGCCTTTGTAGTGTTGACTAAGAATGCAGCAGAGCCTGGCTTAAGCAAATTTGGAAAAAGCCAGTAGCTGTTTCCACCCAGTTTCGAACTGGGGACCTTTCGCGTGTAAGGCGAACGTGATAACCACTACACTATGGAAACTTGCAAAAAGTACACAGCCAGCAATCTCCTGGTCATCGCTTGCTGTAAAACGAAGGCGGGAAAGATAACTAAATCCCTCCCCTGACTTTGCAAACAGTTCATGTTTACCCACGAAGGAGAAACACTGTTTCTGCTCGGTTTCGAACCGAGGACCTTTCGTGTGTTAGGCGAACGTGATGACCACTACACTACAGAAACTTTATTACGATCCACCGTTCTTTTAACTCGGCTTTGCAGAAGGCCTTTGTAGTGTTGACGAAGAAAGCAACAGATCCCTATTTAAGCAATTTTGGAAAAAGCCACCAGCTGTTGCCACCCAGTTTCGAACTGGGGACCTTTCGCATGAGGCGAACGTGACAACCACTACACTATGGAATCCCGTGCAGAGATGACTGCCAGCAATCTCCTGGTGATCGCTTGTAGAAGAGCGAACTAAGGAAAAGATAATTAAACACCTCACCTGACTTTGCAAACATTTCATGTTTTCCCACAAAAGAGAAACACTGTCTCTGTTCGGTAAATCCACTTGGCAGAAGGCAATTGTATTGTTTACGAAGAAAGCAGTAGATCCCCACTTAAACAATTTTGGAAAAAGCCAACAGCTGTATCAGCACAGTTTTAAACTGGGGACCTTTCGTATGTGAGGTGAATGTGATAACCATTACACTACAGAAACTTGTGCAGAGAAGACAGCCAGCAATCTTGTGGTGATCGCTTGTTGAAAAACCTATAAAGGAAAAGATTACTAAATCTCTTGTCTGACGATGCAAACAATTAATGTTTTACGTCCAAGGCAAAAAGCTGTTTCCGCTCAGTTTGAAACAGAGGACCTTTCGTGTGTAAAGCGAACGTGAGGACCACTACAGAAACCTGACGGGGAGCCTCTCTTCTTTTAACACTACTTGGCAGAAGAGGCCTTTGTAGTGTTGACTAAGAATGCAGCAGAGCCTGGCTTAAGCAAATTTGGAAAAAGCCAGTACCTGTTTCCACCCAGTTTCGAACTGGGGACCTTTCGCGTGTGAGGCGAACGTGATAACCACTACACTATGGAAACTTGCAAAAGTAGACCGCCAGCAATCTCCTGGTGATCGCTTGCTGTAAAACGAATAAAGGAAAAGATAACCAAATCCCTCCCCTGACTTTGCAAACAGTTCATGTTTACCCACAAAAGAGAAACTCTGTTTCTGCTCGGTTTCGAACCGAGGACCTTTCGCGTGTTAGGCGAACGTGATGACCACTACACTACAGAAACTTTATCACGACCCACCGTTCTTTTAACTCGGCTTGGCAGAAGGCCTTTGTAGTGTTGACGAAGAAAGCAACAGATCCCTATTTAAGCAATTTTGGAAAAAGCCACCAGCTGTTGCCACCCAGTTTCGAACTGGGGACCTTTCGCATGAGGCGAACGTGACAACCACTACACTATGGAATCCCGTGCAGAGATGACTGCCAGCAATCTCCTGGTGATCGCTTGTAGAAGAGCGAACTAAGGAAAAGATAATTAAACACCTCATCTGACTTTGCAAACATTTCATGTTTTCCCACAAAAGAGAAACACTGTCTCTGTTCGGTAAATCCACTTGGCAGAAGGCAATTGTATTGTTTACGAAGAAAGCAGTAGATCCCCACTTAAACAATTTTGGAAAAAGCCAACAGTTGTATCAGCACAGTTTTAAACTGGGGACCTTTCGTATGTGAGGTGAATGTGATAACCATTACACTACAGAAACTTGTGCAGAGAAGACAGCCAGCAATCTTGTGGTGATCGCTTGTTGAAAAACCTATAAAGGAAAAGATTACTAAATCTCTCGTCTGACGATGCAAACAATTAATGTTTTACGTCCAAGGCAAAAAGCTGTTTCCGCTCAGTTTGAAACAGAGGACCTTTCGTGTGTAAAGCGAACGTGAGGACCACTACAGAAACCTGACGGGGAGCCTCTCTTCTTTTAACACTACTTGGCAGAAGAGGCCTTTGTAGTGTTGACTAAGAATGCAGCAGAGCCTGGCTTAAGCAAATTTGGAAAAAGCCAGTAGCTGTTTCCACCCAGTTTCGAACTGGGGACCTTTCGCGTGTAAGGCGAACGTGATAACCACTACACTATGGAAACTTGCAAAAAGTACACAGCCAGCAATCTCCTGGTTATCGCTTGCTGTAAAACGAATAAAGGAAAGATAACTAAATCCCTCCCCTGACTTTGCAAACAGTTCATGTTTACCCACGAAGGAGAAACACTGTTTCGGCTCGGTTTCGAACCGAGGACCTTTCGCGTGTTAGGCGAACGTGATGACCACTACACTACAGAAACTTTATTACGATCCACCGTTCTTTTAACTCGGCTTGGCAGAAGGCCTTTGTAGTGTTGACGAAGAAAGCAACAGATCCCTACTTAAGCAATTTTGGAAAAAGCCACCAGCTGTTACCACCAAGTTTCGAACTGGGGACCTTTCGCATGCGGCAAACGTGACAACCACTACACTATGGAATCCTTCGCAGAATCGACTGCCAGCAATCTCCTGGTGATCGCTTGTGGAAGAGCAAACTAAGGAAAAGATAATTAAACACCTCACCTGACTTTGCAAACATTTCATGTTTTCCCACAAAAGAGAAACTCTGTTTCTGCTCGGTAAATCCACTTGGCAGAGGGCATTTGTAGTGTTTACGAAGAAAGCAGTAGATCCCTACTTAAACAATTTTTGAAAAAGCCAACAGCTGTTTCAAAACAGTTTAAAACTGGGGACCTTTTGTGTGTGAGGTGAACGTGATAACCATTACACTACAGAAACTTGTGCAAAGAAGACAGCCAGCAATCTCGTGGTGATCGCTTGTTGAAAAACCTATAAAGGAAAAGATTACTAAATCTCTCGTCTGACGATGCAAACAATTAATGTTTTACGTCCTAGGCAAAAAGCTGTTTCCGCTCAGTTTGGAACCGAGGACCTTTCGCGTGTAAAGCAAACGTGATGACCACTACAGAAACCTGACGGGGAGCCTCTCTTCTTTTAACACTACTTGGCAGAAGAGGCCTTTGTAGTGTTGACTAAGAATGCAGCAGAGCCTGGCTTAAGCAAATTTGGAAAAAGCCAGTACCTGTTTCCACCCAGTTTCGAACTGGGGACCTTTCGCGTGTGAGGAGAACGTGATAACCACTACACTATGGAAACTTGCAAAAGTACACAGCCAGCAATCTCCTGGTGATTGCTTGCTGTAAAACGAATAAAGGAAAAGATAACTAAATCCCTCCCCTGACTTTGCAAACAGTTCATGTTTACCCACAAAAGAGAAACTCTGTTTCTGCTCGGTTTCGAACCGAGGACCTTTCGCGTGTTAGGCGAACGTGATGACCACTACACTACAGAAACTTTATTACGACCCACCGTTCTTTTAACTCGGCTTGGCAGAAGGCCTTTGTAGTGTTGACGAAGAAAGCAACAGATCCCTATTTAAGCAATTTTGGAAAAAGCCACCAGCTGTTGCCACCCAGTTTCGAACTGGGGACCTTTCGCATGAGGCGAACGTGACAACCACTACACTATGGAATCCCGTGCAGAGATGACTGCCAGCAATCTCCTGGTGATCGCTTGTAGAAGAGCGAACTAAGGAAAAGATAATTAAACACCTCACCTGACTTTGCAAACATTTCATGTTTTCCCACAAAAGAGAAACACTGTCTCTGTTCGGTAAATCCACTTGGCAGAAGGCAATTGTATTGTTTACGAAGAAAGCAGTAGATCCCCACTTAAACAATTTTGGAAAAAGCCAACAGCTGTATCAGCACAGTTTTAAACTGGGGACCTTTCGTATGTGAGGTGAATGTGATAACCATTACACTACAGAAACTTGTGCAGAGAAGACAGCCAGCAATCTTGTGATGATCGCTTGTTGAAAAACCTATAAAGGAAAAGATTACTAAATCTCTCGTCTGACGATGCAAACAATTAATGTTTTACGTCCAAGGCAAAAAGCTGTTTCCGCTCAGTTTGAAACAGAGGACCTTTCGTGTGTAAAGCGAACGTGAGGACCACTACAGAAACCTGACGGGGAGCCTCTCTTCTTTTAACACTACTTGGCAGAAGAGGCCTTTGTAGTGTTGACTAAGAATGCAGCAGAGCCTGGCTTAAGCAAATTTGGAAAAAGCCAGTAGCTGTTTCCACCCAGTTTCGAACTGGGGACCTTTCGCGTGTAAGGCGAACGTGATAACCACTACACTATGGAAACTTGCAAAAAGTACACAGCCAGCAATCTCCTGGTCATCGCTTGCTGTAAAACGAATAAAGGAAAGATAACTAAATCCCTCCCCTGACTTTGCAAACAGTTCATGTTTACCCACGAAGGAGAAACACTGTTTCTGCTCGGTTTCGAACCGAGGACCTTTCGCGTGTTAGGCGAACGTGATGACCACTACACTACAGAAACTTTATTACGATCCACCGTTCTTTTAACTCGGCTTGGCAGAAGGCCTTTGTAGTGTTGACGAAGAAAGCAACAGATCCCTACTTAAACAATTTTGGAAAAAGCCAACAGCTGTTTCAAAACAGTTTAAAACTGGGGACCTTTTGTGTGTGAGGTGAACGTGATAACCATTACACTACAGAAACTTGTGCAAAGAAGACAGCCAGCAATCTCGTGATGATCGCTTGTTGAAAAACCTATAAAGGAAAAGATTACTAAATCTCTCGTCTGACGATGCAAACAATTAATGTTTTACGTCCTAGGCAAAAAGCTGTTTCCGCTCAGTTTGGAACCGAGGACCTTTCGCGTGTAAAGCAAACGTGATGACCACTACAGAAACCTGACGGGGAGCCTCTCTTCTTTTAACACTACTTGGCAGAAGAGGCCTTTGTAGTATTGACTAAGATTGCAGCAGAGCCTGGCTTAAGCAAATTTGGAAAAAGCCAGTACCTGTTTCCACCCAGTTTCGAACTGGGGACCTTTCGCGTGTGAGGCGAACGTGATAACCACTACACTATGGAAACTTGCAAAAGTACACAGCCAGCAATCTCCTGGTGATCGCTTGCTGTAAAACGAATAAAGGAAAAGATAACTAAATCCCTCCCCTGACTTTGCAAACAGTTCATGTTTACCCACAAAAGAGAAACTCTGTTTCTGCTCGGTTTCGAACCGAGGACCTTTCGCGTGTTAGGCGAACGTGATGACCACTACACTACAGAAACTTTATGACGACCCACCGTTCTTTTAACTCGGCTTGGCAGAAGGCCTTTGTAGTGTTGACGAAGAAAGCAACAGATCCCTATTTAAGCAATTTTGGAAAAAGCCACCAGCTGTTGCCACCCAGTTTCGAACTGGGGACCTTTCGCATGAGGCGAACGTGACAACCACTACACTATGGAATCCCGTGCAGAGATGACTGCCAGCAATCTCCTGGTGATCGCTTGTAGAAGAGCGAACTAAGGAAAAGATAATTAAACACCTCACCTGACTTTGCACACATTTCATGTTTTCCCACAAAAGAGAAACACTGTCTCTGTTCGGTAAATCCACTTGGCAGAAGGCAATTGTATTGTTTACGAAGAAAGCAGTAGATCCCCACTTAAACAATTTTGGAAAAAGCCAACAGCTGTATCAGCACAGTTTTAAACTGGGGACCTTTCGTATGTGAGGTGAATGTGATAACCATTACACTACAGAAACTTGTGCAGAGAAGACAGCCAGCAATCTTGTGGTGATCGCTTGTTGAAAAACCTATAAAGGAAAAGATTACTAAATCTCTCGTCTGACGATGCAAACAATTAATGTTTTACGTCCAAGGCAAAAAGCTGTTTCCGCTCAGTTTGAAACAGAGGACCTTTCGTGTGTAAAGCGAACGTGAGGACCACTACAGAAACCTGACGGGGAGCCTCTCTTCTTTTAACACTACTTGGCAGAAGAGGCCTTTGTAGTGTTGACTAAGAATGCAGCAGAGCCTGGCTTAAGCAAATTTGGAAAAAGCCAGTAGCTGTTTCCACCCAGTTTCGAACTGGGGACCTTTCGCGTGTAAGGCGAACGTGATAACCACTACACTATGGAAACTTGCAAAAAGTGCACAGCCAGCAATCTCCTGGTCATCGCTTGCTGTAAAACGAATAAAGGAAAGATAACTAAATCCCTCCCCTGACTTTGCAAACAGTTCATGTTTACCCACGAAGGAGAAACACTGTTTCTGCTCGGTTTCAAACCGAGGACCTTTCGCGTGTTAGGCGAACGTGATGACCACTACACTACAGAAACTTTATTACGATCCACCGTTCTTTTAACTCGGCTTGGCAGAAGGCCTTTGTAGTGTTGACGAAGAAAGCAACAGATCCCTACTTAAGCAATTTTGGAAAAAGCCACCAGCTGTTGCCACCCAGTTTCGAACTGGGGACCTTTCGCATGAGGCGAACGTGACAACCACTACACTATGGAATCCCGTGCAGAGATGACTGCCAGCAATCTCCTGGTGATCGCTTGTAGAAGAGCGAACTAAGGAAAAGATAATTAAACACCTCACCTGACTTTGCAAACATTTCATGTTTTCCCACAAAAGAGAAACACTGTCTCTGTTCGGTAAATCCACTTGGCAGAAGGCAATTGTATTGTTTACGAAGAAAGCAGTAGATCCCCACTTAAACAATTTTGGAAAAAGCCAACAGCTGTATCAGCACAGTTTTAAACTGGGGACCTTTCGTATGTGAGGTGAATGTGATAACCATTACACTACAGAAACTTGTGCAGAGAAGACAGCCAGCAATCTTGTGGTGATCGCTTGTTGAAAAACCTATAAAGGAAAAGATTACTAAATCTCTCGTCTGACGATGCAAACAATTAATGTTTTACGTCCAAGGCAAAAAGCTGTTTCCGCTCAGTTTGAAACAGAGGACCTTTCGTGTGTAAAGCGAACGTGAGGACCACTACAGAAACCTGACGGGGAGCCTCTCTTCTTTTAACACTACTTGGCAGAAGAGGCCTTTGTAGTGTTGACTAAGAATGCAGCAGAGCCTGGCTTAAGCAAATTTGGAAAAAGCCAGTAGCTGTTTCCACCCAGTTTCGAACTGGGGACCTTTCGCGTGTAAGGCGAACGTGATAACCACTACACTATGGAAACTTGCAAAAAGTACACAGCCAGCAATCTCCTGGTCATCGCTTGCTGTAAAACGAAGGCGGGAAAGATAACTAAATCCCTCCCCTGACTTTGCAAACAGTTCATGTTTACCCACGAAGGAGAAACACTGTTTCTGCTCGGTTTCGAACCGAGGACCTTTCGTGTGTTAGGCGAACGTGATGACCACTACACTACAGAAACTTTATTACGATCCACCGTTCTTTTAACTCGGCTTTGCAGAAGGCCTTTGTAGTGTTGACGAAGAAAGCAACAGATCCCTATTTAAGCAATTTTGGAAAAAGCCACCAGCTGTTGCCACCCAGTTTCGAACTGGGGACCTTTCGCATGAGGCGAACGTGACAACCACTACACTATGGAATCCCGTGCAGAGATGACTGCCAGCAATCTCCTGGTGATCGCTTGTAGAAGAGCGAACTAAGGAAAAGATAATTAAACACCTCACCTGACTTTGCAAACATTTCATGTTTTCCCACAAAAGAGAAACACTGTCTCTGTTCGGTAAATCCACTTGGCAGAAGGCAATTGTATTGTTTACGAAGAAAGCAGTAGATCCCCACTTAAACAATTTTGGAAAAAGCCAACAGCTGTATCAGCACAGTTTTAAACTGGGGACCTTTCGTATGTGAGGTGAATGTGATAACCATTACACTACAGAAACTTGTGCAGAGAAGACAGCCAGCAATCTTGTGGTGATCGCTTGTTGAAAAACCTATAAAGGAAAAGATTACTAAATCTCTTGTCTGACGATGCAAACAATTAATGTTTTACGTCCAAGGCAAAAAGCTGTTTCCGCTCAGTTTGAAACAGAGGACCTTTCGTGTGTAAAGCGAACGTGAGGACCACTACAGAAACCTGACGGGGAGCCTCTCTTCTTTTAACACTACTTGGCAGAAGAGGCCTTTGTAGTGTTGACTAAGAATGCAGCAGAGCCTGGCTTAAGCAAATTTGGAAAAAGCCAGTACCTGTTTCCACCCAGTTTCGAACTGGGGACCTTTCGCGTGTGAGGCGAACGTGATAACCACTACACTATGGAAACTTGCAAAAGTAGACCGCCAGCAATCTCCTGGTGATCGCTTGCTGTAAAACGAATAAAGGAAAAGATAACCAAATCCCTCCCCTGACTTTGCAAACAGTTCATGTTTACCCACAAAAGAGAAACTCTGTTTCTGCTCGGTTTCGAACCGAGGACCTTTCGCGTGTTAGGCGAACGTGATGACCACTACACTACAGAAACTTTATCACGACCCACCGTTCTTTTAACTCGGCTTGGCAGAAGGCCTTTGTAGTGTTGACGAAGAAAGCAACAGATCCCTATTTAAGCAATTTTGGAAAAAGCCACCAGCTGTTGCCACCCAGTTTCGAACTGGGGACCTTTCGCATGAGGCGAACGTGACAACCACTACACTATGGAATCCCGTGCAGAGATGACTGCCAGCAATCTCCTGGTGATCGCTTGTAGAAGAGCGAACTAAGGAAAAGATAATTAAACACCTCATCTGACTTTGCAAACATTTCATGTTTTCCCACAAAAGAGAAACACTGTCTCTGTTCGGTAAATCCACTTGGCAGAAGGCAATTGTATTGTTTACGAAGAAAGCAGTAGATCCCCACTTAAACAATTTTGGAAAAAGCCAACAGTTGTATCAGCACAGTTTTAAACTGGGGACCTTTCGTATGTGAGGTGAATGTGATAACCATTACACTACAGAAACTTGTGCAGAGAAGACAGCCAGCAATCTTGTGGTGATCGCTTGTTGAAAAACCTATAAAGGAAAAGATTACTAAATCTCTCGTCTGACGATGCAAACAATTAATGTTTTACGTCCAAGGCAAAAAGCTGTTTCCGCTCAGTTTGAAACAGAGGACCTTTCGTGTGTAAAGCGAACGTGAGGACCACTACAGAAACCTGACGGGGAGCCTCTCTTCTTTTAACACTACTTGGCAGAAGAGGCCTTTGTAGTGTTGACTAAGAATGCAGCAGAGCCTGGCTTAAGCAAATTTGGAAAAAGCCAGTAGCTGTTTCCACCCAGTTTCGAACTGGGGACCTTTCGCGTGTAAGGCGAACGTGATAACCACTACACTATGGAAACTTGCAAAAAGTACACAGCCAGCAATCTCCTGGTTATCGCTTGCTGTAAAACGAATAAAGGAAAGATAACTAAATCCCTCCCCTGACTTTGCAAACAGTTCATGTTTACCCACGAAGGAGAAACACTGTTTCAGCTCGGTTTCGAACCGAGGACCTTTCGCGTGTTAGGCGAACGTGATGACCACTACACTACAGAAACTTTATTACGATCCACCGTTCTTTTAACTCGGCTTGGCAGAAGGCCTTTGTAGTGTTGACGAAGAAAGCAACAGATCCCTACTTAAGCAATTTTGGAAAAAGCCACCAGCTGTTACCACCAAGTTTCGAACTGGGGACCTTTCGCATGCGGCAAACGTGACAACCACTACACTATGGAATCCTTCGCAGAATCGACTGCCAGCAATCTCCTGGTGATCGCTTGTGGAAGAGCAAACTAAGGAAAAGATAATTAAACACCTCACCTGACTTTGCAAACATTTCATGTTTTCCCACAAAAGAGAAACTCTGTTTCTGCTCGGTAAATCCACTTGGCAGAAGGCATTTGTAGTGTTTACGAAGAAAGCAGTAGATCCCTACTTAAACAATTTTTGAAAAAGCCAACAGCTGTTTCAAAACAGTTTAAAACTGGGGACCTTTTGTGTGTGAGGTGAACGTGATAACCATTACACTACAGAAACTTGTGCAAAGAAGACAGCCAGCAATCTCGTGGTGATCGCTTGTTGAAAAACCTATAAAGGAAAAGATTACTAAATCTCTCGTCTGACGATGCAAACAATTAATGTTTTACGTCCTAGGCAAAAAGCTGTTTCCGCTCAGTTTGGAACCGAGGACCTTTCGCGTGTAAAGCAAACGTGATGACCACTACAGAAACCTGACGGGGAGCCTCTCTTCTTTTAACACTACTTGGCAGAAGAGGCCTTTGTAGTGTTGACTAAGATTGCAGCAGAGCCTGGCTTAAGCAAATTTGGAAAAAGCCAGTACCTGTTTCCACCCAGTTTCGAACTGGGGACCTTTCGCGTCTGAGGCGAACGTGATAACCACTACACTATGGAAACTTGCAAAAGTACACAGCCAGCAATCTCCTGGTGATCGCTTGCTGTAAAACGAATAAAGGAAAAGATAACTAAATCCCTCCCCTGACTTTGCAAACAGTTCATGTTTACCCACAAAAGAGAAACTCTGTTTCTGCTCGGTTTCGAACCGAGGACCTTTCGCGTGTTAGGCGAACGTGATGACCACTACACTACAGAAACTTTATTACGACCCACCGTTCTTTTAACTCGGCTTGGCAGAAGGCCTTTGTAGTGTTGACGAAGAAAGCAACAGATCCCTATTTAAGCAATTTTGGAAAAACCCACCAGCTGTTGCCACCCAGTTTCGAACTGGGGACCTTTCGCATGAGGCGAACGTGACAACCACTACACTATGGAATCCCGTGCAGAGATGACTGCCAGCAATCTCCTGGTGATCGCTTGTAGAAGAGCGAACTAAGGAAAAGATAATTAAACACCTCACCTGACTTTGCAAACATTTCATGTTTTCCCACAAAAGAGAAACACTGTCTCTGTTCGGTAAATCCACTTGGCAGAAGGCAATTGTATTGTTTACGAAGAAAGCAGTAGATCCCCACTTAAACAATTTTGGAAAAAGCCAACAGCTGTATCAGCACAGTTTTAAACTGGGGACCTTTCGTATGTGAGGTGAATGTGATAACCATTACACTACAGAAACTTGTGCAGAGAAGACAGCCAGCAATCTTGTGGTGATCGCTTGTTGAAAAACCTATAAAGGAAAAGATTACTAAATCTCTCGTCTGACGATGCAAACAATTAATGTTTTACGTCCAAGGCAAAAAGCTGTTTCCGCTCAGTTTGAAACAGAGGACCTTTCGTGTGTAAAGCGAACGTGAGGACCACTACAGAAACCTGACGGGGAGCCTCTCTTCTTTTAACACTACTTGGCAGAAGAGGCCTTTGTAGTGTTGACTAAGAATGCAGCAGAGCCTGGCTTAAGCAAATTTGGAAAAAGCCAGTACCTGTTTCCACCCAGTTTCGAACTGGGGACCTTTCGCGTGTGAGGCGAACGTGATAACCACTACACTATGGAAACTTGCAAAAGTACACAGCCAGCAATCTCCTGGTGATCGCTTGCTGTAAAACGAATAAAGGAAAAGATAACTAAATCCCTCCCCTGACTTTGCAAACAGTTCATGTTTACCCACAAAAGAGAAACTCTGTTTCTGCTCGGTTTCGAACCGAGGACCTTTCGCGTGTTAGGCGAACGTGATGACCACTACACTACAGAAACTTTATTACGATCCACCGTTCTTTTAACTCGGCTTGGCAGAAGGCCTTTGTAGTGTTGACGAAGAAAGCAACAGATCCCTACTTAAGCAATTTTGGAAAAAGCCACCAGCTGTTACCACCAAGTTTCGAACTGGGGACCTTTCGCATGCGGCAAACGTGACAACCACTACACTATGGAATCCTTCGCAGAATCGACTGCCAGCAATCTCCTGGTGATCGCTTGTGGAAGAGCAAACTAAGGAAAAGATAATTAAACACCTCACCTGACTTTGCAAACATTTCATGTTTTCCCACAAAAGAGAAACTCTGTTTCTGCTCGGTAAATCCACTTGGCAGAAGGCATTTGTAGTGTTTACGAAGAAAGCAGTAGATCCCTACTTAAACAATTTTTGAAAAAGCCAACAGCTGTTTCAAAACAGTTTAAAACTGGGGACCTTTTGTGTGTGAGGTGAACGTGATAACCATTACACTACAGAAACTTGTGCAAAGAAGACAGCCAGCAATCTCGTGGTGATCGCTTGTTGAAAAACCTATAAAGGAAAAGATTACTAAATCTCTCGTCTGACGATGCAAACAATTAATGTTTTACGTCCTAGGCAAAAAGCTGTTTCCGCTCAGTTTGGAACCGAGGACCTTTCGCGTGTAAAGCAAACGTGATGACCACTACAGAAACCTGACGGGGAGCCTCTCTTCTTTTAACACTACTTGGCAGAAGAGGCCTTTGTAGTGTTGACTAAGATTGCAGCAGAGCCTGGCTTAAGCAAATTTGGAAAAAGCCAGTACCTGTTTCCACCCAGTTTCGAACTGGGGACCTTTCGCGTGTGAGGCGAACGTGATAACCACTACACTATGGAAACTTGCAAAAGTACACAGCCAGCAATCTCCTGGTGATCGCTTGCTGTAAAACGAATAAAGGAAAAGATAACTAAATCCCTCCCCTGACTTTGCAAACAGTTCATGTTTACCCACAAAAGAGAAACTCTGTTTCTGCTCGGTTTCGAACCGAGGACCTTTCGCGTGTTAGGCGAACGTGATGACCACTACACTACAGAAACTTTATTACGACCCACCGTTCTTTTAACTCGGCTTGGCAGAAGGCCTTTGTAGTGTTGACGAAGAAAGCAACAGATCCCTATTTAAGCAATTTTGGAAAAACCCACCAGCTGTTGCCACCCAGTTTCGAACTGGGGACCTTTCGCATGAGGCGAACGTGACAACCACTACACTATGGAATCCCGTGCAGAGATGACTGCCAGCAATCTCCTGGTGATCGCTTGTAGAAGAGCGAACTAAGGAAAAGATAATTAAACACCTCACCTGACTTTGCAAACATTTCATGTTTTCCCACAAAAGAGAAACACTGTCTCTGTTCGGTAAATCCACTTGGCAGAAGGCAATTGTATTGTTTACGAAGAAAGCAGTAGATCCCCACTTAAACAATTTTGGAAAAAGCCAACAGCTGTATCAGCACAGTTTTAAACTGGGGACCTTTCGTATGTGAGGTGAATGTGATAACCATTACACTACAGAAACTTGTGCAGAGAAGACAGCCAGCAATCTTGTGGTGATCGCTTGTTGAAAAACCTATAAAGGAAAAGATTACTAAATCTCTCGTCTGACGATGCAAACAATTAATGTTTTACGTCCAAGGCAAAAAGCTGTTTCCGCTCAGTTTGAAACAGAGGACCTTTCGTGTGTAAAGCGAACGTGAGGACCACTACAGAAACCTGACGGGGAGCCTCTCTTCTTTTAACACTACTTGGCAGAAGAGGCCTTTGTAGTGTTGACTAAGAATGCAGCAGAGCCTGGCTTAAGCAAATTTGGAAAAAGCCAGTACCTGTTTCCACCCAGTTTCGAACTGGGGACCTTTCGCGTGTGAGGCGAACGTGATAACCACTACACTATGGAAACTTGCAAAAGTACACAGCCAGCAATCTCCTGGTGATCGCTTGCTGTAAAACGAATAAAGGAAAAGATAACTAAATCCCTCCCCTGACTTTGCAAACAGTTCATGTTTACCCACAAAAGAGAAACTCTGTTTCTGCTCGGTTTCGAACCGAGGACCTTTCGCGTGTTAGGCGAACGTGATGACCACTACACTACAGAAACTTTATTACGATCCACCGTTCTTTTAACTCGGCTTGGCAGAAGGCCTTTGTAGTGTTGACGAAGAAAGCAACAGATCCCTACTTAAGCAATTTTGGAAAAAGCCACCAGCTGTTACCACCAAGTTTCGAACTGGGGACCTTTCGCATGCGGCAAACGTGACAACCACTACACTATGGAATCCTTCGCAGAATCGACTGCCAGCAATCTCCTGGTGATCGCTTGTGGAAGAGCAAACTAAGGAAAAGATAATTAAACACCTCACCTGACTTTGCAAACATTTCATGTTTTCCCACAAAAGAGAAACTCTGTTTCTGCTCGGTAAATCCACTTGGCAGAAGGCATTTGTAGTGTTTACGAAGAAAGCAGTAGATCCCTACTTAAACAATTTTTGAAAAAGCCAACAGCTGTTTCAAAACAGTTTAAAACTGGGGACCTTTTGTGTGTGAGGTGAACGTGATAACCATTACACTACAGAAACTTGTGCAAAGAAGACAGCCAGCAATCTCGTGGTGATCGCTTGTTGAAAAACCTATAAAGGAAAAGATTACTAAATCTCTCGTCTGACGATGCAAACAATTAATGTTTTACGTCCTAGGCAAAAAGCTGTTTCCGCTCAGTTTGGAACCGAGGACCTTTCGCGTGTAAAGCAAACGTGATGACCACTACAGAAACCTGACGGGGAGCCTCTCTTCTTTTAACACTACTTGGCAGAAGAGGCCTTTGTAGTGTTGACTAAGATTGCAGCAGAGCCTGGCTTAAGCAAATTTGGAAAAAGCCAGTACCTGTTTCCACCCAGTTTCGAACTGGGGACCTTTCGCGTGTGAGGCGAACGTGATAACCACTACACTATGGAAACTTGCAAAAGTACACAGCCAGCAATCTCCTGGTGATCGCTTGCTGTAAAACGAATAAAGGAAAAGATAACTAAATCCCTCCCCTGACTTTGCAAACAGTTCATGTTTACCCACAAAAGAGAAACTCTGTTTCTGCTCGGTTTCGAACCGAGGACCTTTCGCGTGTTAGGCGAACGTGATGACCACTACACTACAGAAACTTTATTACGACCCACCGTTCTTTTAACTCGGCTTGGCAGAAGGCCTTTGTAGTGTTGACGAAGAAAGCAACAGATCCCTATTTAAGCAATTTTGGAAAAAGCCACCAGCTGTTGCCACCCAGTTTCGAACTGGTGACCTTTCGCATGAGGCGAACGTGACAACCACTACACTATGGAATCCCGTGCAGAGATGACTGCCAGCAATCTCCTGGTGATCGCTTGTAGAAGAGCGAACTAAGGAAAAGATAATTAAACACCTCACCTGACTTTGCAAACATTTCATGTTTTCCCACAAAAGAGAAACACTGTCTCTGTTCGGTAAATCCACTTGGCAGAAGGCAATTGTATTGTTTACGAAGAAAGCAGTAGATCCCCACTTAAACAATTTTGGAAAAAGCCAACAGCTGTATCAGCACAGTTTTAAACTGGGGACCTTTCGTATGTGAGGTGAATGTGATAACCATTACACTACAGAAACTTGTGCAGAGAAGACAGCCAGCAATCTTGTGGTGATCGCTTGTTGAAAAACCTATAAAGGAAAAGATTACTAAATCTCTCGTCTGACGATGCAAACAATTAATGTTTTACGTCCAAGGCAAAAAGCTGTTTCCGCTCAGTTTGAAACAGAGGACCTTTCGTGTGTAAAGCGAACGTGAGGACCACTACAGAAACCTGACGGGGAGCCTCTCTTCTTTTAACACTACTTGGCAGAAGAGGCCTTTGTAGTGTTGACTAAGAATGCAGCAGAGCCTGGCTTAAGCAAATTTGGAAAAAGCCAGTAGCTGTTTCCACCCAGTTTCGAACTGGGGACCTTTCGCGTGTAAGGCGAACGTGATAACCACTACACTATGGAAACTTGCAAAAAGTACACAGCCAGCAATCTCCTGGTCATCGCTTGCTGTAAAACGAATAAAGGAAAGATAACTAAATCCCTCCCCTGACTTTGCAAACAGTTCATGTTTACCCACGAAGGAGAAACACTGTTTCTGCTCGGTTTCGAACCGAGGACCTTTCGCGTGTTAGGCGAACGTGATGACCACTACACTACAGAAACTTTATTACGATCCACCGTTCTTTTAACTCGGCTTTGCAGAAGGCCTTTGTAGTGTTGACGAAGAAAGCAACAGATCCCTACTTAAGCAATTTTGGAAAAAGCCACCAGCTGTTACCACCAAGTTTCGAACTGGGGACCTTTCGCATGCGGCAAACGTGACAACCACTACACTATGGAATCCTTCGCAGAAACGACTGCCAGCAATCTCCTGGTGATCGCTTGTGGAAGAGCAAACTAAGGAAAAGATAATTAAACACCTCACCTGACTTTGCAAACATTTCATGTTTTCCCACAAAAGAGAAACTCTGTTTCTGCTCGGTAAATCCACTTGGCAGAAGGCATTTGTAGTGTTTACGAAGAAAGCAGTAGATCCCTACTTAAACAATTTTGGAAAAAGCCAACAGCTGTTTCAAAACAGTTTAAAACTGGGGACCTTTTGTGTGTGAGGTGAACGTGATAACCATTACACTACAGAAACTTGTGCAAAGAAGACAGCCAGTGATCGCTTGTTGAAAAACCTATAAAGGAAAAGATTACTAAATCTCTCGTCTGACGATGCAAACAATTAATGTTTTACGTCCTAGGCAAAAAGCTGTTTCCGCTCAGTTTGGAACCGAGGACCTTTCGCGTGTAAAGCAAACGTGATGACCACTACAGAAACCTGACGGGGAGCCTCTCTTCTTTTAACACTACTTGGCAGAAGAGGCCTTTGTAGTGTTGACTAAGATTGCAGCAGAGCCTGGCTTAAGCAAATTTGGAAAAAGCCAGTACCTGTTTCCACCCAGTTTCGAACTGGGGACCTTTCGCGTGTGAGGCGAACGTGATAACCACTACACTATGGAAACTTGCAAAAGTACACAGCCAGCAATCTCCTGGTGATCGCTTGCTGTAAAACGAATAAAGGAAAAGATAACTAAATCCCTCCCCTGACTTTGCAAACAGTTCATGTTTACCCACAAAAGAGAAACTCTGTTTCTGCTCGGTTTCGAACCGAGGACCTTTCGCGTGTTAGGCGAACGCGATGACCACTACACTACAGAAACTTTATGACGACCCACCGTTCTTTTAACTCGGCTTGGCAGAAGGCCTTTGTAGCGTTGATGAAGAAAGCAACAGATCCCTATTTAAGCAATTTTGGAAAAAGCCACCAGCTGTTGCCACCCAGTTTCGAACTGGGGACCTTTCGCATGAGGCGAACGTGACAACCACTACACTATGGAATCCCGTGCAGAGATGACTGCCAGCAATCTCCTGGTGATCGCTTGTAGAAGAGCGAACTAAGGAAAAGATAATTAAACACCTCACCTGACTTTGCAAACATTTCATGTTTTCCCACAAAAGAGAAACACTGTCTCTGTTCGGTAAATCCACTTGGCAGAAGGCAATTGTATTGTTTACGAAGAAAGCAGTAGATCCCCACTTAAACAATTTTGGAAAAAGCCAACAGCTGTATCAGCACAGTTTTAAACTGGGGACCTTTCGTATGTGAGGTGAATGTGATAACCATTACACTACAGAAACTTGTGCAGAGAAGACAGCCAGCAATCTTGTGGTGATCGCTTGTTGAAAAACCTATAAAGGAAAAGATTACTAAATCTCTCGTCTGACGATGCAAACAATTAATGTTTTACGTCCAAGGCAAAAAGCTGTTTCCGCTCAGTTTGAAACAGAGGACCTTTCGTGTGTAAAGCGAACGTGGGGACCACTACAGAAACCTGACGGGGAGCCTCTCTTCTTTTAACACTACTTGGCAGAAGAGGCCTTTGTAGTGTTGACTAAGAATGCAGCAGAGCCTGGCTTAAGCAAATTTGGAAAAAGCTAGTACCTGTTTCCACCCAGTTTCGAACTGGGGACCTTTCGTGTGTGAGGCGAACGTGATAACCACTACACTATGGAAACTTGCAAAAGTACACAGCCAGCAATCTCCTGGTGATCGCTTGCTGTAAAACGAATAAAGGAAAAGATAACTAAATCCCTCCCCTGACTTTGCAAACAGTTCATGTTTACCCACAAAAGAGAAACTCTGTTTCTGCTCGGTTTCGAACCGAGGACCTTTCGCGTGTTAGGCGAACGTGATGACCACTACACTACAGAAACTTTATTACAACCCACCGTTCTTTTAACTCGGCTTGGCAGAAGGCCTTTGTAGTGTTGACGAAGAAAGCAACAGATCCCTATTTAAGCAATTTTGGAAAAAGCCACCAGCTGTTGCCACCCAGTTTCGAACTGGGGACCTTTCACATGAGGCGAACGTGACAACCACTACACTATGGAATCCCGTGCAGAGATGACTTCCAGCAATCTCCTGGTGATCGCTTGTAGAAGAGCGAACTAAGGAAAAGATAATTAAACACCTCACCTGACTTTGCAAACATTTCATGTTTTCCCACAAAAGAGAAACACTGTCTCTGTTCGGTAAATCCACTTGGCAGAAGGCAATTGTATTGTTTACGAAGAAAGCAGTAGATCCCCACTTAAACAATTTTGGAAAAAGCCAACAGCTGTATCAGCACAGTTTTAAACTGGGGACCTTTCGTATGTGAGGTGAATGTGATAACCATTACACTACAGAAACTTGTGCAGAGAAGACAGCCAGCAATCTTGTGGTGATCGCTTGTTGAAAAACCTATAAAGGAAAAGATTACTAAATCTCTCGTCTGACGATGCAAACAATTAATGTTTTACGTCCAAGGCAAAAAGCTGTTTCCGCTCAGTTTGAAACAGAGGACCTTTCGTGTGTAAAGCGAACGTGAGGACCACTACAGAAACCTGACGGGGAGCCTCTCTTCTTTTAACACTACTTGGCAGAAGAGGCCTTTGTAGTGTTGACTAAGAATGCAGCAGAGCCTGGCTTAAGCAAATTTGGAAAAAGCCAGTAGCTGTTTCCACCCAGTTTCGAACTGGGGACCTTTCGCGTGTAAGGCGAACGTGATAACCACTACACTATGGAAACTTGCAAAAAGTACACAGCCAGCAATCTCCTGGTCATCGCTTGCTGTAAAACGAATAAAGGAAAGATATCTAAATCCCTCCCCTGACTTTGCAAACAGTTCATGTTTACCCATGAAGGAGAAACACTGTTTCTGCTCGGTTTCGAACCGAGGACCTTTCGCGTGTTAGGCGAACGTGATGACCACTACACTACAGAAACTTTATTACGATCCACCGTTCTTTTAACTCGGCTTTGCAGAAGGCCTTTGTAGTGTTGACGAAGAAAGCAACAGATCCCTACTTAAGCAATTTTGGAAAAAGCCACCAGCTGTTACCACCAAGTTTCGAACTGGGGACCTTTCGCATGCGGCAAACGTGACAACCACTACACTATGGAATCCTTCGCAGAATCGACTGCCAGCAATCTCCTGGTGATCGCTTGTGGAAGAGCAAACTAAGGAAAAGATAATTAAACACCTCACCTGACTTTGCAAACATTTCATGTTTTCCCACAAAAGAGAAACTCTGTTTCTGCTCGGTAAATCCACTTGGCAGAAGGCATTTGTAGTGTTTACGAAGAAAGCAGTAGATCCCTACTTAAACAATTTTGGAAAAAGCCAACAGCTGTTTCAAAACAGTTTAAAACTGGGGACCTTTTGTGTGTGAGGTGAACGTGATAACCATTACACTACAGAAACTTGTGCAGAGAAGACAGCCAGCAATCTTGTGGTGATCGCTTGTTGAAAAACCTATAAAGGAAAAGATTACTAAATCTCTCGTCTGACGATGCAAACAATTAATGTTTTACGTCCAAGGCAAAAAGCTGTTTCCGCTCAGTTTGAAACAGAGGACCTTTCGTGTGTAAAGCGAACGTGAGGACCACTACAGAAACCTGACGGGGAGCCTCTCTTCTTTTAACACTACTTGGCAGAAGAGGCCTTTGTAGTGTTGACTAAGAATGCAGCAGAGCCTGGCTTAAGCAAATTTGGAAAAAGCCAGTAGCTGTTTCCACCCAGTTTCGAACTGGGGACCTTTCGCGTGTAAGGCGAACGTGATAACCACTACACTATGGAAACTTGCAGAAAGTACACAGCCAGCAATCTCCTGGTCATCGCTTGCTGTAAAACGAATAAAGGAAAGATAACTAAATCCCTCCCCTGACTTTGCAAACAGTTCATGTTTACCCACGAAGGAGAAACACTGTTTCTGCTCGGTTTCGAACCGAGGACCTTTCGCGTGTTAGGCGAACGTGATGACCACTACACTACAGAAACTTTATTACGATTCACCGTTCTTTTAACTCGGCTTGGCAGAAGGCCTTTGTAGTGTTGACGAAGAAAGCAACAGATCCCTACTTAAGCAATTTTGGAAAAAGCCACCAGCTGTTACCACCAAGTTTCGAACTGGGGACCTTTCGCATGCGGCAAACGTGACAACCACTACACTACGGAATCCTTCGCAGAATCGACTGCCAGCAATCTCCTGGTGATCGCTTGTGGAAGAGCAAACTAAGGAAAAGATAATTAAACACCTCACCTGACTTTGCAAACATTTCATGTTTTCCCACAAAAGAGAAACTCTGTTTCTGCTCGGTAAATCCACTTGGCAGAAGGCATTTGTAGTGTTTACGAAGAAAGCAGTAGATCCCTACTTAAACAATTTTTGAAAAAGCCAACAGCTGTTTCAAAACAGTTTAAAACTGGGGACCTTTTGTGTGTGAGGTGAACGTGATAACCATTACACTACAGAAACTTGTGCAAAGAAGACAGCCAGCAATCTCGTGGTGATCGCTTGTTGAAAAACCTATAAAGGAAAAGATTACTAAATCTCTCGTCTGACGATGCAAACAATTAATGTTTTACGTCCTAGGCAAAAAGCTGTTTCCGCTCAGTTTGGAACCGAGGACCTTTCGCGTGTAAAGCAAACGTGATGACCACTACAGAAACCTGACGGGGAGCCTCTCTTCTTTTAACACTACTTGGCAGAAGAGGCCTTTGTAGTGTTGACTAAGAATGCAGCAGAGCCTGGCTTAAGCAAATTTGGAAAAAGCCAGTACCTGTTTCCACCCAGTTTCGAACTGGGGACCTTTCGCGTGTGAGGCGAACGTGATAACCACTACACTATGGAAACTTGCAAAAGTACACAGCCAGCAATCTCCTGGTGATCGCTTGCTGTAAAACGAATAAAGGAAAAGATAACTAAATCCCTCCCCTGACTTTGCAAACAGTTCATGTTTACCAACAAAAGAGAAACTCTGTTTCTGCTCGGTTTCGAACCGAGGACCTTTCGCGTGTTAGGCGAACGTGATGACCACTACACTACAGAAACTTTATTACGACCCACCGTTCTTTTAACTCGGCTTGGCAGAAGGCCTTTGTAGTGTTGACGAAGAAAGCAACAGATCCCTATTTAAGCAATTTTGGAAAAAGCCTCCAGCTGTTGCCACCCAGTTTCGAACTGGGGACCTTTCGCATGAGGCGAACGTGACAACCACTACACTATGGAATCCCGTGCAGAGATGACTGCCAGCAATCTCCTGGTGATCGCTTGTAGAAGAGCGAACTAAGGAAAAGATAATTAAACACCTCACCTGACTTTGCAAACATTTCATGTTTTCCCACAAAAGAGAAACACTGTCTCTGTTCGGTAAATCCACTTGGCAGAAGGCAATTGTATTGTTTACGAAGAAAGCAGTAGATCCCCACTTAAACAATTTTGGAAAAAGCCAACAGCTGTATCAGCACAATTTTAAACTGGGGACCTTTCGTATGTGAGGTGAATGTGATAACCATTACACTACAGAAACTTGTGCAGAAAAGACAGCCAGCAATCTTGTGGTGATCGCTTGTTGAAAAACCTATAAAGGAAAAGATTACTAAATCTCTCGTCTGACGATGCAAACAATTAA
Organism: Garra rufa; assembly: GCF_049309525.1. NCBI lineage: Eukaryota > Metazoa > Chordata > Actinopteri > Cypriniformes > Cyprinidae > Garra > Garra rufa. Next base: position 35,236,756 of record NC_133366.1, on the reverse strand, counting down.
TGTTTTACGTCCAAGGCAAAAAGCTGTTTCCGCTCAGTTTGAAACAGAGGACCTTTCGTGTGTAAAGCGAACGTGAGGACCACTACAGAAACCTGACGGGGAGCCTCTCTTCTTTTAACACTACTTGGCAGAAGAGGCCTTTGTAGTGTTGACTAAGAATGCAGCAGAGCCTGGCTTAAGCAAATTTGGAAAAAGCCAGTAGCTGTTTCCACCCAGTTTCGAACTGGGGACCTTTCGCGTGTAAGGCGAACGTGATAACCACTACACTATGGAAACTTGCAAAAAGTACACAGCCAGCAATCTCCTGGTCATCGCTTGCTGTAAAACGAATAAAGGAAAGATAACTAAATCCCTCCCCTGACTTTGCAAACAGTTCATGTTTACCCACGAAGGAGAAACACTGTTTCTGCTCGGTTTCGAACCGAGGACCTTTCGCGTGTTAGGCGAACGTGATGACCACTACACTACAGAAACTTTATTACGATCCACCGTTCTTTTAACTCGGCTTTGCAGAAGGCCTTTGTAGTGTTGACGAAGAAAGCAACAGATCCCTACTTAAGCAATTTTGGAAAATGCCACCAGCTGTTACCACCAAGTTTCGAACTGGGGACCTTTCGCATGCGGCAAACGTGACAACCACTACACTATGGAATCCTTCGCAGAATCGACTGCCAGCAATCTCCTGGTGATCGCTTGTGGAAGAGCAAACTAAGGAAAAGATAATTAAACACCTCACCTGACTTTGCAAACATTTCATGTTTTCCCACAAAAGAGAAACTCTGTTTCTGCTCGGTAAATCCACTTGGCAGAAGGCATTTGTAGTGTTTACGAAGAAAGCAGTAGATCCCTACTTAAACAATTTTGGAAAAAGCCAACAGCTGTTTCAAAACAGTTTAAAACTGGGGACCTTTTGTGTGTGAGGTGAACGTGATAACCATTACACTACAGAAACTTGTGCAAAGAAGACAGCCAGTGATCGCTTGTTGAAAAACCTATAAAGGAAAAGATTACTAAATCTCTCGTCTGACGATGCAAACAATTAATGTTTTACGTCCTAGGCAAAAAGCTGTTTCCGCTCAGTTTGGAACCGAGGACCTTTCGCGTGTAAAGCAAACGTGATGACCACTACAGAAACCTGACGGGGAGCCTCTCTTCTTTTAACACTACTTGGCAGAAGAGGCCTTTGTAGTGTTGACTAAGATTGCAGCAGAGCCTGGCTTAAGCAAATTTGGAAAAAGCCAGTACCTGTTTCCACCCAGTTTCGAACTGGGGACCTTTCGTGTGTGAGGCGAACGTGATAACCACTACACTATGGAAACTTGCAAAAGTACACAGCCAGCAATCTCCTGGTGATCGCTTGCTGTAAAACGAATAAAGGAAAAGATAACTAAATCCCTCCCCTGACTTTGCAAACAGTTCATGTTTACCCACAAAAGAGAAACTCTGTTTCTGCTCGGTTTCGAACCGAGGACCTTTCGCGTGTTAGGCGAACGCGATGACCACTACACTACAGAAACTTTATGACGACCCACCGTTCTTTTAACTCGGCTTGGCAGAAGGCCTTTGTAGCGTTGACGAAGAAAGCAACAGATCCCTATTTAAGCAATTTTGGAAAAAGCCACCAGCTGTTGCCACCCAGTTTCGAACTGGGGACCTTTCGCATGAGGCGAACGTGACAACCACTACACTATGGAATCCCGTGCAGAGATGACTGCCAGCAATCTCCTGGTGATCGCTTGTAGAAGAGCGAACTAAGGAAAAGATAATTAAACACCTCACCTGACTTTGCAAACATTTCATGTTTTCCCACAAAAGAGAAACACTGTCTCTGTTCGGTAAATCCACTTGGCAGAAGGCAATTGTATTGTTTACGAAGAAAGCAGTAGATCCCCACTTAAACAATTTTGGAAAAAGCCAACAGCTGTATCAGCACAGTTTTAAACTGGGGACCTTTCGTATGTGAGGTGAATGTGATAACCATTACACTACAGAAACTTGTGCAGAGAAGACAGCCAGCAATCTTGTGGTGATCGCTTGTTGAAAAACCTATAAAGGAAAAGATTACTAAATCTCTCGTCTGACGATGCAAACAATTAATGTTTTACGTCCAAGGCAAAAAGCTGTTTCCGCTCAGTTTGAAACAGAGGACCTTTCGTGTGTAAAGCGAACGTGAGGACCACTACAGAAACCTGACGGGGAGCCTCTCTTCTTTTAACACTACTTGGCAGAAGAGGCCTTTGTAGTGTTGACTAAGAATGCAGCAGAGCCTGGCTTAAGCAAATTTGGAAAAAGCCAGTACCTGTTTCCACCCAGTTTCGAACTGGGGACCTTTCGTGTGTGAGGCGAACGTGATAACCACTACACTATGGAAACTTGCAAAAGTACACAGCCAGCAATCTCCTGGTGATCGCTTGCTGTAAAACGAATAAAGGAAAAGATAACTAAATCCCTCCCCTGACTTTGCAAACAGTTCATGTTTACCCACAAAAGAGAAACTCTGTTTCTGCTCGGTTTCGAACCGAGGACCTTTCGCGTGTTAGGCGAACGTGATGACCACTACACTACAGAAACTTTATTACAACCCACCGTTCTTTTAACTCGGCTTGGCAGAAGGCCTTTGTAGTGTTGACGAAGAAAGCAACAGATCCCTATTTAAGCAATTTTGGAAAAAGCCACCAGCTGTTGCCACCCAGTTTCGAACTGGGGACCTTTCACATGAGGCGAACGTGACAACCACTACACTATGGAATCCCGTGCAGAGATGACTGCCAGCAATCTCCTGGTGATCGCTTGTAGAAGAGCGAACTAAGGAAAAGATAATTAAACACCTCACCTGACTTTGCAAACATTTCATGTTTTCCCACAAAAGAGAAACACTGTCTCTGTTCGGTAAATCCACTTGGCAGAAGGCAATTGTATTGTTTACGAAGAAAGCAGTAGATCCCCACTTAAACAATTTTGGAAAAAGCCAACAGCTGTATCAGCACAGTTTTAAACTGGGGACCTTTCGTATGTGAGGTGAATGTGATAACCATTACACTACAGAAACTTGTGCAGAGAAGACAGCCAGCAATCTTGTGGTGATCGCTTGTTGAAAAACCTATAAAGGAAAAGATTACTAAATCTCTCGTCTGACGATGCAAACAATTAATGTTTTACGTCCAAGGCAAAAAGCTGTTTCCGCTCAGTTTGAAACAGAGGACCTTTCGTGTGTAAAGCGAACGTGAGGACCACTACAGAAACCTGACGGGGAGCCTCTCTTCTTTTAACACTACTTGGCAGAAGAGGCCTTTGTAGTGTTGACTAAGAATGCAGCAGAGCCTGGCTTAAGCAAATTTGGAAAAAGCCAGTAGCTGTTTCCACCCAGTTTCGAACTGGGGACCTTTCGCGTGTAAGGCGAACGTGATAACCACTACACTATGGAAACTTGCAAAAAGTGCACAGCCAGCAATCTCCTGGTCATCGCTTGCTGTAAAACGAATAAAGGAAAGATAACTAAATCCCTCCCCTGACTTTGCAAACAGTTCATGTTTACCCACGAAGGAGAAACACTGTTTCTGCTCGGTTTCGAACCGAGGACCTTTCGCGTGTTAGGCGAACGTGATGACCACTACACTACAGAAACTTTATTACGATCCACCGTTCTTTTAACTCGGCTTGGCAGAAGGCCTTTGTAGTGTTGACGAAGAAAGCAACAGATCCCTATTTAAGCAATTTTGGAAAAAGCCACCAGCTGTTGCCACCCAGTTTCGAACTGGGGACCTTTCGCATGAGGCGAACGTGACAACCACTACACTATGGAATCCCGTGCAGAGATGACTGCCAGCAATCTCCTGGTGATCGCTTGTAGAAGAGCGAACTAAGGAAAAGATAATTAAACACCTCACCTGACTTTGCAAACATTTCATGTTTTCCCACAAAAGAGAAACACTGTCTCTGTTCGGTAAATCCACTTGGCAGAAGGCAATTGTATTGTTTACGAAGAAAGCAGTAGATCCCCACTTAAACAATTTTGGAAAAAGCCAACAGCTGTATCAGCACAGTTTTAAACTGGGGACCTTTCGTATGTGAGGTGAATGTGATAACCATTACACTACAGAAACTTGTGCAGAGAAGACAGCCAGCAATCTTGTGGTGATCGCTTGTTGAAAAACCTATAAAGGAAAAGATTACTAAATCTCTCGTCTGACGATGCAAACAATTAATGTTTTACGTCCAAGGCAAAAAGCTGTTTCCGCTCAGTTTGAAACAGAGGACCTTTCGTGTGTAAAGCGAACGTGAGGACCACTACAGAAACCTGACGGGGAGCCTCTCTTCTTTTAACACTACTTGGCAGAAGAGGCCTTTGTAGTGTTGACTAAGAATGCAGCAGAGCCTGGCTTAAGCAAATTTGGAAAAAGCCAGTAGCTGTTTCCACCCAGTTTCGAACTGGGGACCTTTCGCGTGTAAGGCGAACGTGATAACCACTACACTATGGAAACTTGCAAAAAGTGCACAGCCAGCAATCTCCTGGTCATCGCTTGCTGTAAAACGAATAAAGGAAAGTTAACTAAATCCCTCCCCTGACTTTGCAAACAGTTCATGTTTACCCACGAAGGAGAAACACTGTTTCTGCTCGGTTTCGAACCGAGGACCTTTCGCGTGTTAGGTGAACGTGATGACCACTACACTACAGAAACTTTATTACGATCCACCGTTCTTTTAACTCGGCTTGGCAGAAGGCCTTTGTAGTGTTGACGAAGAAAGCAACAGATCCCTACTTAAGCAATTTTGGAAAAAGCCACCAGCTGTTGCCACCCAGTTTCGAACTGGGGACCTTTCGCATGAGGCGAACGTGACAACCACTACACTATGGAATCCCGTGCAGAGATGACTGCCAGCAATCTCCTGGTGATCGCTTGTAGAAGAGCGAACTAAGGAAAAGATAATTAAACACCTCACCTGACTTTGCAAACATTTCATGTTTTCCCACAAAAGAGAAACTCTGTTTCTGCTCGGTAAATCCACTTGGCAGAAGGCATTTGTAGTGTTTACGAAGAAAGCAGTAGATCCCTACTTAAACAATTTTGGAAAAAGCCAACAGCTGTTTCAAAACAGTTTAAAACTGGGGACCTTTTGTGTGTGAGGTGAACGTGATAACCATTACACTACAGAAACTTGTGCAAAGAAGACAGCCAGCAATCTCGTGGTGATCGCTTGTTGAAAAACCTATAAAGGAAAAGATTACTAAATCTCTCGTCTGACGATGCAAACAATTAATGTTTTACGTCCTAGGCAAAAAGCTGTTTCCGCTCAGTTTGGAACCTAGGACCTTTCGCGTGTAAAGCAAACGTGATGACCACTACAGAAACCTGACGGGGAGCCTCTCTTCTTTTAACACTACTTGGCAGAAGAGGCCTTTGTAGTGTTGACTAAGAATGCAGCAGAGCCTGGCTTAAGCAAATTTGGAAAAAGCCAGTACCTGTTTCCACCCAGTTTCGAACTGGGGACCTTTCGCGTGTGAGGCGAACGTGATAACCACTACACTATGGAAACTTGCAAAAGTACACAGCCAGCAATCTCCTGGTGATCGCTTGCTGTAAAACGAATAAAGGAAAAGATAACTAAATCCCTCCCCTGACTTTGCAAACAGTTCATGTTTACCCACAAAAGAGAAACTCTGTTTCTGCTCGGTTTCGAACCGAGGACCTTTCGCGTGTTAGGCGAACGTGATGACCACTACACTACAGAAACTTTATTACGACCCACCGTTCTTTTAACTCGGCTTGGCAGAAGGCCTTTGTAGTGTTGACGAAGAAAGCAACAGATCCCTATTTAAGCAATTTTGGAAAAAGCCACCAGCTGTTGCCACCCAGTTTCGAACTGGGGACCTTTCGCATGAGGCGAACGTGACAACCACTACACTATGGAATCCCGTGCAGAGATGACTGCCAGCAATCTCCTGGTGATCGCTTGTAGAAGAGCGAACTAAGGAAAAGATAATTAAACACCTCACCTGACTTTGCAAACATTTCATGTTTTCCCACAAAAGAGAAACACTGTCTCTGTTCGGTAAATCCACTTGGCAGAAGGCAATTGTATTGTTTACGAAGAAAGCAGTAGATCCCCACTTAAACAATTTTGGAAAAAGCCAACAGCTGTATCAGCACAATTTTAAACTGGGGACCTTTCGTATGTGAGGTGAATGTGATAACCATTACACTACAGAAACTTGTGCAGAAAAGACAGCCAGCAATCTTGTGGTGATCGCTTGTTGAAAAACCTATAAAGGAAAAGATTACTAAATCTCTCGTCTGACGATGCAAACAATTAATGTTTTACGTCCAAGGCAAAAAGCTGTTTCCGCTCAGTTTGAAACAGAGGACCTTTCGTGTGTAAAGCGAACGTGAGGACCACTACAGAAACCTGACGGGGAGCCTCTCTTCTTTTAACACTACTTGGCAGAAGAGGCCTTTGTAGTGTTGACTAAGAATGCAGCAGAGCCTGGCTTAAGCAAATTTGGAAAAAGCCAGTAGCTGTTTCCACCCAGTTTCGAACTGGGGACCTTTCGCGTGTAAGGCGAACGTGATAACCACTACACTATGGAAACTTGCAAAAAGTACACAGCCAGCAATCTCCTGGTCATCGCTTGCTGTAAAACGAATAAAGGAAAGATAACTAAATCCCTCCCCTGACTTTGCAAACAGTTCATGTTTACCCACGAAGGAGAAACACTGTTTCTGCTCGGTTTCGAACCGAGGACCTTTCGCGTGTTAGGCGAACGTGATGACCACTACACTACAGAAACTTTATTACGATCCACCGTTCTTTTAACTCGGCTTTGCAGAAGGCCTTTGTAGTGTTGACGAAGAAAGCAACAGATCCCTACTTAAGCAATTTTGGAAAATGCCACCAGCTGTTACCACCAAGTTTCGAACTGGGGACCTTTCGCATGCGGCAAACGTGACAACCACTACACTATGGAATCCTTCGCAGAATCGACTGCCAGCAATCTCCTGGTGATCGCTTGTGGAAGAGCAAACTAAGGAAAAGATAATTAAACACCTCACCTGACTTTGCAAACATTTCATGTTTTCCCACAAAAGAGAAACTCTGTTTCTGCTCGGTAAATCCACTTGGCAGAAGGCATTTGTAGTGTTTACGAAGAAAGCAGTAGATCCCTACTTAAACAATTTTGGAAAAAGCCAACAGCTGTTTCAAAACAGTTTAAAACTGGGGACCTTTTGTGTGTGAGGTGAACGTGATAACCATTACACTACAGAAACTTGTGCAAAGAAGACAGCCAGTGATCGCTTGTTGAAAAACCTATAAAGGAAAAGATTACTAAATCTCTCGTCTGACGATGCAAACAATTAATGTTTTACGTCCTAGGCAAAAAGCTGTTTCCGCTCAGTTTGGAACCGAGGACCTTTCGCGTGTAAAGCAAACGTGATGACCACTACAGAAACCTGACGGGGAGCCTCTCTTCTTTTAACACTACTTGGCAGAAGAGGCCTTTGTAGTGTTGACTAAGATTGCAGCAGAGCCTGGCTTAAGCAAATTTGGAAAAAGCCAGTACCTGTTTCCACCCAGTTTCGAACTGGGGACCTTTCGTGTGTGAGGCGAACGTGATAACCACTACACTATGGAAACTTGCAAAAGTACACAGCCAGCAATCTCCTGGTGATCGCTTGCTGTAAAACGAATAAAGGAAAAGATAACTAAATCCCTCCCCTGACTTTGCAAACAGTTCATGTTTACCCACAAAAGAGAAACTCTGTTTCTGCTCGGTTTCGAACCGAGGACCTTTCGCGTGTTAGGCGAACGCGATGACCACTACACTACAGAAACTTTATGACGACCCACCGTTCTTTTAACTCGGCTTGGCAGAAGGCCTTTGTAGCGTTGACGAAGAAAGCAACAGATCCCTATTTAAGCAATTTTGGAAAAAGCCACCAGCTGTTGCCACCCAGTTTCGAACTGGGGACCTTTCGCATGAGGCGAACGTGACAACCACTACACTATGGAATCCCGTGCAGAGATGACTGCCAGCAATCTCCTGGTGATCGCTTGTAGAAGAGCGAACTAAGGAAAAGATAATTAAACACCTCACCTGACTTTGCAAACATTTCATGTTTTCCCACAAAAGAGAAACACTGTCTCTGTTCGGTAAATCCACTTGGCAGAAGGCAATTGTATTGTTTACGAAGAAAGCAGTAGATCCCCACTTAAACAATTTTGGAAAAAGCCAACAGCTGTATCAGCACAGTTTTAAACTGGGGACCTTTCGTATGTGAGGTGAATGTGATAACCATTACACTACAGAAACTTGTGCAGAGAAGACAGCCAGCAATCTTGTGGTGATCGCTTGTTGAAAAACCTATAAAGGAAAAGATTACTAAATCTCTCGTCTGACGATGCAAACAATTAATGTTTTACGTCCAAGGCAAAAAGCTGTTTCCGCTCAGTTTGAAACAGAGGACCTTTCGTGTGTAAAGCGAACGTGAGGACCACTACAGAAACCTGACGGGGAGCCTCTCTTCTTTTAACACTACTTGGCAGAAGAGGCCTTTGTAGTGTTGACTAAGAATGCAGCAGAGCCTGGCTTAAGCAAATTTGGAAAAAGCCAGTACCTGTTTCCACCCAGTTTCGAACTGGGGACCTTTCGTGTGTGAGGCGAACGTGATAACCACTACACTATGGAAACTTGCAAAAGTACACAGCCAGCAATCTCCTGGTGATCGCTTGCTGTAAAACGAATAAAGGAAAAGATAACTAAATCCCTCCCCTGACTTTGCAAACAGTTCATGTTTACCCACAAAAGAGAAACTCTGTTTCTGCTCGGTTTCGAACCGAGGACCTTTCGCGTGTTAGGCGAACGTGATGACCACTACACTACAGAAACTTTATTACAACCCACCGTTCTTTTAACTCGGCTTGGCAGAAGGCCTTTGTAGTGTTGACGAAGAAAGCAACAGATCCCTATTTAAGCAATTTTGGAAAAAGCCACCAGCTGTTGCCACCCAGTTTCGAACTGGGGACCTTTCACATGAGGCGAACGTGACAACCACTACACTATGGAATCCCGTGCAGAGATGACTGCCAGCAATCTCCTGGTGATCGCTTGTAGAAGAGCGAACTAAGGAAAAGATAATTAAACACCTCACCTGACTTTGCAAACATTTCATGTTTTCCCACAAAAGAGAAACACTGTCTCTGTTCGGTAAATCCACTTGGCAGAAGGCAATTGTATTGTTTACGAAGAAAGCAGTAGATCCCCACTTAAACAATTTTGGAAAAAGCCAACAGCTGTATCAGCACAGTTTTAAACTGGGGACCTTTCGTATGTGAGGTGAATGTGATAACCATTACACTACAGAAACTTGTGCAGAGAAGACAGCCAGCAATCTTGTGGTGATCGCTTGTTGAAAAACCTATAAAGGAAAAGATTACTAAATCTCTCGTCTGACGATGCAAACAATTAATGTTTTACGTCCAAGGCAAAAAGCTGTTTCCGCTCAGTTTGAAACAGAGGACCTTTCGTGTGTAAAGCGAACGTGAGGACCACTACAGAAACCTGACGGGGAGCCTCTCTTCTTTTAACACTACTTGGCAGAAGAGGCCTTTGTAGTGTTGACTAAGAATGCAGCAGAGCCTGGCTTAAGCAAATTTGGAAAAAGCCAGTAGCTGTTTCCACCCAGTTTCGAACTGGGGACCTTTCGCGTGTAAGGCGAACGTGATAACCACTACACTATGGAAACTTGCAAAAAGTGCACAGCCAGCAATCTCCTGGTCATCGCTTGCTGTAAAACGAATAAAGGAAAGATAACTAAATCCCTCCCCTGACTTTGCAAACAGTTCATGTTTACCCACGAAGGAGAAACACTGTTTCTGCTCGGTTTCGAACCGAGGACCTTTCGCGTGTTAGGCGAACGTGATGACCACTACACTACAGAAACTTTATTACGATCCACCGTTCTTTTAACTCGGCTTGGCAGAAGGCCTTTGTAGTGTTGACGAAGAAAGCAACAGATCCCTATTTAAGCAATTTTGGAAAAAGCCACCAGCTGTTGCCACCCAGTTTCGAACTGGGGACCTTTCGCATGAGGCGAACGTGACAACCACTACACTATGGAATCCCGTGCAGAGATGACTGCCAGCAATCTCCTGGTGATCGCTTGTAGAAGAGCGAACTAAGGAAAAGATAATTAAACACCTCACCTGACTTTGCAAACATTTCATGTTTTCCCACAAAAGAGAAACACTGTCTCTGTTCGGTAAATCCACTTGGCAGAAGGCAATTGTATTGTTTACGAAGAAAGCAGTAGATCCCCACTTAAACAATTTTGGAAAAAGCCAACAGCTGTATCAGCACAGTTTTAAACTGGGGACCTTTCGTATGTGAGGTGAATGTGATAACCATTACACTACAGAAACTTGTGCAGAGAAGACAGCCAGCAATCTTGTGGTGATCGCTTGTTGAAAAACCTATAAAGGAAAAGATTACTAAATCTCTCGTCTGACGATGCAAACAATTAATGTTTTACGTCCAAGGCAAAAAGCTGTTTCCGCTCAGTTTGAAACAGAGGACCTTTCGTGTGTAAAGCGAACGTGAGGACCACTACAGAAACCTGACGGGGAGCCTCTCTTCTTTTAACACTACTTGGCAGAAGAGGCCTTTGTAGTGTTGACTAAGAATGCAGCAGAGCCTGGCTTAAGCAAATTTGGAAAAAGCCAGTAGCTGTTTCCACCCAGTTTCGAACTGGGGACCTTTCGCGTGTAAGGCGAACGTGATAACCACTACACTATGGAAACTTGCAAAAAGTGCACAGCCAGCAATCTCCTGGTCATCGCTTGCTGTAAAACGAATAAAGGAAAGTTAACTAAATCCCTCCCCTGACTTTGCAAACAGTTCATGTTTACCCACGAAGGAGAAACACTGTTTCTGCTCGGTTTCGAACCGAGGACCTTTCGCGTGTTAGGTGAACGTGATGACCACTACACTACAGAAACTTTATTACGATCCACCGTTCTTTTAACTCGGCTTGGCAGAAGGCCTTTGTAGTGTTGACGAAGAAAGCAACAGATCCCTACTTAAGCAATTTTGGAAAAAGCCACCAGCTGTTGCCACCCAGTTTCGAACTGGGGACCTTTCGCATGAGGCGAACGTGACAACCACTACACTATGGAATCCCGTGCAGAGATGACTGCCAGCAATCTCCTGGTGATCGCTTGTAGAAGAGCGAACTAAGGAAAAGATAATTAAACACCTCACCTGACTTTGCAAACATTTCATGTTTTCCCACAAAAGAGAAACTCTGTTTCTGCTCGGTAAATCCACTTGGCAGAAGGCATTTGTAGTGTTTACGAAGAAAGCAGTAGATCCCTACTTAAACAATTTTGGAAAAAGCCAACAGCTGTTTCAAAACAGTTTAAAACTGGGGACCTTTTGTGTGTGAGGTGAACGTGATAACCATTACACTACAGAAACTTGTGCAAAGAAGACAGCCAGCAATCTCGTGGTGATCGCTTGTTGAAAAACCTATAAAGGAAAAGATTACTAAATCTCTCGTCTGACGATGCAAACAATTAATGTTTTACGTCCTAGGCAAAAAGCTGTTTCCGCTCAGTTTGGAACCTAGGACCTTTCGCGTGTAAAGCAAACGTGATGACCACTACAGAAACCTGACGGGGAGCCTCTCTTCTTTTAACACTACTTGGCAGAAGAGGCCTTTGTAGTGTTGACTAAGAATGCAGCAGAGCCTGGCTTAAGCAAATTTGGAAAAAGCCAGTACCTGTTTCCACCCAGTTTCGAACTGGGGACCTTTCGCGTGTGAGGCGAACGTGATAACCACTACACTATGGAAACTTGCAAAAGTACACAGCCAGCAATCTCCTGGTGATCGCTTGCTGTAAAACGAATAAAGGAAAAGATAACTAAATCCCTCCCCTGACTTTGCAAACAGTTCATGTTTACCCACAAAAGAGAAACTCTGTTTCTGCTCGGTTTCGAACCGAGGACCTTTCGCGTGTTAGGCGAACGTGATGACCACTACACTACAGAAACTTTATTACGACCCACCGTTCTTTTAACTCGGCTTGGCAGAAGGCCTTTGTAGTGTTGACGAAGAAAGCAACAGATCCCTATTTAAGCAATTTTGGAAAAAGCCACCAGCTGTTGCCACCCAGTTTCGAACTGGGGACCTTTCGCATGAGGCGAACGTGACAACCACTACACTATGGAATCCCGTGCAGAGATGACTGCCAGCAATCTCCTGGTGATCGCTTGTAGAAGAGCGAACTAAGGAAAAGATAATTAAACACCTCACCTGACTTTGCAAACATTTCATGTTTTCCCACAAAAGAGAAACACTGTCTCTGTTCGGTAAATCCACTTGGCAGAAGGCAATTGTATTGTTTACGAAGAAAGCAGTAGATCCCCACTTAAACAATTTTGGAAAAAGCCAACAGCTGTATCAGCACAGTTTTAAACTGGGGACCTTTCGTATGTGAGGTGAATGTGATAACCATTACACTACAGAAACTTGTGCAGAGAAGACAGCCAGCAATCTTGTGGTGATCGCTTGTTGAAAAACCTATAAAGGAAAAGATTACTAAATCTCTCGTCTGACGATGCAAACAATTAATGTTTTACGTCCAAGGCAAAAAGCTGTTTCCGCTCAGTTTGAAACAGAGGACCTTTCGTGTGTAAAGCGAACGTGAGGACCACTACAGAAACCTGACGGGGAGCCTCTCTTCTTTTAACACTACTTGGCAGAAGAGGCCTTTGTAGTGTTGACTAAGAATGCAGCAGAGCCTGGCTTAAGCAAATTTGGAAAAAGCCAGTACCTGTTTCCACCCAGTTTCGAACTGGGGACCTTTCGCGTGTGAGGCGAACGTGATAACCACTACACTATGGAAACTTGCAAAAGTACACAGCCAGCAATCTCCTGGTGATCGCTTGCTGTAAAACGAATAAAGGAAAAGATAACCAAATCCCTCCCCTGACTTTGCAAACAGTTCATGTTTACCCACAAAAGAGGAACTCTGTTTCTGCTCGGTTTCGAACCGAGGACCTTTCGCGTGTTAGGCGAACGTGATGACCACTACACTACAGAAACTTTATTACGACCCACCGTTCTTTTAACTCGGCTTGGCAGAAGGCCTTTGTAGTGTTGACGAAGAAAGCAACAGATCCCTATTTAAGCAATTTTGGAAAAAGCCACCAGCTGTTGCCACCCAGTTTCGAACTGGGGACCTTTCGCATGAGGCGAACGTGACAACCACTACACTATGGAATCCCGTGCAGAGATGACTGCCAGCAATCTCCTGGTGATCGCTTGTAGAAGAGCGAACTAAGGAAAAGATAATTAAACACCTCATCTGACTTTGCAAACATTTCATGTTTTCCCACAAAAGAGAAACACTGTCTCTGTTCGGTAAATCCACTTGGCAGAAGGCAATTGTATTGTTTACGAAGAAAGCAGTAGATCCCCACTTAAACAATTTTGGAAAAAGCCAACAGTTGTATCAGCACAGTTTTAAACTGGGGACCTTTCGTATGTGAGGTGAATGTGATAACCATTACACTACAGAAACTTGTGCAGAGAAGACAGCCAGCAATCTTGTGGTGATCGCTTGTTGAAAAACCTATAAAGGAAAAGATTACTAAATCTCTCGTCTGACGATGCAAACAATTAATGTTTTACGTCCAAGGCAAAAAGCTGTTTCCGCTCAGTTTGAAACAGAGGACCTTTCGTGTGTAAAGCGAACGTGAGGACCACTACAGAAACCTGACGGGGAGCCTCTCTTCTTTTAACACTACTTGGCAGAAGAGGCCTTTGTAGTGTTGACTAAGAATGCAGCAGAGCCTGGCTTAAGCAAATTTGGAAAAAGCCAGTAGCTGTTTCCACCCAGTTTCGAACTGGGGACCTTTCGCGTGTAAGGCGAACGTGATAACCACTACACTATGGAAACTTGCAAAAAGTACACAGCCAGCAATCTCCTGGTTATCGCTTGCTGTAAAACGAATAAAGGAAAGATAACTAAATCCCTCCCCTGACTTTGCAAACAGTTCATGTTTACCCACGAAGGAGAAACACTGTTTCGGCTCGGTTTCGAACCGAGGACCTTTCGCGTGTTAGGCGAACGTGATGACCACTACACTACAGAAACTTTATTACGATCCACCGTTCTTTTAACTCGGCTTGGCAGAAGGCCTTTGTAGTGTTGACGAAGAAAGCAACAGATCCCTACTTAAGCAATTTTGGAAAAAGCCACCAGCTGTTACCACCAAGTTTCGAACTGGGGACCTTTCGCATGCGGCAAACGTGACAACCACTACACTATGGAATCCTTCGCAGAATCGACTGCCAGCAATCTCCTGGTGATCGCTTGTGGAAGAGCAAACTAAGGAAAAGATAATTAAACACCTCACCTGACTTTGCAAACATTTCATGTTTTCCCACAAAAGAGAAACTCTGTTTCTGCTCGGTAAATCCACTTGGCAGAAGGCATTTGTAGTGTTTACGAAGAAAGCAGTAGATCCCTACTTAAACAATTTTTGAAAAAGCCAACAGCTGTTTCAAAACAGTTTAAAACTGGGGACCTTTTGTGTGTGAGGTGAACGTGATAACCATTACACTACAGAAACTTGTGCAAAGAAGACAGCCAGCAATCTCGTGGTGATCGCTTGTTGAAAAACCTATAAAGGAAAAGATTACTAAATCTCTCGTCTGACGATGCAAACAATTAATGTTTTACGTCCTAGGCAAAAAGCTGTTTCCGCTCAGTTTGGAACCGAGGACCTTTCGCGTGTAAAGCAAACGTGATGACCACTACAGAAACCTGACGGGGAGCCTCTCTTCTTTTAACACTACTTGGCAGAAGAGGCCTTTGTAGTGTTGACTAAGATTGCAGCAGAGCCTGGCTTAAGCAAATTTGGAAAAAGCCAGTACCTGTTTCCACCCAGTTTCGAACTGGGGACCTTTCGCGTGTGAGGCGAACGTGATAACCACTACACTATGGAAACTTGCAAAAGTACACAGCCAGCAATCTCCTGGTGATCGCTTGCTGTAAAACGAATAAAGGAAAAGATAACTAAATCCCTCCCCTGACTTTGCAAACAGTTCATGTTTACCCACAAAAGAGAAACTCTGTTTCTGCTCGGTTTCGAACCGAGGACCTTTCGCGTGTTAGGCGAACGTGATGACCACTACACTACAGAAACTTTATTACGACCCACCGTTCTTTTAACTCGGCTTGGCAGAAGGCCTTTGTAGTGTTGACGAAGAAAGCAACAGATCCCTATTTAAGCAATTTTGGAAAAAGCCACCAGCTGTTGCCACCCAGTTTCGAACTGGGGACCTTTCGCATGAGGCGAACGTGACAACCACTACACTATGGAATCCCGTGCAGAGATGACTGCCAGCAATCTCCTGGTGATCGCTTGTAGAAGAGCGAACTAAGGAAAAGATAATTAAACACCTCACCTGACTTTGCAAACATTTCATGTTTTCCCACAAAAGAGAAACACTGTCTCTGTTCGGTAAATCCACTTGGCAGAAGGCAATTGTATTGTTTACGAAGAAAGCAGTAGATCCCCACTTAAACAATTTTGGAAAAAGCCAACAGCTGTATCAGCACAGTTTTAAACTGGGGACCTTTCGTATGTGAGGTGAATGTGATAACCATTACACTACAGAAACTTGTGCAGAGAAGACAGCCAGCAATCTTGTGGTGATCGCTTGTTGAAAAACCTATAAAGGAAAAGATTACTAAATCTCTCGTCTGACGATGCAAACAATTAATGTTTTACGTCCAAGGCAAAAAGCTGTTTCCGCTCAGTTTGAAACAGAGGACCTTTCGTGTGTAAAGCGAACGTGAGGACCACTACAGAAACCTGACGGGGAGCCTCTCTTCTTTTAACACTACTTGGCAGAAGAGGCCTTTGTAGTGTTGACTAAGAATGCAGCAGAGCCTGGCTTAAGCAAATTTGGAAAAAGCCAGTACCTGTTTCCACCCAGTTTCGAACTGGGGACCTTTCGCGTGTGAGGCGAACGTGATAACCACTACACTATGGAAACTTGCAAAAGTACACAGCCAGCAATCTCCTGGTGATCGCTTGCTGTAAAACGAATAAAGGAAAAGATAACCAAATCCCTCCCCTGACTTTGCAAACAGTTCATGTTTACCCACAAAAGAGAAACTCTGTTTCTGCTCGGTTTCGAACCGAGGACCTTTCGCGTGTTAGGCGAACGTGATGACCACTACACTACAGAAACTTTATTACGATCCACCGTTCTTTTAACTCGGCTTGGCAGAAGGCCTTTGTAGTGTTGACGAAGAAAGCAACAGATCCCTACTTAAGCAATTTTGGAAAAAGCCACCAGCTGTTACCACCAAGTTTCGAACTGGGGACCTTTCGCATGCGGCAAACGTGACAACCACTACACTATGGAATCCTTCGCAGAATCGACTGCCAGCAATCTCCTGGTGATCGCTTGTGGAAGAGCAAACTAAGGAAAAGATAATTAAACACCTCACCTGACTTTGCAAACATTTCATGTTTTCCCACAAAAGAGAAACTCTGTTTCTGCTCGGTAAATCCACTTGGCAGAAGGCATTTGTAGTGTTTACGAAGAAAGCAGTAGATCCCTACTTAAACAATTTTTGAAAAAGCCAACAGCTGTTTCAAAACAGTTTAAAACTGGGGACCTTTTGTGTGTGAGGTGAACGTGATAACCATTACACTACAGAAACTTGTGCAAAGAAGACAGCCAGCAATCTCGTGGTGATCGCTTGTTGAAAAACCTATAAAGGAAAAGATTACTAAATCTCTCGTCTGACGATGCAAACAATTAATGTTTTACGTCCTAGGCAAAAAGCTGTTTCCGCTCAGTTTGGAACCGAGGACCTTTCGCGTGTAAAGCAAACGTGATGACCACTACAGAAACCTGACGGGGAGCCTCTCTTCTTTTAACACTACTTGGCAGAAGAGGCCTTTGTAGTGTTGACTAAGATTGCAGCAGAGCCTGGCTTAAGCAAATTTGGAAAAAGCCAGTACCTGTTTCCACCCAGTTTCGAACTGGGGACCTTTCGCGTGTGAGGCGAACGTGATAACCACTACACTATGGAAACTTGCAAAAGTACACAGCCAGCAATCTCCTGGTGATCGCTTGCTGTAAAACGAATAAAGGAAAAGATAACTAAATCCCTCCCCTGACTTTGCAAACAGTTCATGTTTACCCACAAAAGAGAAACTCTGTTTCTGCTCGGTTTCGAACCGAGGACCTTTCGCGTGTTAGGCGAACGTGATGACCACTACACTACAGAAACTTTATTACGACCCACCGTTCTTTTAACTCGGCTTGGCAGAAGGCCTTTGTAGTGTTGACGAAGAAAGCAACAGATCCCTATTTAAGCAATTTTGGAAAAAGCCACCAGCTGTTGCCACCCAGTTTCGAACTGGGGACCTTTCGCATGAGGCGAACGTGACAACCACTACACTATGGAATCCCGTGCAGAGATGACTGCCAGCAATCTCCTGGTGATCGCTTGTAGAAGAGCGAACTAAGGAAAAGATAATTAAACACCTCACCTGACTTTGCAAACATTTCATGTTTTCCCACAAAAGAGAAACACTGTCTCTGTTCGGTAAATCCACTTGGCAGAAGGCAATTGTATTGTTTACGAAGAAAGCAGTAGATCCCCACTTAAACAATTTTTGAAAAAGCCAACAGCTGTTTCAAAACAGTTTAAAACTGGGGACCTTTTGTGTGTGAGGTGAACGTGATAACCATTACACTACAGAAACTTGTGCAAAGAAGACAGCCAGCAATCTCGTGGTGATCGCTTGTTGAAAAACCTATAAAGGAAAAGATTACTAAATCTCTCGTCTGACGATGCAAACAATTAATGTTTTACGTCCTAGGCAAAAAGCTGTTTCCGCTCAGTTTGGAACCGAGGACCTTTCGCGTGTAAAGCAAACGTGATGACCACTACAGAAACCTGACGGGGAGCCTCTCTTCTTTTAACACTACTTGGCAGAAGAGGCCTTTGTAGTGTTGACTAAGATTGCAGCAGAGCCTGGCTTAAGCAAATTTGGAAAAAGCCAGTACCTGTTTCCACCCAGTTTCGAACTGGGGACCTTTCGCGTGTGAGGCGAACGTGATAACCACTACACTATGGAAACTTGCAAGAGTACACAGCCAGCAATCTCCTGGTGATCGCTTGCTGTAAAACGAATAAAGGAAAAGATAACTAAATCCCTCCCCTGACTTTGCAAACAGTTCATGTTTACCCACAAAAGAGAAACTCTGTTTCTGCTCGGTTTCGAACCGAGGACCTTTCGCGTGTTAGGCGAACGTGATGACCACTACACTACAGAAACTTTATTACGACCCACCGTTCTTTTAACTCGGCTTGGCAGAAGGCCTTTGTAGTGTTGACGAAGAAAGCAACAGATCTCTATTTAAGCAATTTTGGAAAAAGCCACCAGCTGTTGCCACCCAGTTTCGAACTGGGGACCTTTCGCATGAGGCGAACGTGACAACCACTACACTATGGAATCCCGTGCAGAAATGACTGCCAGCAATCTCCTGGTGATCGCTTGTAGAAGAGCGAACTAAGGAAAAGATAATTAAACACCTCACCTGACTTTGCAAACATTTCATGTTTTCCCACAAAAGAGAAACACTGTCTCTGTTCGGTAAATCCACTTGGCAGAAGGCAATTGTATTGTTTACGAAGAAAGCAGTAGATCCCCACTTAAACAATTTTGGAAAAAGCCAACAGCTGTATCAGCACAGTTTTAAACTGGGGACCTTTCGTATGTGAGGTGAATGTGATAACCATTACACTACAGAAACTTGTGCAGAGAAGACAGCCAGCAATCTTGTGGTGATCGCTTGTTGAAAAACCTATAAAGGAAAAGATTACTAAATCTCTCGTCTGACGATGCAAACAATTAATGTTTTACGTCCAAGGCAAAAAGCTGTTTCCGCTCAGTTTGAAACAGAGGACCTTTCGTGTGTAAAGCGAACGTGAGGACCACTACAGAAACCTGACGGGGAGCCTCTCTTCTTTTAACACTACTTGGCAGAAGAGGCCTTTGTAGTGTTGACTAAGAATGCAGCAGAGCCTGGCTTAAGCAAATTTGGAAAAAGCCAGTACCTGTTTCCACCCAGTTTCGAACTGGGGACCTTTCGCGTGTAAGGCGAACGTGATAACCACTACACTATGGAAACTTGCAAAAAGTACACAGCCAGCAATCTCCTGGTCATCGCTTGCTGTAAAACGAATAAAGGAAAGATTACTAAATCCCTCCCCTGACTTTGCAAACAGTTCATGTTTACCCACGAAGGAGAAACACTGTTTCGGCTCGGTTTCGAACCGAGGACCTTTCGCGTGTTAGGCGAACGTGATGACCACTACACTACAGAAACTTTATTACGATCCACCGTTCTTTTAACTCGGCTTGGCAGAAGGCCTTTGTAGTGTTGACGAAGAAAGCAACAGATCCCTACTTAAGCAATTTTGGAAAAAGCCACCAGCTGTTACCACCAAGTTTCGAACTGGGGACCTTTCGCATGCGGCAAACGTGACAACCACTACACTATGGAATCCTTCGCAGAATCGACTGCCAGCAATCTCCTGGTGATCGCTTGTGGAAGAGCAAACTAAGGAAAAGATAATTAAACACCTCACCTGACTTTGCAAACATTTCATGTTTTCCCACAAAAGAGAAACTCTGTTTCTGCTCGGTAAATCCACTTGGCAGAAGGCATTTGTAGTGTTTACGAAGAAAGCAGTAGATCCCTACTTAAACAATTTTTGAAAAAGCCAACAGCTGTTTCAAAACAGTTTAAAACTGGGGACCTTTTGTGTGTGAGGTGAACGTGATAACCATTACACTACAGAAACTTGTGCAAAGAAGACAGCCAGCAATCTCGTGGTGATCGCTTGTTGAAAAACCTATAAAGGAAAAGATTACTAAATCTCTCGTCTGACGATGCAAACAATTAATGTTTTACGTCCTAGGCAAAAAGCTGTTTCCGCTCAGTTTGGAACCGAGGACCTTTCGCGTGTAAAGCAAACGTGATGACCACTACAGAAACCTGACGGGGAGCCTCTCTTCTTTTAACACTACTTGGCAGAAGAGGCCTTTGTAGTGTTGACTAAGAATGCAGCAGAGCCTGGCTTAAGCAAATTTGGAAAAAGCCAGTACCTGTTTCCACCCAGTTTCGAACTGGGGACCTTTCGCGTGTGAGGCGAACGTGATAACCACTACACTATGGAAACTTGCAAAAGTACACAGCCAGCAATCTCCTGGTGATCGCTTGCTGTAAAACGAATAAAGGAAAAGATAACTAAATCCCTCCCCTGACTTTGCAAACAGTTCATGTTTACCAACAAAAGAGAAACTCTGTTTCTGCTCGGTTTCGAACCGAGGACCTTTCGCGTGTTAGGCGAACGTGATGACCACTACACTACAGAAACTTTATTACGACCCACCGTTCTTTTAACTCGGCTTGGCAGAAGGCCTTTGTAGTGTTGACGAAGAAAGCAACAGATCCCTATTTAAGCAATTTTGGAAAAAGCCTCCAGCTGTTGCCACCCAGTTTCGAACTGGGGACCTTTCGCATGAGGCGAACGTGACAACCACTACACTATGGAATCCCGTGCAGAGATGACTGCCAGCAATCTCCTGGTGATCGCTTGTAGAAGAGCGAACTAAGGAAAAGATAATTAAACACCTCACCTGACTTTGCAAACATTTCATGTTTTCCCACAAAAGAGAAACACTGTCTCTGTTCGGTAAATCCACTTGGCAGAAGGCAATTGTATTGTTTACGAAGAAAGCAGTAGATCCCCACTTAAACAATTTTGGAAAAAGCCAACAGCTGTATCAGCACAGTTTTAAACTGGGGACCTTTCGTATGTGAGGTGAATGTGATAACCATTACACTACAGAAACTTGTGCAGAGAAGACAGCCAGCAATCTTGTGGTGATCGCTTGTTGAAAAACCTATAAAGGAAAAGATTACTAAATCTCTCGTCTGACGATGCAAACAATTAATGTTTTACGTCCAAGGCAAAAAGCTGTTTCCGCTCAGTTTGAAACAGAGGACCTTTCGTGTGTAAAGCGAACGTGAGGACCACTACAGAAACCTGACGGGGAGCCTCTCTTCTTTTAACACTACTTGGCAGAAGAGGCCTTTGTAGTGTTGACTAAGAATGCAGCAGAGCCTGGCTTAAGCAAATTTGGAAAAAGCCAGTAGCTGTTTCCACCCAGTTTCGAACTGGGGACCTTTCGCGTGTAAGGCGAACGTGATAACCACTACACTATGGAAACTTGCAAAAAGTACACAGCCAGCAATCTCCTGGTCATCGCTTGCTGTAAAACGAATAAAGGAAAGATAACTAAATCCCTCCCCTGACTTTGCAAACAGTTCATGTTTACCCACGAAGGAGAAACACTGTTTCTGCTCGGTTTCGAACCGAGGACCTTTCGCGTGTTAGGCGAACGTGATGACCACTACACTACAGAAACTTTTTTACGATCCACCGTTCTTTTAACTCGGCTTTGCAGAAGGCCTTTGTAGTGTTGACGAAGAAAGCAACAGATCCCTACTTAAGCAATTTTGGAAAAAGCCACCAGCTGTTACCACCAAGTTTCGAACTGGGGACCTTTCGCATGCGGCAAACGTGACAACCACTACACTATGGAATCCTTCGCAGAATCGACTGCCAGCAATCTCCTGGTGATCGCTTGTGGAAGAGCAAACTAAGGAAAAGATAATTAAACACCTCACCTGACTTTGCAAACATTTCATGTTTTCCCACAAAAGAGAAACTCTGTTTCTGCTCGGTAAATCCACTTGGCAGAAGGCATTTGTAGTGTTTACGAAGAAAGCAGTAGATCCCTACTTAAACAATTTTGGAAAAAGCCAACAGCTGTTTCAAAACAGTTTAAAACTGGGGACCTTTTGTGTGTGAGGTGAACGTGATAACCATTACACTACAGAAACTTGTGCAAAGAAGACAGCCAGTGATCGCTTGTTGAAAAACCTATAAAGGAAAAGATTACTAAATCTCTCGTCTGACGATGCAAACAATTAATGTTTTACGTCCTAGGCAAAAAGCTGTTTCCGCTCAGTTTGGAACCGAGGACCTTTCGCGTGTAAAGCAAACGTGATGACCACTACAGAAACCTGACGGGGAGCCTCTCTTCTTTTAACACTACTTGGCAGAAGAGGCCTTTGTAGTGTTGACTAAGATTGCAGCAGAGCCTGGCTTAAGCAAATTTGGAAAAAGCCAGTACCTGTTTCCACCCAGTTTCGAACTGGGGACCTTTCGTGTGTGAGGCGAACGTGATAACCACTACACTATGGAAACTTGCAAAAGTACACAGCCAGCAATCTCCTGGTGATCGCTTGCTGTAAAACGAATAAAGGAAAAGATAACTAAATCCCTCCCCTGACTTTGCAAACAGTTCATGTTTACCCACAAAAGAGAAACTCTGTTTCTGCTCGGTTTCGAACCGAGGACCTTTCGCGTGTTAGGCGAACGCGATGACCACTACACTACAGAAACTTTATGACGACCCACCGTTCTTTTAACTCGGCTTGGCAGAAGGCCTTTGTAGCGTTGACGAAGAAAGCAACAGATCCCTATTTAAGCAATTTTGGAAAAAGCCACCAGCTGTTGCCACCCAGTTTCGAACTGGGGACCTTTCGCATGAGGCGAACGTGACAACCACTACACTATGGAATCCCGTGCAGAGATGACTGCCAGCAATCTCCTGGTGATCGCTTGTAGAAGAGCGAACTAAGGAAAAGATAATTAAACACCTCACCTGACTTTGCAAACATTTCATGTTTTCCCACAAAAGAGAAACACTGTCTCTGTTCGGTAAATCCACTTGGCAGAAGGCAATTGTATTGTTTACGAAGAAAGCAGTAGATCCCCACTTAAACAATTTTGGAAAAAGCCAACAGCTGTATCAGCACAGTTTTAAACTGGGGACCTTTCGTATGTGAGGTGAATGTGATAACCATTACACTACAGAAACTTGTGCAGAGAAGACAGCCAGCAATCTTGTGGTGATCGCTTGTTGAAAAACCTATAAAGGAAAAGATTACTAAATCTCTCGTCTGACGATGCAAACAATTAATGTTTTACGTCCAAGGCAAAAAGCTGTTTCCGCTCAGTTTGAAACAGAGGACCTTTCGTGTGTAAAGCGAACGTGAGGACCACTACAGAAACCTGACGGGGAGCCTCTCTTCTTTTAACACTACTTGGCAGAAGAGGCCTTTGTAGTGTTGACTAAGAATGCAGCAGAGCCTGGCTTAAGCAAATTTGGAAAAAGCCAGTACCTGTTTCCACCCAGTTTCGAACTGGGGACCTTTCGTGTGTGAGGCGAACGTGATAACCACTACACTATGGAAACTTGCAAAAGTACACAGCCAGCAATCTCCTGGTGATCGCTTGCTGTAAAACGAATAAAGGAAAAGATAACTAAATCCCTCCCCTGACTTTGCAAACAGTTCATGTTTACCCACAAAAGAGAAACTCTGTTTCTGCTCGGTTTCGAACCGAGGACCTTTCGCGTGTTAGGCGAACGTGATGACCACTACACTACAGAAACTTTATTACAACCCACCGTTCTTTTAACTCGGCTTGGCAGAAGGCCTTTGTAGTGTTGACGAAGAAAGCAACAGATCCCTATTTAAGCAATTTTGGAAAAAGCCACCAGCTGTTGCCACCCAGTTTCGAACTGGGGACCTTTCACATGAGGCGAACGTGACAACCACTACACTATGGAATCCCGTGCAGAGATGACTTCCAGCAATCTCCTGGTGATCGTTTGTAGAAGAGCGAACTAAGGAAAAGATAATTAAACACCTCACCTGACTTTGCAAACATTTCATGTTTTCCCACAAAAGAGAAACACTGTCTCTGTTCGGTAAATCCACTTGGCAGAAGGCAATTGTATTGTTTACGAAGAAAGCAGTAGATCCCCACTTAAACAATTTTGGAAAAAGCCAACAGCTGTATCAGCACAGTTTTAAACTGGGGACCTTTCGTATGTGAGGTGAATGTGATAACCATTACACTACAGAAACTTGTGCAGAGAAGACAGCCAGCAATCTTGTGGTGATCGCTTGTTGAAAAACCTATAAAGGAAAAGATTACTAAATCTCTCGTCTGACGATGCAAACAATTAATGTTTTACGTCCAAGGCAAAAAGCTGTTTCCGCTCAGTTTGAAACAGAGGACCTTTCGTGTGTAAAGCGAACGTGAGGACCACTACAGAAACCTGACGGGGAGCCTCTCTTCTTTTAACACTACTTGGCAGAAGAGGCCTTTGTAGTGTTGACTAAGAATGCAGCAGAGCCTGGCTTAAGCAAATTTGGAAAAAGCCAGTAGCTGTTTCCACCCAGTTTCGAACTGGGGACCTTTCGCGTGTAAGGCGAACGTGATAACCACTACACTATGGAAACTTGCAAAAAGTACACAGCCAGCAATCTCCTGGTCATCGCTTGCTGTAAAACGAATAAAGGAAAGATATCTAAATCCCTCCCCTGACTTTGCAAACAGTTCATGTTTACCCATGAAGGAGAAACACTGTTTCTGCTCGGTTTCGAACCGAGGACCTTTCGCGTGTTAGGCGAACGTGATGACCACTACACTACAGAAACTTTATTACGATCCACCGTTCTTTTAACTCGGCTTTGCAGAAGGCCTTTGTAGTGTTGACGAAGAAAGCAACAGATCCCTACTTAAGCAATTTTGGAAAAAGCCACCAGCTGTTACCACCAAGTTTCGAACTGGGGACCTTTCGCATGCGGCAAACGTGACAACCACTACACTATGGAATCCTTCGCAGAATCGACTGCCAGCAATCTCCTGGTGATCGCTTGTGGAAGAGCAAACTAAGGAAAAGATAATTAAACACCTCACCTGACTTTGCAAACATTTCATGTTTTCCCACAAAAGAGAAACTCTGTTTCTGCTCGGTAAATCCACTTGGCAGAAGGCATTTGTAGTGTTTACGAAGAAAGCAGTAGATCCCTACTTAAACAATTTTGGAAAAAGCCAACAGCTGTTTCAAAACAGTTTAAAACTGGGGACCTTTTGTGTGTGAGGTGAACGTGATAACCATTACACTACAGAAACTTGTGCAAAGAAGACAGCCAGCAATCTCGTGGTGATCGCTTGTTGAAAAACCTATAAAGGAAAAGATTACTAAATCTCTCGTCTGACGATGCAAACAATTAATGTTTTACGTCCTAGGCAAAAAGCTGTTTCCGCTCAGTTTGGAACCGAGGACCTTTCGCGTGTAAAGCAAACGTGATGACCACTACAGAAACCTGACGGGGAGCCTCTCTTCTTTTAACACTACTTGGCAGAAGAGGCCTT
This sequence comes from Garra rufa, assembly GCF_049309525.1. Taxonomy (NCBI): domain Eukaryota; kingdom Metazoa; phylum Chordata; class Actinopteri; order Cypriniformes; family Cyprinidae; genus Garra; species Garra rufa. The sequence goes on along the minus strand of NC_133366.1, from coordinate 35,211,352 downwards.
TGTAGTGTTGACTAAGAATGCAGCAGAGCCTGGCTTAAGCAAATTTGGAAAAAGCCAGTACCTGTTTCCACCCAGTTTCGAACTGGGGACCTTTCGCGTGTGAGGCGAACGTGATAACCACTACACTATGGAAACTTGCAAAAGTACACAGCCAGCAATCTCCTGGTGATCGCTTGCTGTAAAACGAATAAAGGAAAAGATAACTAAATCCCTCCCCTGACTTTGCAAACAGTTCATGTTTACCAACAAAAGAGAAACTCTGTTTCTGCTCGGTTTCGAACCGAGGACCTTTCGCGTGTTAGGCGAACGTGATGACCACTACACTACAGAAACTTTATTACGACCCACCGTTCTTTTAACTCGGCTTGGCAGAAGGCCTTTGTAGTGTTGACGAAGAAAGCAACAGATCCCTATTTAAGCAATTTTGGAAAAAGCCTCCAGCTGTTGCCACCCAGTTTCGAACTGGGGACCTTTCGCATGAGGCGAACGTGACAACCACTACACTATGGAATCCCGTGCAGAGATGACTGCCAGCAATCTCCTGGTGATCGCTTGTAGAAGAGCGAACTAAGGAAAAGATAATTAAACACCTCACCTGACTTTGCAAACATTTCATGTTTTCCCACAAAAGAGAAACACTGTCTCTGTTCGGTAAATCCACTTGGCAGAAGGCAATTGTATTGTTTACGAAGAAAGCAGTAGATCCCCACTTAAACAATTTTGGAAAAAGCCAACAGCTGTATCAGCACAGTTTTAAACTGGGGACCTTTCGTATGTGAGGTGAATGTGATAACCATTACACTACAGAAACTTGTGCAGAGAAGACAGCCAGCAATCTTGTGGTGATCGCTTGTTGAAAAACCTATAAAGGAAAAGATTACTAAATCTCTCGTCTGACGATGCAAACAATTAATGTTTTACGTCCTAGGCAAAAAGCTGTTTCCGCTCAGTTTGGAACCGAGGACCTTTCGCGTGTAAAGCAAACGTGATGACCACTACACTACAGAAACTTTATTACGATCCACCGTTCTTTTAACTCGGCTTGGCAGAAGGCCTTTGTAGTGTTGACGAAGAAAGCAACAGATCCCTACTTAAGCAATTTTGGAAAAAGCCACCAGCTGTTACCATCAAGTTTCGAACTGTGGACCTTTCGCATGCGGCAAACGTGACAACCACTACACTATGGAATCCTTCGCATAATCGACTGCCAGCAATCTCCTGGTGATCGCTTGTGGAAGAGCAAACTAAGGAAAAGATAATTAAACACCTCACCTGACTTTGCAAACATTTCATGTTTTCCCACAAAAGAGAAACTCTGTTTCTGCTCGGTAAATCCACTTGGCAGAAGGCATTTGTAGTGTTTACGAAGAAAGCAGTAGATCCCTACTTAAACAATTTTGGAAAAAGCCAACAGCTGTTTCAAAACAGTTTAAAACTGGGGACCTTTTGTGTGTGAGGTGAACGTGATGACCACTACACTACAGAAACTTTATTACGACCCACCGTTCTTTTAACTCGGCTTGGCAGAAGGCCTTTGTAGTGTTGACGAAGAAAGCAACAGATCCCTATTTAAGCAATTTTGGAAAAAGCCACCAGCTGTTGCCACCCAGTTTCGAACTGGGGACCTTTCGCATGAGGCGAACGTGACAACCACTACACTATGGAATCCCGTGCAGAAATGACTGCCAGCAATCTCCTGGTGATCGCTTGTAGAAGAGCGAACTAAGGAAAAGATAATTAAACACCTCACCTGACTTTGCAAACATTTCATGTTTTCCCACAAAAGAGAAACACTGTCTCTGTTCGGTAAATCCACTTGGCAGAAGGCAATTGTATTGTTTACGAAGAAAGCAGTAGATCCCCACTTAAACAATTTTGGAAAAAGCCAACAGCTGTATCAGCACAGTTTTAAACTGGGGACCTTTCGTATGTGAGGTGAATGTGATAACCATTACACTACAGAAACTTGTGCAGAGAAGACAGCCAGCAATCTTGTGGTGATCGCTTGTTGAAAAACCTATAAAGGAAAAGATTACTAAATCTCTCGTCTGACGATGCAAACAATTAATGTTTTACGTCCAAGGCAAAAAGCTGTTTCCGCTCAGTTTGAAAAAGAGGACCTTTCGTGTGTAAAGCGAACGTGAGGACCACTACAGAAACCTGACGGGGAGCCTCTCTTCTTTTAACACTACTTGGCAGAAGAGGCCTTTGTAGTGTTGACTAAGAATGCAGCAGAGCCTGGCTTAAGCAAATTTGGAAAAAGCCAGTACCTGTTTCCACCCAGTTTCGAACTGGGGACCTTTCGCGTGTGAGGCGAACGTGATAACCACTACACTATGGAAACTTGCAAAAGTACACAGCCAGCAATCTCCTGGTGATCGCTTGCTGTAAAACGAATAAAGGAAAAGATAACTAAATCCCTCCCCTGACTTTGCAAACAGTTCATGTTTACCCACAAAAGAGAAACTCTGTTTCTGCTCGGTTTCGAACCGAGGACCTTTCGCGTGTTAGGCGAACGTGATGACCACTACACTACAGAAACTTTATGACGACCCACCGTTCTTTTAACTCGGCTTGACAGAAGGCCTTTGTAGTGTTGACGAAGAAAGCAACAGATCCCTATTTAAGCAATTTTGGAAAAAGCCACCAGCTGTTGCCACCCAGTTTCGAACTGGGGACCTTTCGCATGAGGCGAACGTGACAACCACTACACTATGGAATCCCGTGCAGAGATGACTGCCAGCAATCTCCTGGTGATCGCTTGTAGAAGAGCGAACTAAGGAAAAGATAATTAAACACCTCACCTGACTTTGCAAACATTTCATGTTTTCCCACAAAAGAGAAACACTGTCTCTGTTCGGTAAATCCACTTGGCAGAAGGCAATTGTATTGTTTACGAAGAAAGCAGTAGATCCCCACTTAAACAATTTTGGAAAAAGCCAACAGCTGTATCAGCACAGTTTTAAACTGGGGACCTTTCGTATGTGAGGTGAATGTGATAACCATTACACTACAGAAACTTGTGCAGAGAAGACAGCCAGCAATCTTGTGGTGATCGCTTGTTGAAAAACCTATAAAGGAAAAGATTACTAAATCTCTCGTCTGACGATGCAAACAATTAATGTTTTACGTCCAAGGCAAAAAGCTGTTTCCGCTCAGTTTGAAACAGAGGACCTTTCGTGTGTAAAGCGAACGTGAGGACCACTACAGAAACCTGACGGGGAGCCTCTCTTCTTTTAACACTACTTGGCAGAAGAGGCCTTTGTAGTGTTGACTAAGAATGCAGCAGAGCCTGGCTTAAGCAAATTTGGAAAAAGCCAGTACCTGTTTCCACCCAGTTTCGAACTGGGGACCTTTCGCGTGTGAGGCGAACGTGATAACCACTACACTATGGAAACTTGCAAAAGTACACAGCCAGCAATCTCCTGGTGATCGCTTGCTGTAAAACGAATAAAGGGAAAGATAACTAAATCCCTCCCCTGACTTTGCAAACAGTTCATGTTTACCCACAAAAGAGAAACTCTGTTTCTGCTCGGTTTCGAACCGAGGACCTTTCGCGTGTTAGGCGAACGTGATGACCACTACACTACAGAAACTTTATTACGACCCACCGTTCTTTTAACTCGGCTTGGCAGAAGGCCTTTGTAGTGTTGACGAAGAAAGCAACAGATCTCTATTTAAGCAATTTTGGAAAAAGCCACCAGCTGTTGCCACCCAGTTTCGAACTGGGGACCTTTCGCATGAGGCGAACGTGACAACCACTACACTATGGAGTCCCGTGCAGAGATGACTGCCAGCAATCTCCTGGTGATCGCTTGTAGAAGAGCGAACTAAGGAAAAGATAATTAAACACCTCACCTGACTTTGCAAACATTTCATGTTTTCCCACAAAAGAGAAACACTGTCTCTGTTCGGTAAATCCACTTGGCAGAAGGCAATTGTATTGTTTACGAAGAAAGCAGTAGATCCCCACTTAAACAATTTTGGAAAAAGCCAACAGCTGTATCAGCACAGTTTTAAACTGGGGACCTTTCGTATGTGAGGTGAATGTGATAACCATTACACTACAGAAACTTGTGCAGAGAAGACAGCCAGCAATCTTGTGGTGATCGCTTGTTGAAAAACCTATAAAGGAAAAGATTACTAAATCTCTCGTCTGACGATGCAAACAATTAATGTTTTACGTCCAAGGCAAAAAGCTGTTTCCGCTCAGTTTGAAACAGAGGACCTTTCGTGTGTAAAGCGAACGTGAGGACCACTACAGAAACCTGACGGGGAGCCTCTCTTCTTTTAACACTACTTGGCAGAAGAGGCCTTTGTAGTGTTGACTAAGAATGCAGCAGAGCCTGGCTTAAGCAAATTTGGAAAAAGCCAGTAGCTGTTTCCACCCAGTTTCGAACTGGGGACCTTTCGCGTGTAAGGCGAACGTGATAACCACTACACTATGGAAACTTGCAAAAAGTACACAGCCAGCAATCTCCTGGTCATCGCTTGCTGTAAAACGAATAAAGGAAAGATAACTAAATCCCTCCCCTGACTTTGCAAACAGTTCATGTTTACCCACGAAGGAGAAACACTGTTTCTGCTCTGTTTCGAACCGAGGACCTTTCGCGTGTTAGGCGAACGTGATGACCACTACACTACAGAAACTTTATTACGATCCACCGTTCTTTTAACTCGGCTTGGCAGAAGGCCTTTGTAGTGTTGACGAAGAAAGCAACAGATCCCTACTTAAGCAATTTTGGAAAAAGCCACCAGCTGTTACCATCAAGTTTCGAACTGGGGACCTTTCGCATGCGGCAAACGTGACAACCACTACACTATGGAATCCTTCGCAGAATCGACTGCCAGCAATCTCCTGGTGATCGCTTGTGGAAGAGCAAACTAAGGAAAAGATAATTAAACACCTCACCTGACTTTGCAAACATTTCATGTTTTCCCACAAAAGAGAAACTCTGTTTCTGCTCGGTAAATCCACTTGGCAGAAGGCATTTGTAGTGTTTACGAAGAAAGCAGTAGATCCCTACTTAAACAATTTTGGAAAAAGCCAACAGCTGTTTCAAAACAGTTTAAAACTGGGGACCTTTTGTGTGTGAGGTGAACGTGATAACCATTACACTACAGAAACTTGTGCAAAGAAGACAGCCAGCAATCTCGTGGTGATCGCTTGTTGAAAAACCTATAAAGGAAAAGATTACTAAATCTCTCGTCTGACGATGCAAACAATTAATGTTTTACGTCCTAGGCAAAAAGCTGTTTCCGCTCAGTTTGGAACCGAGGACCTTTCGCGTGTAAAGCAAACGTGATGACCACTACAGAAACCTGACGGGGAGCCTCTCTTCTTTTAACACTACTTGGCAGAAGAGGCCTTTGTAGTGTTGACTAAGAATGCAGCAGAGCCTGGCTTAAGCAAATTTGGAAAAAGCCAGTACCTGTTTCCACCCAGTTTCGAACTGGGGACCTTTCGCGTGTGAGGCGAACGTGATAACCACTACACTATGGAAACTTGCAAAAGTACACAGCCAGCAATCTCCTGGTGATCGCTTGCTGTAAAACGAATAAAGGAAAAGATAACTAAATCCCTCCCCTGACTTTGCAAACAGTTCATGTTTACCCACAAAAGAGAAACTCTGTTTCTGCTCGGTTTCGAACCGAGGACCTTTCGCGTGTTAGGCGAACGTGATGACCACTACACTACAGAAACTTTATGACGACCCACCGTTCTTTTAACTCGGCTTGGCAGAAGGCCTTTGTAGTGTTGACGAAGAAAGCAACAGATCCCTATTTAAGCAATTTTGGAAAAAGCCACCAGCTGTTGCCACCCAGTTTCGAACTGGGGACCTTTCGCATGAGGCGAACGTGACAACCACTACACTATGGAATCCCGTGCAGAGATGACTGCCAGCAATCTCCTGGTGATCGCTTGTAGAAGAGCGAACTAAGGAAAAGATAATTAAACACCTCACCTGACTTTGCAAACATTTCATGTTTTCCCACAAAAGAGAAACACTGTCTCTGTTCGGTAAATCCACTTGGCAGAAGGCAATTGTATTGTTTACGAAGAAAGCAGTAGATCCCCACTTAAACAATTTTGGAAAAAGCCAACAGCTGTATCAGCACAGTTTTAAACTGGGGACCTTTCGTATGTGAGGTGAATGTGATAACCATTACACTACAGAAACTTGTGCAGAGAAGACAGCCAGCAATCTTGTGGTGATCGCTTGTTGAAAAACCTATAAAGGAAAAGATTACTAAATCTCTCGTCTGACGATGCAAACAATTAATGTTTTACGTCCTAGGCAAAAAGCTGTTTCCGCTCAGTTTGGAACCGAGGACCTTTCGCGTGTAAAGCAAACGTGATGACCACTACACTACAGAAACTTTATTACGATCCACCGTTCTTTTAACTCGGCTTGGCAGAAGGCCTTTGTAGTGTTGACGAAGAAAGCAACAGATCCCTACTTAAGCAATTTTGGAAAAAGCCACCAGCTGTTACCATCAAGTTTCGAACTGTGGACCTTTCGCATGCGGCAAACGTGACAACCACTACACTATGGAATCCTTCGCATAATCGACTGCCAGCAATCTCCTGGTGATCGCTTGTGGAAGAGCAAACTAAGGAAAAGATAATTAAACACCTCACCTGACTTTGCAAACATTTCATGTTTTCCCACAAAAGAGAAACTCTGTTTCTGCTCGGTAAATCCACTTGGCAGAAGGCATTTGTAGTGTTTACGAAGAAAGCAGTAGATCCCTACTTAAACAATTTTGGAAAAAGCCAACAGCTGTTTCAAAACAGTTTAAAACTGGGGACCTTTTGTGTGTGAGGTGAACGTGATAACCATTACACTACAGAAACTTGTGCAGAGAAGACAGCCAGCAATCTTGTGGTGATCGCTTGTTGAAAAACCTATAAAGGAAAAGATTACTAAATCTCTCGTCTGACGATGCAAACAATTAATGTTTTACGTCCAAGGCAAAAAGCTGTTTCCGCTCAGTTTGAAACAGAGGACCTTTCGTGTGTAAAGCGAACGTGAGGACCACTACAGAAACCTGACGGGGAGCCTCTCTTCTTTTAACACTACTTGGCAGAAGAGGCCTTTGTAGTGTTGACTAAGAATGCAGCAGAGCCTGGCTTAAGCAAATTTGGAAAAAGCCAGTACCTGTTTCCACCCAGTTTCGAACTGGGGACCTTTCGCGTGTGAGGCGAACGTGATAACCACTACACTATGGAAACTTGCAAAAGTACACAGCCAGCAATCTCCTGGTGATCGCTTGCTGTAAAACGAATAAAGGAAAAGATAACCAAATCCCTCCCCTGACTTTGCAAACAGTTCATGTTTACCCACAAAAGAGAAACTCTGTTTCTGCTCGGTTTCGAACCGAGGACCTTTCGCGTGTTAGGCGAACGTGATGATCACTACACTACAGAAACTTTATTACGACCCACCGTTCTTTTAACTCGGCTTGGCAGAAGGCCTTTGTAGTGTTGACGAAGAAAGCAACAGATCCCTACTTAAGCAATTTTGGAAAAAGCCACCAGCTGTTACCACCAAGTTTCGAACTGGGGACCTTTCGCATTCGGCAAACGTGACAACCACTACACTATGGAATCCTTCGCAGAATCGACTGCCAGCAATCTCCTGGTGATCGCTTGTGGAAGAGCAAACTAAGGAAAAGATAATTAAACACCTCACCTGACTTTGCAAACATTTCATGTTTTCCCACAAAAGAGAAACTCTGTTTCTGCTCGGTAAATCCACTTGGCAGAAGGCATTTGTAGTGTTTACGAAGAAAGCAGTAGATCCCTACTTAAACAATTTTGGAAAAAGCCAACAGCTGTTTCAAAACAGTTTAAAACTGGGGACCTTTTGTGTGTGAGGTGAACGTGATAACCATTACACTACAGAAACTTGTGCAAAGAAGACAGCCAGCAATCTCGTGGTGATCGCTTGTTGAAAAACCTATAAAGGAAAAGATTACTAAATCTCTCGTCTGACGATGCAAACAATTAATGTTTTACGTCCTAGGCAAAAAGCTGTTTCCGCTCAGTTTGGAACCGAGGACCTTTCGCGTGTAAAGCAAACGTGATGACCACTACAGAAACCTGACGGGGAGCCTCTCTTCTTTTAACACTACTTGGCAGAAGAGGCCTTTGTAGTGTTGACTAAGATTGCAGCAGAGCCTGGCTTAAGCAAATTTGGAAAAAGCCAGTACCTGTTTCCACCCAGTTTCGAACTGGGGACCTTTCGCGTGTGAGGCGAACGTGATAACCACTACACTATGGAAACTTGCGAAAGTACACAGCCAGCAATCTCCTGGTGATCGCTTGCTGTAAAACGAATAAAGGAAAAGATAACTAAATCCCTCCCCTGACTTTGCAAACAGTTCATGTTTACCCACAAAAGAGAAACTCTGTTTCTGCTCGGTTTCGAACCGAGGACCTTTCGCGTGTTAGGCGAACGTGATGACCACTACACTACAGAAACTTTATGACGACCCACCGTTCTTTTAACTCGGCTTGGCAGAAGGCCTTTGTAGTGTTGACGAAGAAAGCAACAGATCCCTATTTAAGCAATTTTGGAAAAAGCCACCCGCTGTTGCCACCCAGTTTCGAACTGGGGACCTTTCGCATGAGGCGAACGTGACAACCACTACACTATGGAATCCCGTGCAGAGATGACTGCCAGCAATCTCCTGGTGATCGCTTGTAGAAGAGCGAACTAAGGAAAAGATAATTAAACACCTCACCTGACTTTGCAAACATTTCATGTTTTCCCACAAAAGAGAAACACTGTCTCTGTTCGGTAAATCCACTTGGCAGAAGGCAATTGTATTGTTTACGAAGAAAGCAGTAGATCCCCACTTAAACAATTTTGGAAAAAGCCAACAGCTGTATCAGCACAGTTTTAAACTGGGGACCTTTCGTATGTGAGGTGAATGTGATAACCATTACACTACAGAAACTTGTGCAGAGAAGACAGCCAGCAATCTTGTGGTGATCGCTTGTTGAAAAACCTATAAAGGAAAAGATTACTAAATCTCTCGTCTGACGATGCAAACAATTAATGTTTTACGTCCAAGGCAAAAAGCTGTTTCCGCTCAGTTTGAAACAGAGGACCTTTCGTGTGTAAAGCGAACGTGAGGACCACTACAGAAACCTGACGGGGAGCCTCTCTTCTTTTAACACTACTTGGCAGAAGAGGCCTTTGTAGTGTTGACTAAGAATGCAGCAGAGCCTGGCTTAAGCAAATTTGGAAAAAGCCAGTACCTGTTTCCACCCAGTTTCGAACTGGGGACCTTTCGCGTGTGAGGCGAACGTGATAACCACTACACTATGGAAACTTGCAAAAGTACACAGCCAGCAATCTCCTGGTGATCGCTTGCTGTAAAACGAATAAAGGAAAAGATAACTAAATCCCTCCCCTGACTTTGCAAACAGTTCATGTTTACCCACAAAAGAGAAACTCTGTTTCTGCTCGGTTTCGAACCGAGGACCTTTCGCGTGTTAGGCGAACGTGATGACCACTACACTACAGAAACTTTATTACGACCCACCGTTCTTTTAACTCGGCTTGGCAGAAGGCCTTTGTAGTGTTGACGAAGAAAGCAACAGATCCCTATTTAAGCAATTTTGGAAAAAGCCACCAGCTGTTGCCACCCAGTTTCGAACTGGGGACCTTTCGCATTAGGCGAACGTGACAACCACTACACTATGGAATCCCGTGCAGAGATGACTGCCAGCAATCTCCTGGTGATCGCTTGTAGAAGAGCGAACTAAGGAAAAGATAATTAAACACCTCACCTGACTTTGCAAACATTTCATGTTTTCCCACAAAAGAGAAACACTGTCTCTGTTCGGTAAATCCACTTGGCAGAAGGCAATTGTATTGTTTACGAAGAAAGCAGTAGATCCCCACTTAAACAATTTTGGAAAAAGCCAACAGCTGTATCAGCACAGTTTTAAACTGGGGACCTTTCGTATGTGAGGTGAATGTGATAACCATTACACTACAGAAACTTGTGCAGAGAAGACAGCCAGCAATCTTGTGGTGATCGCTTGTTGAAAAACCTATAAAGGAAAAGATTACTAAATCTCTCGTCTGACGATGCAAACAATTAATGTTTTACGTCCAAGGCAAAAAGCTGTTTCCGCTCAGTTTGAAACAGAGGACCTTTCGTGTGTAAAGCGAACGTGAGGACCACTACAGAAACCTGACGGGGAGCCTCTCTTCTTTTAACACTACTTGGCAGAAGAGGCCTTTGTAGTGTTGACTAAGAATGCAGCAGAGCCTGGCTTAAGCAAATTTGGAAAAAGCCAGTAGCTGCTTCCACCCAGTTTCGAACTGGGGACCTTTCGCGTGTAAGGCGAACGTGATAACCACTACACTATGGAAACTTGCAAAAGGTACACAGCCAGCAATCTCCTGGTCATTGCTTGCTGTAAAACGAATAAAGGAAAGATAACTAAATCCCTCCCCTGACTTTGCAAACAGTTCATGTTTACCCACGAAGGAGAAACACTGTTTCTGCTCGGTTTCGAACCGAGGACCTTTCGCGTGTTAGGCGAACGTGATGACCACTACACTACAGAAACTTTATTACGATCCACCGTTCTTTTAACTCGGCTTGGCAGAAGGCCTTTGTAGTGTTGACGAAGAAAGCAACAGATCCCTACTTAAGCAATTTTGGAAAAAGCCACCAGCTGTTACCACCAAGTTTCGAACTGGGGACCTTTCGCATTCGGCAAACGTGACAACCACTACACTATGGAATCCTTCGCAGAATCGACTGCCAGCAATCTCCTGGTGATCGCTTGTGGAAGAGCAAACTAAGGAAAAGATAATTAAACACCTCACCTGACTTTGCAAACATTTCATGTTTTCCCACAAAAGAGAAACTCTGTTTCTGCTCGGTAAATCCACTTGGCAGAAGGCATTTGTAGTGTTTACGAAGAAAGCAGTAGATCCCTACTTAAACAATTTTTGAAAAAGCCAACAGCTGTTTCAAAACAGTTTAAAACTGGGGACCTTTTGTGTGTGAGGTGAACGTGATAACCATTACACTACAGAAACTTGTGCAAAGAAGACAGCCAGCAATCTCGTGGTGATCGCTTGTTGAAAAACCTATAAAGGAAAAGATTACTAAATCTCTCGTCTGACGATGCAAACAATTAATGTTTTACGTCCTAGGCAAAAAGCTGTTTCCGCTCAGTTTGGAACCGAGGACCTTTCGCGTGTAAAGCAAACGTGATGACCACTACAGAAACCTGACGGGGAGCCTCTCTTCTTTTAACACTACTTGGCAGAAGAGGCCTTTGTAGTGTTGACTAAGAATGCAGCAGAGCCTGGCTTAAGCAAATTTGGAAAAAGCCAGTACCTGTTTCCACCCAGTTTCGAACTGGGGACCTTTCGCGTGTGAGGCGAACGTGATAACCACTACACTATGGAAACTTGCAAAAGTACACAGCCAGCAATCTCCTGGTGATCGCTTGCTGTAAAACGAATAAAGGAAAAGATAACTAAATCCCTCCCCTGACTTTGCAAACAGTTCATGTTTACCCACAAAAGAGAAACTCTGTTTCTGCTCGGTTTCGAACCGAGGACCTTTCGCGTGTTAGGCGAACGTGATGACCACTACACTACAGAAACTTTATTACGACCCACCGTTCTTTTAACTCGGCTTGGCAGAAGGCCTTTGTAGTGTTGACGAAGAAAGCAACAGATCCCTATTTAAGCAATTTTGGAAAAAGCCACCAGCTGTTGCTACCCAGTTTCGAACTGGGGACCTTTCACATGAGGCGAACGTGACAACCACTACACTATGGAATCCCGTGCAGAGATGACTGCCAGCAATCTCCTGGTGATCGCTTGTAGAAGAGCGAACTAAGGAAAAGATAATTAAACACCTCACCTGACTTTGCAAACATTTCATGTTTTCCCACAAAGGAGAAACACTGTCTCTGTTCGGTAAATCCACTTGGCAGAAGGCAATTGTATTGTTTACGAAGAAAGCAGTAGATCCCAACTTAAACAATTTTGGAAAAAGCCAACAGCTGTATCAGCACAGTTTTAAACTGGGGACCTTTCGTATGTGAGGTGAATGTGATAACCATTACACTACAGAAACTTGTGCAGAGAAGACAGCCAGCAATCTTGTGGTGATCGCTTGTTGAAAAACCTATAAAGGAAAAGATTACTAAATCTCTCGTCTGACGATGCAAACAATTAATGTTTTACGTCCAAGGCAAAAAGCTGTTTCCGCTCAGTTTGAAACAGAGGACCTTTCGTGTGTAAAGCGAACGTGAGGACCACTACAGAAACCTGACGGGGAGCCTCTCTTCTTTTAACACTACTTGGCAGAAGAGGCCTTTGTAGTGTTGACTAAGAATGCAGCAGAGCCTGGCTTAAGCAAATTTGGAAAAAGCCAGTACCTGTTTCCACCCAGTTTCGAACTGGGGACCTTTCGCGTGTGAGGCGAACGTGATAACCACTACACTATGGAAACTTGCAAAAGTACACAGCCAGCAATCTCCTGGTGATCGCTTGCTGTAAAACGAATAAAGGAAAAGATAACTAAATCCCTCCCCTGACTTTGCAAACAGTTCATGTTTCCCACAAAAGAGAAACTCTGTTTCTGCTCGGTTTCGAACAGAGGACCTTTCGCGTGTTAGGCGAACGTGATGACCACTACACTACAGAAACTTTATTACGACCCACCGTTCTTTTAACTCGGCTTGGCAGAAGGCCTTTGTAGTGTTGACGAAGAAAGCAACAGATCCCTATTTAAGCAATTTTGGAAAAAGCCACCAGCTGTTGCCACCCAGTTTCGAACTGGGGACCTTTCGCATGAGGCGAACGTGACAACCACTACACTATGGAATCCCGTGCAGAGATGACTGCCAGCAATCTCCTGGTGATCGCTTGTAGAAGAGCGAACTAAGGAAAAGATAATTAAACACCTCACCTGACTTTGCAAACATTTCATGTTTTCCCACAAAAGAGAAACACTGTCTCTGTTCGGTAAATCCACTTGGCAGAAGGCAATTGTATTGTTTACGAAGAAAGCAGTAGATCCCCACTTAAACAATTTTGGAAAAAGCCAACAGCTGTATCAGCACAGTTTTAAACTGGGGACCTTTCGTATGTGAGGTGAATGTGATAACCATTACACTACAGAAACTTGTGCAGAGAAGACAGCCAGCAATCTTGTGGTGATCGCTTGTTGAAAAACGAATAAAGGAAAAGATAACTAAATCCCTCCCCTGACTTTGCAAACAGTTCTTGTTTACCCACGAAGGAGAAACACTGTTTCTGCTCGGTTACGAACCGAGGACCTTTCCCGTGTTAGGCGAACGTGATGACCACTACACTACAGAAACTTTATTACGATGCACCGTTCTTTTAACTCGGCTTGGCAGAAGGCCTTTGTAAAGTTGACGAAGAAAGCAACAGATCCCTATTTAAGCAATTTTGGGAAAAGCCACCAGCTGTTGCCACCCAGTTTCGAACTGGGGACCTTTCGCATGAGGCGAACGTGACAACCACTACACTATGGAATCCCGTGCAGGGATGACTGCCAGCAATCTCCTGGTGATCGCTTGTAGAAGAGCGAACTAAGGAAAAGATAATTAAACACATCACCTGACTTTGCAAACATTTCATGTTTTCCCACAAAAGAGAAACACTGTCTCTGCTCGGTAAATCCACTTGGCAGAAGGCATTTGTAGTGTTTACGAAGAAAGCAGTAGATCCCTACTTAAACAATTTTGGAAAAAGCCAACAGCTGTTTCAAAACAGTTTAAAACTGGGGACCTGTTGTGTGTGAGGTGAACGTGATAACCATTACACTACAGAAACTTGTGCAAAGAAGACAGCCAGCAATCTTGTGGTGATCGCTTGTTGAAAAACCTATAAAGGAAAAGATTACTAAATCTCTCGTCTGACGATGCAAACAATTAATGTTTTACGTCCAAGGCAAAAAGCTGTTTCCGCTCAGTTTGGAACCGAGGACCTTTCGCGTGTAAAGCAAACGTGATGACCACTACAGAAACCTGACGGGGAGCCTCTCTTCTTTTAACACTACTTGGCAGAAGAGGCCTTTGTAGTGTTGACTAAGAATGCAGCAGAGCCTGGCTTAAGCAATTTTGGAAAAAGCCAGTAGCTGTTTCCACCCAGTTTCGAACTGGGGACCTTTCGCGTGTAAGGCAAACGTGATAACCACTACACTATGGAAACTTGCAAAAAGTACACAGCCAGCAATCTCCTGGTGATCGCTTGCTGTAAAACGAAAAAAGGAAAAGATAACTAAATCCCTCCCCTGACTTTGCAAACAGTTCATGTTTACCCACAAAAGAGAAACTCTGTTTCTGCTCAGTTTCGAACCGAGGACCTTACGCGTGTTAGGCGAACGTGATGACCACTACACTACAGAAACTTGATTAGAAACTACCGTTCTTTTAACTCGGTTTGGCAGAAGGCCTTTGTAGTGTTGACGAATAAAGCAACAGATCCCTATTTAAGCAATTTTGGAAAAAGCCACCAGCTGTTGCCACCCAGTTTCGAACTGGGGACCTTTCGCATGAGGCGAACGTGACAACCACTACACTATGGAATCCCGTGCAGAGATGACTGCCAGCAATCTCCTGGTGATCGCTTGTAGAAGAGCGAACTAAGGAAAAGATAATTAAACACCTCACCTGACTTTGCAAACATTTCATGTTTTCCCACAAAAGAGAAACACTGTCTCTGCTCGGTAAATCCACTTGGCAGAAGGCAATTGTATTGTTTACGAAGAAAGCAGTAGATCCCCACTTAAACAATTTTGGAAAAAGCCAACAGCTGTATCAGCACAGTTTTAAACTGGGGACCTTTCGTATGTGAGGTGAATGTGATAACCATTACACTACAGAAACTTGTGCAGAGAAGACAGCCAGCAATCTTGTGGTGATCGCTTGTTGAAAAACCTATAAAGGAAAAGATTACTAAATCTCTCGTCTGACGATGCAAACAATTAATGTTTTACGTCCAAGGCAAAAAGCTGTTTCCGCTCAGTTTGAAACAGAGGACCTTTCGCATGTAAAGCGAACGTGAGGACCACTACAGAAACCTGACGGGGAGCCTCTCTTCTTTTAACACTACTTGGCAGAAGACGCCTTTGTAGTGTTGACTAAGAATGCAGCAGAGCCTGGCTTAAGCAAATTTGGAAAAAGCCAGTAGCTGTTTCCACCCAGTTTAGAACTGGGGACCTTTCGCGTGTAAGGCGAACGTGATAACCACTACACTATGGAAACTTGCAAAAACTACACAGCCAGCAATCTCCTGGTCATCGCTTGCTGTAAAATGAATAAAGGAAAAGATAACTAAATCCCTCCCCTGACTTTGCAAACAGTTCATGTTTACCCACGAAAGAGAAACACTGTTTCTGCTCGGTTTCGAACCGAGGACCTTTCGCGTGTTAGGCGAACATGATGACCACTACACTACAGAAACTTGATTACGATCCACCGTTCTTTTAAGTCGGCTTGGCAGAAGGCCTTTGTAGTGTTGACGAAGAAAGCAACAGATCCCTACTTAAGCAATTTTGGAAAAAGCCACCAGCTGTTACCACTAAGTTTCGAACTGGGGACCTTTCGTATGCGGCAAACGTGACAACCACTACACTATGGAATCCTTCGCAGAAACGACTGCCAGCAATCTCCTGGTGATCGCTTGTGGAAGAGCGAACTAAGGAAAAGATAATTAAACACCTCACCTGACTTTGCAAACATTTCATGTTTTCCCACAAAAGAGAAACTCTGTTTCTGCTCGGTAAATCCACTTGGCAGAAGGCATTTGTAGTGTTTACGAAGAAAGCAGTAGATCCCTACTTAAACAATTTTGGAAAAAGCCAACAGCTGTTTCAAAACAGTTTCAAACTGGGGACCTGTTGTGTGTGAGGTGAACGTGATAACCATTACACTACAGAAACTTGTGCAAAGAAGACAGCCAGCAATCTCGTGGTGATCGCTTGTTGAAAAACCTATAAAGGAAAAGATTACTAAATCTCTCGTCTGACGATGCAAACAATTAATGTTTTACGTCCTAGGCAAAAAGCTGTTTCCGCTCAGTTTGGAACCGAGGACCTTTCGCGTGTAAAGCAAACGTGATGACCACTACAGAAACCTGACGGGGAGCCTCTCTTCTTTTAACACTACTTGGCAGAAGAGGCCTTTGTAGTGTTGACTAAGATTGCAGCAGAGCCTGGCTTAAGCAAATTTGGAAAAAGCCAGTACCTGTTTCCACCCAGTTTCGAACTGGGGACCTTTCGCGTGTGAGGCGAACGTGATAACCACTACACTATGGAAACTTGCGAAAGTACACAGCCAGCAATCTCCTGGTGATCGCTTGCTGTAAAACGAATAAAGGAAAAGATAACTAAATCCCTCCCCTGACTTTGCAAACAGTTCATGTTTACCCACAAAAGAGAAACTCTGTTTCTGCTCGGTTTCGAACCGAGGACCTTTCGCGTGTTAGGCGAACGTGATGACCACTACACTACAGAAACTTTATGACGACCCACCGTTCTTTTAACTCGGCTTGGCAGAAGGCCTTTGTAGTGTTGACGAAGAAAGCAACAGATCCCTATTTAAGCAATTTTGGAAAAAGCCACCCGCTGTTGCCACCCAGTTTCGAACTGGGGACCTTTCGCATGAGGCGAACGTGACAACCACTACACTATGGAATCCCGTGCAGAGATGACTGCCAGCAATCTCCTGGTGATCGCTTGTAGAAGAGCGAACTAAGGAAAAGATAATTAAACACCTCACCTGACTTTGCAAACATTTCATGTTTTCCCACAAAAGAGAAACACTGTCTCTGTTCGGTAAATCCACTTGGCAGAAGGCAATTGTATTGTTTACGAAGAAAGCAGTAGATCCCCACTTAAACAATTTTGGAAAAAGCCAACAGCTGTATCAGCACAGTTTTAAACTGGGGACCTTTCGTATGTGAGGTGAATGTGATAACCATTACACTACAGAAACTTGTGCAGAGAAGACAGCCAGCAATCTTGTGGTGATCGCTTGTTGAAAAACCTATAAAGGAAAAGATTACTAAATCTCTCGTCTGACGATGCAAACAATTAATGTTTTACGTCCAAGGCAAAAAGCTGTTTCCGCTCAGTTTGAAACAGAGGACCTTTCGCGTGTAAAGCGAACGTGAGGACCACTACAGAAACCTGACGGGGAGCCTCTCTTCTTTTAACACTACTTGGCAGAAGACGCCTTTGTAGTGTTGACTAAGAATGCAGCAGAGCCTGGCTTAAGCAAATTTGGAAAAAGCCAGTAGCTGTTTCCACCCAGTTTCGAACTGGGGACCTTTCGCGTGTAAGGCGAACGTGATAACCACTACACTATGGAAACTTGCAAAAACTACACAGCCAGCAATCTCCTGGTCATCGCTTGCTGTAAAACGAATAAAGGAAAAGATAACTAAATCCCTCCCCTGACTTTGCAAACAGTTCATGTTTACCCACGAAAGAGAAACACTGTTTCTGCTCGGTTTCGAACCGAGGACCTTTCGCGTGTTAGGCGAACATGATGACCACTACACTACAGAAACTTGATTACGATCCACCGTTCTTTTAAGTCGGCTTGGCAGAAGGCCTTTGTAGTGTTGACGAAGAAAGCAACAGATCCCTACTTAAGCAATTTTGGAAAAAGCCACCAGCTGTTACCACTAAGTTTCGAACTGGGGACCTTTCGTATGCGGCAAACGTGACAACCACTACACTATGGAATCCTTCGCAGAAACGACTGCCAGCAATCTCCTGGTGATCGCTTGTGGAAGAGCGAACTAAGGAAAAGATAATTAAACACCTCACCTGACTTTGCAAACATTTCATGTTTTCCCACAAAAGAGAAACTCTGTTTCTGCTCGGTAAATCCACTTGGCAGAAGGCATTTGTAGTGTTTACGAAGAAAGCAGTAGATCCCTACTTAAACAATTTTGGAAAAAGCCAACAGCTGTTTCAAAACAGTTTCAAACTGGGGACCTGTTGTGTGTGAGGTGAACGTGATAACCATTACACTACAGAAACTTGTGCAGAGAAGACAGCCAGCAATCTTGTGGTGATCGCTTGTTGAAAAACCTATAAAGGAAAAGATTACTAAATCTCTCGTCTGACGATGCAAACAATTAATGTTTTACGTCCAAGGCAAAAAGCTGTTTCCGCACAGTTTGGAACCTAGGACCTTTCGCGTGTAAAGCAAACGTGATGACCACTACAGAAACCTGACGGGGAGCCTCTCTTCTTTTAACACTACTTGGCAGAAGAGGCCTTTGTAGTGTTGACTAAGAATGCAGCAGAGCCTGGCTTAAGCAATTTTGGAAAAAGCCAGTACCTGTTTCGACCCAGTTTCGAACTGGGGACCTTTCGCGTGTGAGGCGAACGTGATAACCACTACACTATAGAAACTTGCAAAAAGTACACAGCCAGCAATCTCCTGGTGATCGCTTGCTGTAAAACGAATAAAGGAAAAGATAACTAAATCCCTCCGCTGACTTTGCAAACAGTTCATGTTTACCCACAAAAGAGAAACTCTGTTTCTGCTCGGTTTGGAAACGATGACCTATCGCGTGTTAGGCGAACGTGATGACCACTACACTACAGAAACTTGATTAGGATCCACCGTTCTTTTAACTCGGCTTGGCAGAAGGCCTTTGTAGTGTTGACGAATAAAGCAACAGATCCCTACTTAAGCAATTTTGGAAAAAGCCACCAGCTGTTGCCACCCAGTTTCGAACTGGGGACCTTTCGCATGAGGCGAACGTGACAACCACTACACTATGGAATCCCGTGCAGAGATGACTGCCAGCAATCTCCTGGTGATCGCTTGTGGAAGAGCGAACTAAGGAAAAGATAATTAAACACCTCACCTGACTTTGCACACATTTCATGTTTTCCCACAAAAGAGAAACTCTGTTTCTGCTCGGTAAATCCACTTGGCAGAAGGCATTTGTAGTGTTTACGAAGAAAGCAGTAGATCCCTACTTAAACAATTTTGGAAAAAGCCAACAGCCGTTTCAAAACAGATTCAAACTGGGGACCTTTCGTGTGTGACGTGAACTTGATAACCATTACACTACAGAAACTTGTGCAGAGAAGACAGCCAGCAATCTTGTGGTGATCGCTTGTTGAAAAACCTATAAAGGAAAAGATTACTAAATCTCTCGTCTGACGATGCAAACAATTAATGTTTTACGTCCAAGGCAAAAAGCTGTTTCCGCTCAGTTTGAAACAGAGGACCTTTCGCGTGTAAAGCGAACGTGAGGACCACTACAGAAACCTGACGGGGAGCCTCTCTTCTTTTAACACTACTTGTTGCGTCGCACGCAAAATGTAACACCAAGTCTGCATTTGCAATTCTAGCATGAGAAATAACAAGCACTACTCTACACTGCTCAAAACTTGTGTTTGAAAAGTCAGTACTGAATTTAAACATGAAAACGTACTTATAGGCCGCCAGTCAGAAGCGCAAAAACCCCTTGCAACATTATAATCTGCTCTCCCAGTTTCAGGAAACAGTCCTCCGTGAAATGTGCATCACTCACTCGAATATTTGCATTGATTGTACTGTTCCAGAACAGTGTTTTAAGTATAACCACTGATTTCTAGTTCTGTCCTCATTTGAAAGGCCAAACAAAGTATGTTCCCTTTCGCAATGAAACACACTGCGTTTCCACAACATGGCGGCTGTAACACTACTACAGCTGGTAAACTTAAGCCTGCTTTCTTTCAATATACATGTGGGAGGTATTATGCTGATCTACTCACCCTGTGACATCGACAAGTGGGGGTGTGTTTGCAACTTCACAAATCTTATCTGTGAACAAACAGCTTGTAACACTCCAAAGGAAACCGCATCATATGACCCCTTTAATTTATCTTTATTTTTGATATCCCACACACCAGCTCTACCAAATCTGCTTCTGGTGCCACCATCTGTAGGACCTGTTGGTACTGCTCTCAAATGTTAGTTTGTTCATGTTTCTCAGCTTATGACAAGTTACTGAAAATAAACCATTTTTACTTCTATTTCAGAGTTGATTCAAGAAAAAAAGGAGAATGAAGAATCAAGTCAAGTTGAGGAGAATAATAATTTCAAAACTGGAGAAAAACCTTCAAGTTGCTCTCAAGTCAAACAGAAAAATGTAAAGAAAAGAAGAGAAGAGAAATGTTCCTGCGCTCAGTGTGGAAAGAGTTTCACTAGAAAAACAAGTCTTGAGCGTCACATGAAAATTCAAACTGGAGAGAAACCATTCACTTGTGCTTATTGTTGGAAGAGTTTTACACACTCATCAAGCCTTAAGGAGCACCTAAACATCCACACTAGAGAGAAGCAGCACACATGTGATCAATGTGGTAGAGTGTATTTAGCAGCTTCAGGTCTGAGGAAACACTTGAAAATTCATACAAAGGTGAAGTCATTTGTGTGGTAAGGGTTTTCGGCATCTACAAAGTATGCAAGTATATGAGAATATAAATACTGCTGTTTTCAAAGTGTGAAACGATGTCTACATCAGTCATAAGTGTAACAAGATATTTAGTAAGTCAGGCCCTCCTATGCCTGACATTTCCTCTAAAAGTGTTTATTTTTTCAACCTTTTTTATTAACCAAAACATTTGTTTTGCCTTCTTATTCCTCTACTGCATGTTATAAAAAACCTCAAACAAACTTTAAATTAAAGCTGAATTTAAAAGGAAACCCTCTGCTGAGTTCTAACTTTTTAAAATATATATACATATACAGATTTAAAGCTCCTGAATTCTTTAATTCAGACATTCTTTACAACTTCAGAGTACTATTTCTTAAGTAAGTGAACCTGCCAAACAGAACAACAGGGAGATGCCAAAACACCACTCACGAAACCTGTCCTTTTTAACTGGACTGACTGAATATCTACTGTTTGTATCCATTATAAAATAAACATAAAAATGAAAAATACAGCAGATACATCCTTAATCTGTTGATGCTGGTGCTCATATGAGCATAAACACCACTGACCCTCACAAGATCCACCTCTATGGGTGAGCAATCATTATTAAACACTCACAAGACATTCATTTTCACAACTATGCCATTATTTTGAAATTTCACGCAAAAATATATGGATCAGAGCCCCGATAGCATGAATAGCATGAATCGTGGTTTTCACTCGCTTCAAGACCGCTCCATCATGAGATCAATTCAGGCCAACTGTCCGTAATATAACTGCATATTAAGCAAGAATTCACGTTAAACATATTTACCTAGCTTGATAGAGGTGGATCACGCAAATCAGAAAGAATCAGGGATGCAAACGGCGCGCCTTTTGGCGCATGCCGCCTTTTTCACGGCTGTGTGGGGGACATGTGTGAATCGTGCAGATCCGATGAGGATTTTTTTTGGTGATGGGGGGGGGGGTGTTTTTGCACTAATGTGGAGTGTTTTTGCACTAATTAGTTTGTCCACTAGGCGGCAACACTGGCCCGGGCCAGCCAAAAAAGAAAAGCAAGAGAGCCAAGAACAACAACAATCTACCGGAGACCGCTTGTAGGGCTGCGACCAAATGGTCGCATTTTTTCTGCTGGTGCGGCGAAATTTTGTGAGCGGTCGCACTGGCGCAACCACTGCGTTGTTTAACTCATAAGTGCTACTATTACTGTTTCAAATGAGAAACATAAAACGGCAAACAAAACGAACGAGAAACTGAAGCGCGCCACGTTTGAGCTGCGGAGCGCGGACCGTTTATCAGCTGGGACCGCAACGCAAACACGCTTGTCCGAGCTCAGAACAGCCTTTACTCGAGAACCAAAGTTGATTTTGCGACACTGTAACTGCACAGTGCTGCGAGATCCAGTGAAAAGTGTTTGAATTCGCCAAGAATTAATTAGGTAGCTGCAAGATCTAGGGAGAATCATTCAAATTATGTCAGAAGTAACACCAACTTAAGCATAGTCGAATATTATTACTGTATTCATTTCAGGGTTTGTACAACCTTTTGAGAGAGAAATTTAAGCACTTTTAAATGACTTTCAAGCATTTTGCACAACCATTTTCATCAGATTAAAGCTCATATGATCCAATTTTAATGTTATTTTGATGGACAAAATATACTTTGTGGTAAACAAACACTTATGTCAAATTAAAATACATAAAATCACGATTATAGCCAGTATATGGCAATAATAATCTGTATAGTTTATTTATAAACAATTTATAGTTTATGTGAAGATCGTTTTAAAATTACCTAAATTCAAAGTTTTTATATATTTCAGAGCCTATTAAATGCTGAAAATATTGGCTTTCAATTGACCTTATGCACGGAGCGTTCTTTAGAACTTCCGCATAAAGATAAGCCAGCTCATAAACTTCCGTTGAAGCTCATTTTATATGTGCTATATATTAGGTGGACACTCTTGAGACTGATCTAGTGCCTCGTTCTTATCAGAAACTGAGAAAAATTATAATTGCAACATTATAAACAATGTTAGCGGCATGAACATTCAGTTTCATATTATTTAACAACATATAATTTAAATGCGGAGCCTGGTAATCTCATACTTACCGTATCTGCATAGTTGTACATTTAAATGCTGACAGCTAAACACTATCATAACGTGTTTAGGCTAACGTTAGCCAGCTATCATATTTCTCTTTCAAGGACATCTTAACCCTCTGGGCCTCTTCGGTCATTTCTGACCAAAAAATTTTATGTTTTGAATTTTTAAAAATCGTAGCTTCATCAGAATGAGATGACACTTGGTGACTTTTGTTGCATTAGCTATGTGAGTACAAAAAAAAATCAATGACATGATTCGGATATGTTAAAGGGTCAAAAAAAAAATAGTCACACTTGGCTCCTTCGCGGTCAGAAATGACCGACATAGGAAATGAATGGGAAATACGAAAAAATGTGATAATTCAGATAATCTTTTGGTAATACAAGCTACAAATGAGCAACTGTGCTGAAAAGAAGTGTTCAGCAAGCAAGGACTGACACTCTAAAATAACAAAAGTACAGAACTGACACACACACACGCACACACACGCGCACACACACACACACACAGACACACACACAGACACACAGAAATAAGCAGAAAAATGCAAAACCTGATATTTATCCAATCAAAAAAATATCTAAACCTTGCCAAAATTTATCTTTTAGAATGTCTGAATATATTTCTAAATGCAAAGCCTAATAAAATGAAGAAACAGTAAAAAGAAAAAAAACAATAGGAATCCCAAAGCCCCTGTATATATGTATATAGGGAGATACAGGAGGTTACATGGCATTACACAAGTTTTTATTTTTTATGCCACTAGATGGTGCAATTTTCACTTTAAAAAAATGGATTTTAAATGCTTTTACTCTATTTTAATGTGAAATGTTGTATTTATTGAAAAATAATAAATACATAATTAATTAAAAAATATAATATAAAATATAATTCTACTGGGAAAAAATTGCTCATTAAAACTGTATAAATATTGCATAGATTCATAAAAAATACTCAAAATTCTAAATAATAATTACAAAATATTATTGAACAAAAATATATTTAATTGATTTTCCTGAAGAAAAAAAAAAGTTACTTTTTAAGGCTTCGGTCACTTTTGACCGCGAGGGAGCCAAGTGTGACCCCTTAATGAGGAGGCCCAGAGGGTCGTATTCTTGATAATCACTAACTTGCCTTCGTAGTCATGAACACATTTTTAAAATCTTGCAATATTTCAAAGCCTTTATTATTTTCTAACTCTACAGCTGTGAAATAAAATGTACTTCAAGGACTCACTTTTCATTCATAAAAAGGGCATCGGAAAAAAATTACTTCACGGAAAACAACGTCTATTTTTGGCTAAAATAATATGGAATTACCCCATATAACCAATAGATGGCAGCATAGGATTATTTATTATGCAGCTGTCTCCCTATATTTTTCAAGACGTCTTGCTTTCGATTTATTATTAAATACTAGTATAATAAATTGTAGTACTTTTACCTTTTACTTTTATAGTATAGCAAGTGCAGAAAGTCATTAAGCTCACACACAAACAGCCTATAAGGGTGAATTATGTAAATACTATTAAATAGTTCACTACAAATACGTTAAATATTTATGGTATAATAATTAAAAAATGCACTAACGTTAATTATGAATTGATAGGAATTTAAAATATTTTATTAAATTGAATAACATCTTTTAAGTTTTATCTTGAACTGTAAAATCTATCAAATAGCCTTTATTTAACCAACACAAACTTGTTACTGCTGTAGTTTTGTTATCTGAATTTAGTCTGAATCATTTAAGCTCTTTTTTGACATCATTTTGTCAGCTGTTTGGTCCGGTTATTACTGTCAATCATTGCAATGACTCGCGCATATTTAACCGCGATTTACTCGCGAATTTTTTTAAACTGGCATTTGTCATTCTTGAAACGGTATACATGGACGTTTGGTCCTCTAAGACAAACAACACTTTTCTTCAATTGTGAATCGATTATGTAGAGAAAACAAACAAAGTACGCTCATATTACGGCAGATATAAATTATGACAATATAAATATATAAATATGAAATTAATCATGATTAATTACAGAAAAATGTGTGATTTTTTTTTTTTTTTTTTTTGATAGACAGCACTAATGTCAACCTTTTATAGATGCTGGTGTTGGTAATATTAGTTAATTTTAGTGAATATGCATTTCAATGTAATTATATAGGTCTCCCTAGAAAGAGATCGGGACAGCCCCCTTCAAATTTTCAGTTCGATAATCCGGCCCTCAAATGAATCTAATTGAATAGCCCAGGTATAGGGTATCCAGACGTCCTGATTATAGATGTCAGGTCGCTTTATGCTACACTAAGGCTAAAATATGCAACTTTTCATTTGCAAAATGAGAGAATTTGATGAGAGCCAGGCACTTACAGTGCAGAAAGTGGATGAGGGCTGTAACATTTTTGATGTCACAGAATCTGTGTATTTTCATATAAAGAACTTTGTATGTGTATAGGGTGAGCCCTGGATGGCAGAGGTTGGTGGCAATGTAATTATATGATATTTGCTGCGGGGGCACAGGCTTCGATAATCCCACTCCTTTTTGACCATACCTCTGTTTGCAGCCCTGAAGAATGTGAAGGCTATGATGACTAGTTTACAAGGAATTAGTTTTTTCCTTCTAGATACTGAATGTTTTATGGTGAACAACACTTATTCCCACGCAATCGCTGTGTAAAATAATGCATTGAAACAAATGTAATGGTTTCTTATTTTCATTACAAACTTTGGACTGCTAAAAGCAGAAATTATACTCTTTAAGGCGAGACACTACAGGTGAATAGGGATTTTTTTTAAATTAGAAGATATCACTGTGAAACTTCTCCAGTTTATTACTGGCATAAACATAAGAAAAAAATGTATTACAAGTTTTGTGTAAATGTATGTTTTAATATGCAAATGAGGCCTTATATGCTTAAATATACGCTAATTTGCATATATTTACAAAAACAAAATCTGGAAATTGGAAAGGTCCAGGTTTAAAATTCTTGGTTCTATTTGTTGACATATTAGATTAAAGGACTTTTACAGAGGGGATTCTGGATATTTTATTTTGTGCTTTAGTAAATTAGAGAATACTGACAATAGCCTAAAAAAAATCTATTTTCGCCATGTTTTTTTGAGTAAAAGGACCTATAACTCAGGATAGGAATGATATATCAACAAATCCCTCTGTAAAAGCCTTCAGAATATAGTTAAGTATAAGT
Source organism: Garra rufa (assembly GCF_049309525.1). NCBI lineage: Eukaryota > Metazoa > Chordata > Actinopteri > Cypriniformes > Cyprinidae > Garra > Garra rufa. The sequence goes on along the minus strand of NC_133366.1, from coordinate 35,185,562 downwards.
CTGGAAAAGTTGGTGCTTGTAGGTGCTACTGAAGTGGATATATCTGACTCTGAATGTGAGAAAAAACTCATTTTGAGAAAACGGCCTTTAAAGTTTTATATTGTATAATTTCATAAATTTCTATTGAAACCCAGAACAAACAAACACAAATATATATTCAGTTTATTAATATATATTTATTAATATCATGTAATATTTAAAATACATGGAAACTGATAAATTAATAAATTATTAATAAAAATAGCCTTAAGCTGAAGAGAACAACCATAACAAAACACACATAACAGCAGTCACAAAAACTGCAAACAAACTATCTGTTTGTTGTATGTACATCTATAACTAAATGAATCTAATAAACAGCTCCCAGTCTGTTTACAGCCTAAATGTCCATGCCTGCACCATATGTGGGCCCCTCTTCGATCTCCTGTCGGTGTCTTTTCACCTTTTTGGCTGTGCTTACGCTTTGGCGCCTGCGTTTCACACGGGTGGACTGAAAAATGTTCGCTTTTGAAAGTCTAACCATGTCAGTGTAACTGCATGCATTTACAGTGATAACTGTACACTGAAGTCACAACTTATCCATGACAGCCAGCATGGCAGAGGCACCATCATTAAAAGTGGCAATAGCCATACTGGCTGCAGCCTGAACTCTGCTTTTCCCACAAATACTGTTTTTGGACATCGGGCCCATATGAGTTGCAATCATTTGCATTTTGAGTGCCTCCATGCTGCATGCGCTGTTGCAGACTGTCACTGGACATTCGGTGGTACACAGTAGTGATGCGCGGGTCGGGTTTTTTTTCAACCCGGGGGTCCCGCAATTATGAAATTATTTTGGCCCGCCCCAGCCCGCCCCGCAGTACTGTGTCTATTTTTACAACCTGCCCCTGCCCCGCCCCGCACCCGCTACAATTAAATAGACATACTATGCATTGTAATGCAAATGAAAACCGAAAGTGCTTTTCGCCCTTTAAACTGGCAACAAAACTGTACGATTATGAATATGAACCATAAATCAAATCATATTAATAACAAGATAATCAGTGGTGTAACGTTAGTGGTGCCGGAAGAGATGTGGGTATACAGTATATGCTTCATTTATGAATATCGTTTTGAACTTTCTATTTGAACGCATTCGTTTACTGGATCCTTGGACTGAAAGGTTTAAAGGTTCACTGGTTTAAGGAAGTTCTGACCATGAATATCTGCTTCTTTTTATTTGTAAGATATTGTTTTCGTTATTATGCACTGTTTAAAATGACTAGGGTGCAGGAGACGCAGCGGGCGCCATCACCAAATACATTTCAAAGCAAGCCGGCGCCACAGTCCTGACTACATCATTGCTGTCTTTATTGTGTGTTTTTAGCGAATATTTACATTCATTCACATTGACTGTCATGATTTTGGCTAATGCAGGATAATGCGCATCAGAGGAGATTTAAATACGCATAGCACCAGGCCTGCAGAGCCGAATGAGCGTTTGCTTGATGCGCTTGTGGCTGGCAGCGGGAGCTGCTTGGCGCTTTCGTGACGTGACGTGTTGATAACCTTATTAAAGAACTTAATAAAATATGAAAATAGATATTCCCAAATATGTAATATAGGCTATAGGGTATTGCACGCAATATACATTGATTTTTTTATTTTATTTTGTTTTTAATGACCCGCCCCAACCCGCCCCGCAAATAAAGTGACAGTTTCTTTACCCGCCCCAACCCGACCCGCGGGGCCCGCGGGTTATGAGACGACCCGCGCATCACTAGTACACAGGGATAAGCTTCTTTCCCACTTCACGTGACAGAAAGTTTTTAGTGTGATGCTTGTGGGACTCTCCATTCTCCTCTGCTCTCCTGTACCAACACCACGATGGACTGCACCTTGTATGTAATGGATTGTCATCACTAGACATGTTGTGAAGGAGACCTGCCCAGATCTCAGCTATCATTTTATCTCCGGAGCCCCGGTTGTTAAAAATAGCCCCCCTGTAAAATTTTTGCAAGGCCTTACATTTAGGGGGAGTCAGCTTGCCCAGGCCCTTGCCCCCTAATTTACCTAATTTACTTAGTTGCCTAAGTGCTGTACCCCTGCGCTTATGGGCATGATTTATGCACTCCAATTTCACAATTTCATGTCCAGGGTATGGGTTGAGGGCAACCACCTCCTTAAATGCAGCACTATCTCCATCTGACAGCATCTCAGTATATCGCACCTGGTGACAACTGACTGACCTGGTCCACATCCTCTTAGCTGCCTCTTGCTCCATTGCTTTACTTGAGCCTGCAAAATATTTTAGCACAGTCAGTGTGTGCCTCCCTCCAGCTTTCAAATTCCTGGTCTGTTATTTTTCCTTCTCGTTTGGCACTATTCTTCAAGGCACATGCATGACAGTAGGAGGACAAGACCTCAAAGTTTATTACTAGACCTGTAAGGACGTCAATGCACACTCCAATGCCATAATTTGATGTGAAACCTCTTTTATGCCAGGTACCATCAAAAGACACGCTGATGTTTATAACTGCATCTTCATCCTCCATCAGTAATCTTGCCATATCTTCGTCAACCTCAGCATAAGCCTGCCTGATCTGCTCCCTGGCCCTGTGCAATGACCCCAAGCTTCTCTCAATTTCTGCAACTACAATGAAACAAATACTGTATAAATAAACGTTGATTTAATCAAGCTTCAATCATATTGCACATATAACTAAACTTATTTTGTAAAAGACAGTGGATTCTTATATGATTATGACATGATTATGTTATATGTGTGTGTGTGTGTGTGTGTGTGTGTGTGTGTGTGTGTGTGTGTGTGTGTGTGTGCGCGTGTGTGTGCGTGTGTGTGTCAGTTCTGTACTTTTGTTATTTTAGAGTGTCAGTCCTTGCTTGCTGAACACTTCTTTTCAGCACAGTGGCTGATTTGTAGCTTGTATTACCAAAAGATTATCTGAATTATCACATTTTTTCATATTTCCCATTCATTTCCTATGTCGGTCATTTTTGACCATGAAGGAGCCAAGTGTGACTAATTTTTTTTTGACCCTTTAACATATCCAAATCATGTCACTGATTTTTTTGGGGGTACTCAAATAGCTAATGCAACAAAAGTCACCAAGTGTCATCTCATTCTGATGAAGCTACGATTTTTAAAAATTCAAAACATTAAATTTTTCGGTCAAAAATAACCGAAGAGGCCCAGAGGGTTAAAAGCTATGTGCTTTGCCAGTATAAACTTTTTAGGCTTTTTTTTCCTTTATTTGATAAGACAGTAGTCAGACATTTAGCTCCTCAGTACTTGAACGAGCTCCTATCGTATTATAGTCCTTCACGTCCGCTGCGTTCTCAAAATTCTGGCAATTTGATAATACCTAGAATATCAAAATCAACTGCCGGCGGCAGATCATTTTCTTATCTAGCGCCTAAACTCTGGAACAATCTACCTAACACTGTTCGGGAGGCAGACACACTCTGTCAGTTTAAATCTAGATTAAAGACACATCTCTTTAACCTGGCTTACATATAAAATCATTAACACATTTCTATAATTCAAATCCGTTAAAGGATTGTTAGGCTGCATTAATTAGGTCAACCGGAACCGAAAACACCTCCCATAACACCTGATGCACTCGTTGCATCGTAAAAAGAATGGCATCTACGCTAATATTAGTCTGTTTCATTCTTATTCCGAGGTCACCGTAGCCACCAGACCCAGCCTGTATCCGGATCAGATGGTCACTCCAGTCCCCCGGATCCAGTCCGTACCCAGCTTAGATCATGGATCACCACCTGGAGATGACTTCAATAGCCGTGGATGTCAACCAGATGAGCTCCAAGGCGGATCATCAATAAAGACCTCGCCAACCTTGACGGCCATCGGCGCTACACCACAGGATCCTGATGAGTTCTATACAATTGGACATTGGTACAAACTGCTGGTTTCGTCTGGCCAGAGGAGAACTGGTCCCCCGACTGAGCCTGGTTTCTCCCAAGGTTTTTTTTTCTCCATCTCTGTCACATGTGGAGTTTTGGTTCCTTGCCGCTGTCGCCTCTGGCTTGCTTAGTTGGGGACACTTTCCAGCGATATCGTATACTATTTGAACTGAACTGACGATGATATCACTGAATTCATTGATGAACTGCTTTTAACTGAAAATTGATTGTTACAATAATGCGTTACTTACACACTATTGTGCTGTTTAAATACTGTGCAGTTGCTTTGACACAATCTGTATTGTAAAAGGCGCTATATAAATAAAGGTGACTTGACTTGACTTGACATTAAGTGATGTTGAAGAGAGGGGATGGTTGGATCAGGAAACATCCCCATGCCGCGACTCGAACACAGGACACCCGAAGCACAAATGCATTGCATGTTGACAAGCTGCACACAAGGTTATCGCCACCGACTGCCAGTTTAAACTTTTTGATACAGGCTACGGCTTCTCAAGCTTGCACATCCTATTGGGGGTACTAAACTACACTTAGTGTCAATTGTGTTTAAACTGTCAAAAAACGCACAGTGTTCACATAAACACAGTTGTCTCAATCTCCCCATGATCTCCCAAACTTCAGGAACTATTATTGTTATTATTATTATTATTATTATTATAGAGATGGGTGATGTGAATTATTCAGGCCCACCCACTCTTTTTGAGGCCTGTAATTTCTCCCTCCATTGCTCTACCGCTGTTTACACTTATAATAACCCACTGCTGAAATCCACCTGCATTTTGGTGGGTTGGCTTTAATGGGTTGGGAAATCATGCTTTCCCATATTAAGATCAGGATTCATATGTATTTTGCCACCCAACAATAAAACTAGGGATGCACCGATACCAATCGGCCGATCATGCTTGCGCATTTTGTCAGTAAAGCCAGTTCTGTAATCAGCGGTAAATGCCATCAGGTGCGTGATTTCACGTTGAGCCGTATATACTACACACAGCCGTTGTTTACCGACGAGCTGCGCAGATCAATGTTCATTATCAGTGTGAATGTGAGCAGCTCGTCAATAAAACAATGAATTACATTTTCAAATTAGAATTTTTTAACCATCATTGATCTTGTTCTAAGTCAGGAGGTCAGAACTGCCTGTCTTTACTGCATTTATTTCTCTGCAGCCGCCTACTCTTGCCTAAATTTCAGACGAGGCTAGTCGCATCTCAGATGATCCTATTATTTATTCTGTCATGTCGTCCCAAACCTGTATTAATTTCTTAACACAAACTCCACCCACCAACATTTGATTGCAGCTGTCATCACTACAAAAGTCGATTGTCGAATGTTAGTTCCAGTGATGTAGACATTAAAGCATATACTAGGGGTGTAACGATACACCAAAGGCACGGTTCGGTTCGGTTCACGGTTTTGGAGCCACGGTTCGGTTCGGTTTCTGTTTGCTGTGGGGTTAGGGTTGATGTCATCTTAACAGCAATGCTAAGGAACAATAGATTCACTTAATAACAAGAACAACTAAACTTTTTCTTTCTTAACTTTGCCAACCCATTTTAGTACAGTCAGGATACTTGAGTAAGTTAGTGAAAATTAGACATTCACTTGTCGAGGGAAAAATTTTACTTGTCCGGGGCAAAAAAATGCCTTTTTTGCTGTAAATTAATCCATTCTGAAGCAACAGTCTACTCTATAAGGTCTTACTTTAATCTGAATATTTGTGATATTTGCCTTAAATTGATTTCTAGGACATTTTTTAACTTTATTTTCCTAACCTTACTAACTGTGTGTCATCATTCACATCAAATTCTTAAATTTCATCAATACATCAAATTAGAATAATTAGACTCTGTATGGTTGCACAAATTAAATCAGTATCAACAAACTCCATCTTTCCATTGCACAGGAAAAACCGGGCCTGCAATGAAATTGACATTTAACTGTATTTTCTTAGACTGTTTAATGAAGATAAGAGATTCCAAAAAATGCATTTACACAGTAAAATTGCAAATACATAAATAATGTAATAAGAGTAATGTTATATTTTTAAACAAATCTAAAATGTTGGAAAAATGCAATACCTTTAAATATAAAATCGAACCACCAATAGGTGGCAGTAGTCACTGTCTTAATGAGCGAGTCACGGATTCAACCATAGATGGATTCAACCAGTTCGTTCACTGACTCCATTCATTAAAAAAAATGCTAAATCATTCAGTACTGAAATACTGCTGTGTTGCTCGGAGATTCACGGAGGTTCTGCTGTTGCTTAGAACTATTTTCATTGGCAAAAATGGTTCATGATGTGTCTAAAATGTAAATCAGTTAATATTAACTACTAGTTTATTGAACTACTGTTGTATAAAATCAATGTCACTCACGTTTGCAATCATAATGGTGCTTTCCTACCGCAGTATGTTTGTTCATGCTTGTTTCTTTGTGTATGCTGTTGAGCCTATTAGTGTCGATTTTCTGTGAGTCAGATAGCCTGCACGAGCTTGATACTTGATACTGTCCGTTTTCAGTCATCTTAAGTAATAAAATCAGAATTATGCTCACCAAAGTTTCGTTGCTGCGCTAGTTATTGTTTGTACTTTATGTTTTAATCAGGTTACGTTACTTGTCATGTTGGGCAAGTAAAATCCCCTTTCACTTGCCCTTTCACAAAATCCACTTGTCCCGGACAAGCGTTAATGTCGTGCCCTGAGTAGTAACCGAGTGAGATCGCTCACTCAAGTCACATGACATGACATGCACTTGGGAAAAAATAACTTTAGAGTATAATATTTAGAACAAAATTTAGAACAAAAGCTCATCATTACTAATACAATTTAATAAAATGTGATAAAATAAAGATGTGTTTAAATTGGTTAAATTAGTAAGAGACAAGTGACGTCAACCTCAACAGTGGGCAGCAGGGGGCGTGAGAGTACCGCGGTACGCCACGAGAGTTTCGCGATACGTATCGTGGTGGGTGTATCGCGATATTTCGGTTCGGTTTGTAATATCGTTACACCCCTAGCATATACCATAGTATTTTAGGGTGTTTTCACACCTGCCATTTTGTTTTGGAACCTGGCGCGTTTCCCCCCTTAGCTTGGTTCGTTTGGGCACATGTGAACATGGCAATTGTGCTCGGATCTGTGCCAAAATGATAGATCAGAGATCATCTGAACGAGGTGGTCTCAGCTCGATTGAAAAACTATATCACAATGCATAATGGGTAATTACAGTTCCAGGAAAAGCAGTAGCTTTGTTGTTTAGCCTATAGCTCTTAAAATGAACCTGTGAAAGTCTGTGTGTGGGCACGTCTCTACTATTTAAAATCAAAGCGTGCCTTTTCATTTTATAATGCTGTCTTATAGCTCTCTTTGTAGTAGGTGCATTTTTTAAAATGTTTTCCCTACGAATCCTGGACTCCTGCTTAAAATTATAAATTAATATGATGACAGCTACAAAGAAATGCAACAATAAACCTGCAAAGCTTTTGTTGTTCCATCCGGACAGATAACAGGTGAGCAGAATCACGGAAAATAACCTGTGGAACTTTGACCCATGAGAGGACAGTTTAGGACTTGTATTAACACATTTGGTCTAATTAGAAACTTTGCTGTGTGAACTGCACCAGGAATAAAATGCAACATTGCAATTATTTGAATCCCTGTTTCAGAACAGAGACATCGATCTGCAGGTGTGAAAGCACCCTTAGATGTGATCAAGATTTTTTTTTTCTCCCTTTTCAAATTAAATTTTTCTCCACTGATTGTCAGGTATTTTTACACAGTTTGCAATAGGTAGTAATGTGGTAAAATGCAGATATTTTATGTTAGATTCAGTAAACATCTTATTGATTATGTATATTTTGTACAGGCAAGCAGAAGAACCCAGAATGTGCAAAGTTGTGCAAAGTCACATTAAAGGTCCCATATTGTACACATTTCTGGAGGTTTATTTTAGTTGTTGATGTCCTTAAGAATATATATTTGCGGTATAAGTGCCAAAATCCATCTCAATATATTTTTACAGCTCCTTTTTAGGAGCTCTGTCAAAAACAGGTCGATTTTGGTCCATCTAATTAATATTCATGAGCCTCTCTTCTGATTGGCCTGTTGTTTTCTGAGTGACGCACAGCCAGGCCAACCACAGTTAACTACGGTCAGGTATGCTTTAGCCGAGCCCAGAGCCATAGAGAGAGCCTAGCTTGCTGATACTCAACAGGATATTTCAGAATGATCATTAATGTTTTTTCTTTTTCAAACACCGAATGCAGTAAGCTACATAATTGTTGCTTTAGTAAAGCCCCTTTCACAATGCGTGCTGATTCTGGAAAATTACGGGAACGAGCGCTGTGTGAACAAAAGCCAGAACCATTAAGGCAGTGTTGTAGTGATGATGCACATTATCATGCGACTCTTCACGACGAAAAAATACGTGCAAAGTGGAATGAAGCGGCGATCAGGCAGAGCCAGCTCCGCACTATCAGCACTGAAGGGGACGTTCTAAAACGCTTAACGTGGCTTAACGTACGTAAAAAACGACCAGGAAACCCTAAATTTGTGTCAAACCTTACTTGGAACAAACACTAACTACTATCAAAAGAGCGAGTCCTTATTCCACAGATAAAGTGAAGAATATCACGTTAAGCGTTTTCTCCCCCATAGAAGCCCATTATAAGGAAACAGCTTAACGTGGTTTAACTTACCTCAACAGCGACCAGGGAAGACCAAACTTCTGTCAAATTTTACTTATAATAAATACTTTCTGCTGTCAAAAGAACGAGCTCCTATTCAGCATATAAAGTAATCGCCCCCCCCCCATAGAAGTCCATTAAAAAAACGCTTTAATAATGGAGCTGAACAACGACTGGCAAAAAAAAAAAAAAAAAATTGGTCAAATGTTACATATAATAAACACTTGCTGCTGTCAAAAGAATGAGATCTCATTCAGCATAAAAAGTGAATATATCACGTTAAGCGTCCCCCATAGAAGTCCATAAGGAAACAGCTTAACGTGTTTAACGTATCTTGTTATCTCGAACGTATCTTGTTATCTTGAATGAGCTCTTATTCCGCATATAAAGTGAATATATCACGTTAAGCATCCCCCATAGATAAGGAAATAACTTAACGTGCTTTAATCTTGACTGGGGAAAACCAAATTTCTGATGTTACATAATAAACACTTGCAGTGTCATTGTTTATTATATGTAACGTTTGACCAAAATTTGTTTTTTTGCCGGTCGTTGTTCAGCTCCATTAAGCCACTAAAGCGTTTTTTTAATGGACTTCCCTGGGGGGCGATTACTTTATGCTGAATAAGAGCTCGTTCTTTTGACAGCAGAAAGTATTTATTATAAGTAGCTAAAATTTAACAGAAGTTTGGTCTTCCCTGGTCGCTGTTGAGGTAAGTTAAACCACGTTAAGCTGTTTCCTTATAATGGGCTTATATGGGGGAGAAAACGCTTAACGTGATATTCTTCACTTTATCTATGGAATAAGGACTCGTTCTTTTGATAGTAGTTACTAGTTAGTGTTTGTTCCAAGTAAGGTTTGACACAAATTTAGGGTTTCCTGGTCGTTTTTCGAACGTTAAGCCACGTTAAGCGTTTTTCACGTTAAGCGTTTTAGAACGTCCCCACTGAAGCACAGTTTGTTCAGGTTAGTTTCAGTAAAGTGAGATGTACGCGTCGCATTACATCTCACATCCAAACGTCACATGTCTTTATGGGTTGTGTGTAAAGCACGCACAGATTCCGGAAAACTACTGTGAATGAACCGAATCAAAAAACTCCGGAACAAATCATGGGAAACATTATCCGTGTATTTACCGGAATCGCTGTGTGAAAGAGGCTGAAGTTGACGTGCCTCTGGTCTCTTATATTCACGTTGTTCTGAAGCCTGTGCAATGATGTTGTTTCGACATCTATCGACTGAACAGGGTTTTCTCGACTTGTTTTCGTGTAGTTGTTGCTTAGCAATGTTATGGACACGATATTGTCTGGGTTTGACAAAAGGCGGTTGGGACGGTGGTTGGTGCTCGGGGTGGTGACTGAAGGCGGTGACTGAGTAGATCTGACATCAAATCTGTACAGAAGTCACAGCGGCTCGTGAAAAGGCACTGCTACTTTATGCAGGCTGTGTGCAGTTTACTGTGGATTGACTGTTTTGAAACTTATATGGTAGTTACGTAGCCCCTAGACCTCAGTTTTCATGAAAAAAGCCAGGAAATTTAGATTTTGACAATATGGGACCTTAAAATGGTTTCCTATAGAAAACCATTATAAGGAAATCACTAAACCATTAAGTGGATTGTGTTCATATTCTGACATCATCTGCTTGCCGATGTAAACTATGCATCATTAATATAGAATTACTAAATTTGATATTTTAGCTATGTTAACTGCATAATTAATATAGAATTACTAAATTTGATATTTTAATATTACTGTTTTAAATATACTAAGGCACTTAAGCGTTTTTACAACATTGTGTTGCACTGCATAATGATTACCTTTGTTTTATTGTTTTGAGAGGCAATCTGTGGCTGTAAAACAGATGGAAAATGGACAGCCTTGTGCTGCAGTTCTTTAGACGATTTGTCCTCCAGGTCTTTGAGCCGATCACATGACTGAAAGCTATCAATAAGGTGACATCCATTTAATAATCGGTATTAAAATGATAATTTACACTCAATACGATAATGACACTCCCCTAGATGTGCCTTAGACACTACAATTAAAATTAATGTGTTTTATGTAGCAAAATGTAATGTAACACATAACAGTTCTTTCAACCAAAGAAATAGTTCACTAAAATGAACATTTGGATCACTGCAGAAGATTTGCAAAGTAAAATGTTCCCTGAAATGATTCCCTTTTCTGAGTGTGATAGTTTTTGTAACTGCAAATTTAAGCATGTTATTCTACTGCTTGAATATTTTAGTTTATCATGAACTATCATGAACTAAAATACTGGGTACCAAAAAAGCAACTATCCACTGGAAGTACAGTTTGGGTAAAATGCATTCAGTCCTTCTTGCTCTTTTCGGTTGGTCACACACAAGGTGTTATTCTGGTCTCAAAGATTTTCCCTTGCTGACTTCAAATGAATGAATACATTTGAAATTAAATACATTTCTAATTAAATGCACGTGGAAATAAATGTTAATGAAAATACATAAATATACAGAAAAATAAAAATAAATGTATATTTATCTATGAATAAATTTTTTTCTCAAATTTATTTATTTACTTGTTTTTTGTTTACACGCAAAACTCCATATAGTCTCATCATTCACGCTCATCTGTTGCCTCCAGCTCGCTCTCATCCAGTGCTAATTAAATGATTTCTGAGATAACAATAAAGCAGTAAAAATATAAAACAGAGCAATGCATGAAGTTTGTTTTATATAGTTATTTCTTTAAAAAGGTTTTGATAGGTGGAAGGTCTACTGGTCTTGTTATAACGTATCCTCGGCAGCAAAATAAATAAATAAACACTTTTCCTTTGTTTTAGTTACAAATGCACAGAGGACAGTATTATTAATTTAATTAATTTATGTTTCTAAAATAATTTCCAATAGTTATTATAATCACATTTTAGCACAGATAATGTAATGTAGACTACTAATTTTAATAAGGTAATCTGGGAAATGTAAATCATATTCCATTAACATTTAGAAGAAATTATTTTAACCATTTCCATTGAAACAAATTTTCCATTCAGAAAGTCAAAATCAAATCAATTAAACCTACCTTTACAGCAGTCCTTTAGTTATTGACCTTTGATGATCAATATGAAATAAACTTCAACCCAAAAAAGCTTATATTTGATTTATTACCTTAATATTCTGGGGAGAAAGTGACATGGAATGAGATTGCCATCATTTTATTCAATAAATTAAATGGTTAAATCACTCTGCAGCCACACATTTAGATTTGATCTACAAATTTGTTATGAGTTTGAAATATTATCTTTCCAATCCTGTAATTTGAATATGAAAATACTGAAATTTATCAGATTGAGAATATCACAAATTAGTCTGTAGTTTATCATAAACTGAGAGCACAAAAATATATTGAAAGGTTCTGTGTATGTTTAGCTTTCGGGGTTGATAGCCCTTCAATTAATCATATACCTTATTATTTACATGTTTTCTAATGTAAATCCGATGGTTTTGGCAAAAAATACTTTTATTTTGTTCGGACTATGTTACGTCACAAGGCTGCGTCACGCTCTGGCGTCTGTGATTCGGTTGAAAAAAGGTTTGTGCTTTTAATCATTTAAGGTGTTTACATTAATACAACTCGTTTAAAGAATTCAATGTAAACTGTGGAATGAATTATTACTAAGTGTATCACTTAAATGCTTTTAATCTGCTTGAATTAAATGTGTTTTGTTTCTAAAAGCGCTTTTGCAAGTAGTGATAATGGACAAACGGAGGTTTTCGAAACTCCGAGTCAATTGACCTTATGCGTTCTTTAGAACTTCCGCATCAAGATAAGCCAGCTCATAAAGTTCCGGTGCACGGTCATTCTATGTTGTGGTATTTACATGTTAGAGAGCGGCGACTTCAAATTCGTGAGTTCGAGAATTTTGTAACTCTAGTAGTTAAATAGACACAAAGTCAGACCTATAAGTTGTTTATTTAACTTATTATTTAATCGATACGTGAAAAGAAAGTAACATAGCTTTCCTTAACGAAATGAAGAAAAAGTTAAAATTTCAGCGTTGTGAGGGGATGACAGCTGAACACTGTTGTGTCCCTCAGTGTTCCTTCTCAGCTAAATTTAATTCAACCATTAGTTTTCATACTTTCCCTTCCGATGTACAACAGAGAAAGAAATGGGTAATTAATATAAGAAGAGATCAGTGTTGGGGAGTAACTAGTTACATGTAACGGCGTTACGTAATTTAATTACAAAATAAATGTAACTGTAATCGTTACAGTTACTTAGAAAAATGTGTAATTGAATTACAGTTACTTACGAAAATGTTAAAGATTACAAATGGGGTTAAATCTAAAAATTTTCTTTACAAATCTGGGATATGTTGAATAATATTAATCTGTTGCTTTGTCTGTTATGCACGATGGCTTCTGGTAAGGCCATTTATTAAAGCGGTGCTATTCTGATGCTTTTGATTGGTTTGAATTTGCGGTGCACCACGTCTGCCAATTAGGTTAATCCTCTTTGTCAGCGCATTCATCGTCCCCTTTGTGTATTCGAGACCAATATTTAAAACATTCATAACAAATTAGCTAGCCTGCTAGCTGCCTTTTGCAGACACACTTGTATTTATCAACAAAAAATACCACATTTTTTCTCCTTGAATTAGGTTGGTAATGTCAGATCTAACTTGCGATTAGATCTGACATTACTGTCTGCAGTTTAGTTTATTTTCGAATAATATAGATCTATTTTTCTCAAGGGCTTGAAACTTTGTGATAAAAGTTGTGATAAAAGCACAACAATATAAATGTTAAAAATAATAGTTTTTAATTATGGCTAATTTAAAACTATTATTTTTTAAACTATTACACCACATTAATGGTTAGAGAGTTGGACTTGTAACCCAAAGGTTGCAGGTTTGAGTCCCAGGTCCGGCAGGGATTGTAGGTGGAGATTGTGAATGTACAGCACTCTCTCCACCCTCAATACCACGACTGAGGTGAGTCCCTTGAGCAAGGCACCGTTCCCCCAACTGCTCCGGGTGTGTATGTGCACTTGGATGGGTTAAATGCAGAGCACAAATTCATACAAGTATGGGTCACCATACTTAGCCTCACTTCACCTCCTCCTCCTCCTTAGTATTTGTATCAGTGAGACTGGTCTTCATTAACAATTGGCTACTTCGTGCCAATAAGCCACGTATTTTAAATGTACAGTCTTTATGTTGTTTTACATTCCATTTACATTGTTTAATTCGGAGAATTAATGTGAAATTGTTTATTGTCAAATAGATAGTTTTTAACTAATTGACAGCACTAGTTTAAATGTTTGGATGTCTGTTGCTTTGTGCCATTAAACTGCTGTTAACTTACATTTTTCACCTCAGATCTGATGGCACTGAAAGAGGAGGGTCAAGAACTCAATGAAACAGAAGAGAAAGGTCAAAATGAGAAACATGATTTCAAAACTGAAGAAAAATCAATCAGTTGCTCACAGAATAAAAAGACTTCCTCACCAGAAATAAATAAAAAAACACAAAGTACAAACCTTAATTCTAACATGAGAATTCATACTGGAGAGAGACTTCACAGCTGCCAACAGTGTGGGAAGAGTTTCACAGAGAGGGAACATCTTAAGACTCATGGGAGAAAAGCCTTTCATGTGTCATCACTGTGGAAAGAGCTGTTCAAGAGAAGGAAACCTCAGGGTTCACTTGGGCATTCACACTGGAGAGAAATCCTTCACCTGCTCTCAGTGTGGAATACGTTTCAATGTGTGAAAGAAAAATTCATTCATACCCTTTCTGTGTGATTTTAGAGGCATTTAGTATTTCTTTAAATAGAGACACCGAGAAAGCAAAGAGACATAAAAGGTAAATAATGTCATCTAGATGAGGGGAAGCAGCTGGGGAAGCAAATGGGCACCTTTGGTGACCCAAAAGGTCTCTTAGAAGGTTTTCCATAGGTTGACTAGTATGCTAAAAAAGGAGTTTTCTTTGGTCCCTGGGGGATAGAGAGTTACAGGCTGTTTAAAGATAACCTTGAGGGCTAGGGAAGAGATATAAAAGTGGAGGAAGCCCTCCCTTTCTTTGTCACATTCTGCAGCAACCTGTGTTCCTGTATGACTGTCTGACCTTCTTTGCAAAGAATAAATCCTTACAAAAGACAAGTGATTTGAGTTTGTCTCTTATGCGATGAGAGTCGTTTGATTTTTGCCACGACAATTTGGTGTCAGAAGTGGGATTTCCTTGGATGTGCCTTTTGGACCCGAGAGCGGACGGTGATTGATCATCCTGGACTTAGAAGTCGCAGCCCTACCCCGAATAGATTGAGGGACGAGGGGCCGTCCGCCAGGGCCCGAGAGGGACACCACTGGAATCAGTAAAACGAACCCGAGTGGCATCAGAACTCTCCGGTAAGAGACTGATTTAAAAGGTTTAGAAAAATTTTGGATGTTTTAAAAGTGTTTTAAGAAAACTTTGGGTACTGAATTATAATTGGAATTGAGACAAACCATAGTGGCTGGTCTGACTCTGTGGGTAGCGTGATGGGGCATCACGCGTGATTTGGGGCAAATCACAAAACGACAGCACAGATAATGCAGGAAAATTGAAAAAGAAAATTGTGTGGGGAAAGCAAGCGTGATTAAGATTTCACGAAGAAATTGAAATCAGCAGATTGGGAGATTTCAGAGATTGAAATCACGTAAGCAAGTACGACACAAGGAGTAAGTTTCAAGTGGGGTGTTAGGCTGTGTGGGTCATTGTAAATCGGAGCGGAGGCCGCTTCGCCCTCCCGACTAGGGGTTAGGAGTCGGAACTGTTGGAGACGTCTAACAGATTATTTAAGGCGCCGGGGTACCCAGGGGAAAGAGAGTCACTATGGGGAAATCTCAGAGTAAATTTGATAAATATGATACATCGGTGTTTGATCAAATGAGAAAATTGTATGGCCAAAAATGCATGAAATATATAGGAAAGTTGGATGAATATTATGATGTCCCAGAGGAGGGAACGTTTAGTGTTAAGAGATTAGGAGTGGTAAAGGAGTCGATTGAAGAGGGTAGCAGTAAAGCACAGAAAGGATGCTGTGCGAAACATGTTTGTCGGAATTGTGAACAGACAGTGAATTGTTGGATAAGGGAGGCAGATAGAAGAGAGAGGAAAATGATACAGAAAGAGTTGGGAGAGAACAGGATAAAAAAGGAAAATAATAAGGAATGTGAGGGAGAAGTGATTGCAAAGTGTGAACTTTTGAACATGTGTGATGCCTTCGCTTCTCCACAAATGATATCACCACATGAACCTACTAACAAGTGTAATGTCTCTGTGTTTTCACATGCACCGCCGTATCATCACTATCCCGTGGCTGAGCTGCAAGCCCTGAAAGTGGACCCCGGTCTCGACTGCTCTCCACCGAAAAGACCAACATCATCACTAACGAGACCAACATCACCACAACAACAGGTGAAAGCCGCAGGGGGGCAAAAAGAGGAAGAAGAAGACCCCGAAACGATTCCTGAGACCCCCAACAATGAAATTAAAGAGGAGAAGGCACGCAGACTCCCCCCAACAAAACAAAAGAAAGACAAGAACCGCCTTAAGAGAAGAAATGGTGAGCAAAACAGCATTTCCAGCACGTGTGGGCACAGCAAAGGAGTGGCAACTGTTGCCAGAGCAGAAAAGAATCTGTTCAAGACTATTATCATCGATTGTGCAAGACTTTCAACAAACACAGCGGCTTGAAAGAGCCCGACGAGAGAGGAAATCAACCTGACACCTGGGAGTGTCATCTGCGAAGCTGGTTTCTGAGTGGACTGAAACCTGAAATTGCACGAGCAATGAAATCCAGCTACATCGAGTGGAAGAATGGGCGGCTGTCTGCTATTTTAGCGCACGCTTTGCATACCGAAGAACAACAAACGGTGAAGGCGAAAAGGGTTGAAGCAAGCACTGATAAAGAACTACAGCTGGCCATGGTGCAGGCTGTAAACGCAACCTGGGGGTTATTCTGCTGCCCGATATCAACGGACAAGAGGGGGAAGAGGAAAAGGACGGGGTGTAAGACCCCTGAGCTGGACTGGAAGAAACCCAGGACTGCATACCCGCAAGTTTTGTGGGGGTACTGATTTTGACTTCAGACGATGTACCAAATGCAGACTGTGTGAGAAAGATGGTCACTGGGCCCCGAGAATGCCCTGAGTACCAGCAGAATCAAGCGGACTGAAGTGAGAAAAACGGAGAGCAGGGAGGAGGGGTCCCGGGTGAACAGCCAACAGCTACAGTGCAGGGAAGTGAACATTCTTTTTAACCACACACACAGACACATACACTGATATAAATACTGCTCTCTGCAATGAAGAAAAGCTTGCGTTTACACACATTCTGATACAAACACTGCTGTAAGCAATGAAGAAAAGCTTGCATTTCTTTGTGTGTTTTTGATTTGAGTAATGAAATTACTGATAAATGTGTAACAAAGTATGAAAGTGAAGAATTTAAAATAAGTTTTAAAAGTTCCACAATACCCATGCTGGTAGAGGGGGTATTGGTTGAATCTCTAGCAGATTCTGGGGCATACAAATTTTGTTTGTGACTATGTGATCTGCAATGTCAACCGTCATTAACTAATAAATTAAATGAGTACATTTCTGAAGTAGGGCACAAGATTTTTTTTTTTTTTTTGGTTTTTGAAAGATTCACGGCACCCTAAAAAAGAGGGGGGCTGAGTGTTAAAACAATAATTTTATAATTTACTGGCATGCCCTGTACCCCTTATGGGTCGAGATTACTAAAATTTAAAACTAAATTTGATGCTTGTCACTGAATCCTGGGGTGTCAGAGTGACAGAGCAGGAGGAGAAATCGTGCAGTCTGCAAGATAAGACCCGGTGGGCTTAGAGGGTGTGTGAATTGGCTAAGAACTGAACAGAGCCATTCAATGCACAAATTATGCTGTTTGACAAATTACATTGCACATCACATGTCATAATGGGAAAAATAGACTACCAATAGGAGAAAGATTGGTTTAGAGGAGAGGTAGGAAAACTTTGAGCAGTAAAAAGATATTTTAGACAGAAAAGGTGTGTGCGGTTTCAATTAGCCTGACAGCAAAAAAAAAAAAAAAAATTTAATTTTTAGCTGATTCAGGGGCTACAAAATCTACCGTGCGGCTATGTGACTTACCATGTGTACCAGAGCTAACAGATCAATTTTCTGGGTCTCTCTGTGCATCAGGACGTACAATGTCTGAGAGATTTACAGAACCATTAATTTGCGAAACAGAAACAGGAAGGGTGCTAAAACATGCATTCTTGCTTTCAAA
Source organism: Garra rufa (assembly GCF_049309525.1). NCBI lineage: Eukaryota > Metazoa > Chordata > Actinopteri > Cypriniformes > Cyprinidae > Garra > Garra rufa. The sequence goes on along the minus strand of NC_133366.1, from coordinate 35,167,626 downwards.
AACTTGTCCCGTACCCATTTTAGGACGAGATCTGATGTGCAAACTGAATTTGAGGCTCATTGCTGATCTCACGGGTGTCAGATGTGTAAAAAGAGATGAGCAATGGAGCTGTTTGCACGAAGAGTCTCAATGGGCTTACGAATGGCACATCATAAATCTTGATTGGGCTACAATGATGTGCGAAAAAGCTAGGGAATGTGTAACATGCTCTGAGGCAGAAATAATGGCACCTGATGATTTGCATTGTACGTCACATGTCGTAGTGGAAAGGGATGAAAACTACGAAAAAGATAGGTTTGAGCAGACTTGTGCAGAGACTCTGAGTTTTGACAAAATGTTTTGGCGAAAGGATGTGTGTGCGTTGGCAGCATGCCTTTCAGAGGCGCAGTCTAAACAATGCAGAGCAGAGCAGACAGTTCCACATTTGTCGTTAGCGAAGGCTAAAGGACAGGCTTGGGCAGAGGTTGGTTTGTTTATAAAACAATGTGTCGATAGTAGTGTTGTCAAAAATATCGATATTTCGATAAATATCGATACTGAAATATCTGAACGGTACCAATACTAATTTCCCGAAGTATCGATACTAGCCGAGCTGTCACTTTCACTTTCACTTCTCCACAAAGGCGCGTGAAGCGAAGGCGAATGCGGCGCCCCCGTAAACGGCTTTGTTTGATAAAGAACACAGCAGGAGTGCTTTCAGGAAATATTTCGGATATGAAGCAAATGAAAGCATACTTGGAAATTACACAAGCAAGCCAATATATAAGAGTTGCTACAGAGCAGTGCTAAAAAAAAGGCTTCAAACGCTGTGCGCGCACGCGCTACGCGGGACGGGTGGTCACCCTATTTATGAACGATGAGCAATGCATTTGTTACAGTATATTTTAATCTTTGATAACCGTAGGTAATAAAAATACAATATACGGATCATGTTAGTTCTGGTCCAATAAAAAATATTAACAGATAGAACTTTGGATTTTAATTAGTTCATGTGTTAGTAAATGTTAGTTTAAATTAACTTTTAACTAAGATTAATAAATGTTTTGGAAGTATTTTTCATTGTTTATTCATGTTAACTAATGTTAACAAATATATTTTACCATTAACTTAAGTTCTAAGATTAGTTAGATAGTTCAGTTAATTTTAAAAGTGTGGTCTAAAAAGAAAAAAAAAAGTTTACAACCTACACTACCAGTTGTATTTGAATAACAAAGAAAGTATGAAGCAAACTCAAATGAAGCAAAGAACCTGAACAGGGCTGTAGCAGTGTACATATGCATATACATCATTCATTTTCTAGACTTATATGTTATATTTATCTTTAAATTAAAAATGAAATTTATCCCCTTAATATTGTGGCAGTTTTTTTCTCTGTGGTATCGAAAATAGTATCGAATATCGATATTTTTGAAGGTATCGTATCGAAGTTAGAAATTCCAGTATCGTGACAACACTAGTCGATAGTTTAGACTGGAGAGAAATAGACTCAGGATTGAAACACAGTGAGACTTTGAAAGCATTTATGATGACAGTTGAATGCAAAATTGAGGTTGAAAGAATTATAAGACCAATTCTAAATGACAAAACTGACTGGGAGAATCAGTGCATGGCAAATGTTTACACCTCAGATATGCACCCTGCTTTGGCAGAGGTGCCTTCTAAATTCTGGGCAAAACACAAATATGATGTGGGCTTGATTAAGGGATGTAAACCGGTTGTGATCACTCCAAAATCTGATTACAGACCATGTCAACACCAGTACCTCCTGAAACAGAGGCGATACTGGGAATAAAACCGGTGTTTGAGGCACTATTGAAAAAAGGTGTAATAATGCTATGTAATGATTTTTCCTGTGAAAAAAGTGGCGCTGTCCACGATTTAAAAGTAAAAGCAGTAAACGCAGCTGTCAGAAAAAGAGCTCCATTAGTGCCAAATCTATATGCATTTTTGTTGCAAAATTTCACAAGATGTGACTTTCTACTCAGTGGTAGACTTGCCTGGAACCTCTGACCCTGACAGCTGGAACTGCTGTATTTCAATATGTAACACACTATCAAAAGCTAGTTTTTAAACCAAAAGTTTACATTTTTAAGACATGTCATACACCCAACAGCAAATCCCTGTCTGAGAATAAAAAAAACAAAAACAAATGTTGTCATTTTTGGGAGTGTGTTCGTATTGCAGAACATTCATCCCCAACTATGTGATTATTGAACAGCCCCTGTGAGCCCTAACTGTAGGGAAGGGGTTGAGATCATGCAACAACATTGAAGGGCCAGAGAAGGCGGCCGAGGCATTCATGAACATAAAGTTTCAGCTGTCTCTGGCGCCAACTTTGGACCTACAGGTACCAACTAATTCTTTTTGTTCAGATGGTGAATGAGAAAAATGGGTTTATGACTTCTGTTTTCTTGCAGTATCATGGAGACTGTGACCTGTGGCCTATTTTTTCAATTAAGCTAGAACCAGTAGTAGCAGGCCTGCCTTGCTGTCTGAGGGCAGTGGCATCTGCTGAGAAGGCCTTGATGATGTCTAGAGATTTCATAGGGTATTATGACCTGGCATTGATTGTCTGGCACACAGTGTCCATGATTCTGCACGAGCAGAAAACATTGCATTTATTGACGGCTCGTTGGTTGCGATACCATACTATCTTGCTCGATATTTCGAAAACAGTGTTGAAAGTTGCACAACCTTGAATCCTGCCACCCTCCTTCAGACAGAGGAGGGTGGGGAGGAACAACTGTTGTTTGACTGCGCTTGATCAAGTGAGTATGCCATGTGCAGATCTTTCAGTTGTACCACTTGAAAACACAAAATGTCCTCTTTGTGGATGGTTCGGCGTTCAGAGATCCACAAACAGGTCAGAACAAAGTTGGCTATTCTGTGACGATGAGTTTGAAATTGTAACATTTGGCTCGTTGCCATAAAACGATTCAGCACAAGCAGCAGAGCTTGTGACTGTAACAGAGGCGTGAAAACTCAGGACGAATAAGTGGGTTACGATTTTTTAGTTTTTTCAAGATTTTGGAGCACTGTGGAAACAGAGCATTTTTTAAATTCAGATGGGCGCCCAATAATTCATGCTCCCCATTTTGGCAGCTTCATTAGAAGCAATTTTGCTGCCTGACAAGATAGCCATTTGTAAATGTGCAGCACACACAAATAACAAAGATTTAGTATCCACAGGAAACGTCAGAGCGGACGCGACAGCGAAGGTCGCTGTGGCTAAATAGCCAAAGAAACAGAATGTACTTTGTTATCTGAAAATAACGATGATACTTTCTTCTTGTTGACAGAACATGCAGACTTTTGCTTTAGGGACAGAGAGAAACCTGTGGAGGAAGTCTGGCTGGACGTTGTTTGGGAATGCTGTGATGGCAAGCCTTGTTTACCCCGACACTTCTTTCCTCACTATGCAAAAATGATGCATGGGTTGGACCAAGCATCAGAAGGGGGAATGGTAGCACAGATGAAAGAATTGTGCACAATGAAAGAATTGTGGTCACAAAGGGGTTAACAAAATTTTGTGAAATTTTTTTGTAAAAGATGTGTAATTTGGAACAAACATAATGTGGCAAAAGGGATAAAAATGTCCCGAGCATCTCAGCCACCACCAGCAGACTCATTTGGTGATGGTTTTCATTAAATTGACCCCATGTGGGGGGGAAATACTGCCTGGTGATGATTGACATGTGGTCCAAATAGGTGGAAGTTTTTCCAGTCTCGAAACAGGCAGCAGCAGCAGCAGCAGCAGTAGAAAAGGCTGTGTTGACTGAAATAGTCCCGAGATGGAAAAACCCATGGAAAATTAGCTCAGACAATGCCACACATTTTGTTAATGAGTCAATAAAACAAATTGGTCAAATTTGTGAGGAAACTGGACTTACATGGGTTAAGGTGCTTCCCATTGTTCTTGTATAAAAGAATGAGGAAAAGATCTAGGGTAAACCTGAGCCCATAAAAAATTGTCTTTGGTAGACCACTGTTTATGGGAATAGAAGGGGGCAAACAACAGCTGCCATCAACAGGATCATGTGAGCATGACATGTTAGGTTGTTGCAAAGAAATGTCTTCTCTGTTGTCTAAATGTCTGTGTACAGGTGAAAGCTGCTCAAGGAAAGGTTGCTGAAAGTTCCTTGCACAACATCAAACCGGGTGATTTCGTGGGGGATGAGATCTGAGGAATGAGTAAAAGGTGGCTGGGCCCATTCACTGTGTTCCTAACTACACACACAGCTGTGAAGGTAGCTGACGTGAGAGCCACGTGGATTCATGCTAGCCACTGTAAAAGGTCCCATTTACATCCTGGGAGGAGGAGCGGATGGAGTAAAGAGATTTGAGGCAGACTACAGCGACAACATTACAAATATTGTGGCGCAATTGAGAAGGGCCGTAAAAGAGCCCGAAAAAGCTGAGTCCATACAAGCAGAATGGTGGACCAGCCTCGGGGGAGGTTGGGCCTACTGGTTGTGTAGCACTGTGTTACCAATGATAGCAGTGGGACTGTTGTTGCTGATGTGTTTACCATGTTTCTTGCAAATTATATCCAGCTCAGTACAGAGACTGGTGAAGACAGGGGTTTCACTTCAAATGGTTAAGATGGATGTATTGACTGACAATGTGATTATGGGGACGTGGGAACCACCAATGGATAGGGATGATCAGTAATGATGAGGGCCATGACAGACGACAATTGACTTAAGGAGTTTTGAGTAAAAAGGTGGTTTAAATGTGGTTTAATGATTAACCCAAATTTTCCTACTGATCTATCTTACATTGTTTAAGCTAGCATTTTAAAAAGGGTTATACCCACAAAAAAAAATGAGCGTGAAGCTTGGGTTCACAAATTTAAGAGAATGATCATTTATATGAAAGTCAGAGATGAAGAGTATAAATGTGATGTAATTACTTAAATTTGCTTAAAAGGGGTTGTGATTAAGGGGAAAAAATGTATACCTGATGATACAAGTATGTATTCTAATCTGAATGAAAGTAGTGATTAACAATGATGATAGCAGTAGTGGAACTTACAGTGAAATGAATTGAGACAGGATGAAACGACGAAGGTTTTAAGCAGGTCATTTGTCCGTGTTACGAGACAATGCAACAAGACGAAGGGATTGACTGTCTTTATGTCTGTAACTGTAATGTGTGGCTTGCTTTCGAAAGGGGGAAAGACCCCCAAAACAAAAAGCCTTTGCATATTTTAAGTTTAGTAGTGATGAAGTTTTTGAGTTTCATATGTGTAACATCTCTATTTAATATCTGAGAAGTGACTGAGGGTCTGACCCATGTCGGGAATGCAATAACAGTGCTTATTCGTTTAGCCCGGCTTCCAGAAAACAAATGAGATGATGTGAGAATGATTGTTTATGATTTTTGTACTAACATTAGTAGATGATTTCAAGTATAATGAATTTTTTTTTTAATTATTAGTTATCAATGAATGATAAAAAGGGGGAATTGTGAAAGAAAAATTCATTTATACCCTTTCTGTGTGATTTTAGAAGCATATACTTTTTCTTTAAATAGAGACACCCAGAAAGCAAAGAGACATAAAAGGTAAAGAATGTCACCTAGATGAGGGGAAGCAGCTGGGGAAGCAAATGGGCACCTTTGGTGACCCAAAAGGTCTCTTAGAAGGTTTTCTATAGGTTGACTAGTATGCTAAAAAAGGAGTCTTCTTTGGTCCCTGGGGGATAGAGAGTTACAGGCTGTTTAAAGATAACCTTGAGGGCTAGGGAAGGGATATAAAAGTGGAGGAAGCCCTCCCTTTCTTTGTCACATTCTGCAGCAACCTGTGTTCCTGTATGACTGTCTGACCTTCTTTGCAAAGAATAAATCCTTACAAAAGACAATTGATTGAGTTTGTCTCTTATGCGATGAGAGTCGTTTGATTTTTGCCACGACATGTTACTTTTACTTATTAAATCTATGCAGGGCTTGCTTGTTTGTTTTTGATATAAAAAGTTTGATTTTTAACAAATGTAAAAGCCCTTTTTATACCAAAAAGTGAAATGAATAAGCCTAAAACTGAAACAAAAGCAAATTCATGTCTGTACAGTAGAACTGCATAAGATGGAAGTTCAACACTCTTCAGCAATGAGAAAAAGTAAGCACGAATGTTAGTTAATCTAAAGTAAGTTTTGCTTATTAGACTGGTTGAATTGGATCAACAAAGGTCAGCAGCAAAGACATTGGTTAATAAAATGGGATTAAATACATAAATGAAAACAAAAAGTAACTGGCGGTACTTTTTTGAAAAATGGTTTTAGTTTTGGTTAACTATAATAACTCTGATGCATATTTCTAGCAAAATGCATCTTTCTAGAGCTATTTTTTCTTGAAAATTTGATCATTTAAAAACTTTGTTTCATATCAAAAGTAACAAAAAACAAAGTTCATTGTGATTATTGAACGGCAGGTGCTACAAATAATGTTTGTGAAGTTTTTTCCATCAACGGAAAACAGCATAGACTAAAAGATCTTGGAATAATCTTGGAAAAATAAAGCACAAATGTTAGTTAGTCTAAAGTAAGTTTTGCTTAATAACATGGTTGAATTGGATCAACATTGGTTAATAAAATGGGATTAAATACATAAAGGAAACAAAAAGTAACTGGCAATACTCTTTTGAAAAAGTAACTTAGATATTTTCTTGTAAATTAAAAAGTAATGCATTACTTTACTAGTTACTTGAAAAAAAAAGCAATCTGATTATGTAACTTGCGTTACCCCAGCACTGAAAAATTCCCATAAGCATGACACATCACAAATTATTATATTTTATTTTTATTTAAAAAATATATATTCTCATTGTTATTACTAAAGTACATAAAACTTGTTTGACTTGTTTGTGTAGTATATGCAGTTAATGGTTCAGCCCAGGTTCACCTGCACAGTTGTGTATAATGGTACGTTCCACTGGTTGGGTGGAACAGGTATTTTTGCATGTGTGTTGTGTCTGAGAGTTAACAGTAAAAGCAAAGGAAGCTCTGAGTACAATCTTGTCTGTGTGTGTGTTGCTTACGAAAGCTAGTGAAAAGCTACAACATGGTGTCAGAGTCGGAGGTAATCACATATTAAAGCCGCGCTCGACGTGACGTCAGATTACAGCTGTCCGAGTGAGAAAAGCCCCAGTGTGACTACCGGAACGGACTAACGCGATCGACAACATGGACATGCTTCATCCGCCTCCACCGTTATTGATGACGGGGAACTTGGCCGAGAATTGGCGTAAGTGGGAACAAAGATTTAATTTGTATCTCACTGCCTCAGCATTAGTGGATAAACCTGAGTCGAGACAGATCGCTGTGCTGCTGCATTGCATCGGAGAAGAGGGTCTAGACATTTATAACTCACTTCTAATTGAATACGAGGACACGCAACACAAAAAACTGACAGAGGTTCTCGCTGCATTTAGGAAATATTGTGCCCCGCGAAAGAATACTGTCTTTGAGCGTCATCAGTTCTGGGCCCACACATTCACTGAGCAAGCAGGCATAGACAAATTCGTCACAGAATTAAGAAATAAAGCACGCACATGTGAATTTGGTGAAACTGAAGATCTCATGATAAGAGACAAGATAGTATTCAGCACGACTGACTCTGGGCTTCGTGAACGACTGCTGTCCATACCTGATTTGACACTGCCAAAAGCTATCGATATATGCAGAGCCAAAGAAGTCACAAAAGCACAAGTCACTGCGATGGCAGCATCATCAGATGCACAATTTGTGCATCTTATTACAAAAAAGGACGGCAGCTTGCACACAGATCAACCAAACTGCCAGTGCATAAACAAACACCAAAGTTCAAAATTGGCAATGTAAACAATTGTGGAAAATGTGGTCGCATTCACCCCCCAAGACAGTGCCCAGCTTTCAATGTAACATGCAAAAACTGTGGCAAAAAGAATCATTTTGCTGTTGTGTGCAAATCACAAGCAAAACTGGACATGCTTAACACAGATGCTGATCTACCAGAAGTAGACACATTGTTTATTGGTACAGTCAATCAGTCAAACTGTGCTGAAACAGGCTGGCACACAAATCTGTGTATGGCAGGAACGATTGTCAACTTTAAGCTTGACACGGGGGCGGAAGCAAACGTCATTCCGAAGAAAATCATTGATCAGCTTCAGATGCCTGTAAACATACAGAAGACAAACACAGTGCTTGTATCATACGGAGGCACTCGTATCAAACCAGATGGTGTTGTTAAGTTACATGTACGAGCCAGAAACAAAACAGCTGACATGATCTTCTTTGTGACCACAGCATCAGACACAGCCCTGCTGGGGAGACAGGCCTGCGTGCAGTTGGATCTCATAAGAAAAGTGGAGACACTCACAGTCACAATCCCGACTACAAAAAATGAGCTCCTTTCCCGATATGCATCCGTGTTTGAAGGATTAGGCCAATTTCCAGGGTCGCATCATATCCACACTGACTCAAATATTCCTCCTGTCATACACGGTTGCAGGAAGATACCATATGCAGTCCATGATCGACTTCAAGCGACGCTGGAAGACCTCGAGCAAAGGGGTGTGATAAGCAAAGTTTCTAAGCCAACTCCATGGGTGAGCAGTCTGTGCATCACAGAAAAAAAGAACGGCACGCTTAGAGTCTGTTTGGACCCTAGAGATTTAAACCGGGCCATACTCCGTCAGCATTACAACATACCCACCCTGGAGGACATACGGTCTCAGCTGGCTGGCAAAAAGCTGTTTACCATTCTGGATGAGAAGGACGGCTATTGGCAGATCAAACTGGATGAGGAGTCAGCAGACCTGTGTGCTTTCAATACGCCATGGGGCAGGTACCGATTTCATCGTATGCCATTTGGCATCAAGTCGGCCAGCGAAGTCTTTCAGCGCTTGAACTCAGAGAGTTTCGGCGACATCGATGGTGTCTTCATGGTGGCTGATGACATGATAATAGCTGCATCAACCAAAGCAGAGCATGATGCCATTCTAGAAAAAGTCATGAGCAGAGCTGAGTGTCTTAATATCAAGTTCAACAAAGACAAGCTACAATACATGGTCAATGAAGTGATTTATCTTGGCCATGTTATTACGTCGGATGGAGTGAAACCTGATGAATCAAAGGTATCAGCCATAGTACAGCTGCCTACTCCCACTGACAGGAAGGCACTTCAGCGGCTGTTAGGTATGACCCGCTACCTATCACAGTACATACCTAATGAAGCCACCCTCACTGCACCACTCCGGCTGTTGCTAAGGAAAGATATAGACTGGCAGTGGCATCCTGAGCAACAGACAGCTCTAGAACAGCTGAAAACAGCCATAGCAACGGCACCTGTTCTCAGACACTTTAATCCAAAAGAGCCCATAGAGGTGCAGGCAGATGCCTCAAAAGATGGTCTGGGGGCCACTCTGATGCAGAAACAGCAACCGATAGCATATGCTTCAAGGGCACTATCTGTAGCCGAGAAAAACTACGCTCAGATAGAGAAAGAACTGCTGGCCATTGTGTTTGCCCTGAAGAAATTTCACCAGTATGTTTATGGTGTTCCCATCAGAGTCCAGTCTGATCATAAACCGCTCGAGGCCATTTTCTCCAAGCCCATAGGGGCAGCACCTGCACGTCTGCAAAGAATGCTGCTCCAACTGCAAAGGTATGACATCCAAATCGTCTACACTCCTGGCAACCAAATGCTAATAGCCGACACGCTGTCGAGAGCATACATTCCGTCTGATGGAAATGAGAGTTTAGACCTCAGTGATGAGAAAGTCATCTATGCAGTGAATGGAGAATCGCTCTGTGGCAATATCATGCACATGATCCAGCGAGCTACACAGTCAGATCCTGAGCTTGACCTGATACGTCAACTACATGTCCATGGATGGCCAGACAGAAAGAAAAATGTCCCGCTGCCTGCACAAGCTTACTGGCCAATACGACACACAATTTGTATAGATGATGGACTGCTCATGAAAGATGATCGCATCATTATACCGTGTGCTTTGCGACCAGAAGTGCTGAAACGACTTCACGTGGCACATCAGGGCATACAGCGCTCTTTAGCACATGCCAGATCATGCATCTATTGGCCAGGACTAACTAATGCTATACGTCGCATGGTGGAAGCCTGTAGTGCCTGTCAACAGAGTCTTCCTGAAAACCAGAAGGAGCCGCTTATGCCCCATCCGGTCCCCGAGAGACCATGGCAGAAGTTAGCTGCTGACATTTTTGACTTTCAAGGACGAGCATTTCTACTGATAGTGGACTATTTCTCTAAATATCCGGAAGTCCTACAGTTGTCAGACAAAACGTCAGGCTCGCTCATAGCACACTTCAAAGCAGTGTTTGCCAGACATGGTGTGCCTGAGACTCTAATCGCAGATCATGTACCGTTTGCCAGTGCGGAAATGGCTCGATTTGCTAATGAATGGAGTTTCAACATCACCCATTCCAGCCCAAACTACCCCCAATCCAATGGTATGGCTGAACGAGCCATAAAGACTGTCAAAACTATGCTGAAAGCTGCTGCTCAGTCTGGCACTGACCCTCACCTAGCCTTATTGACTCTTCGCAACACCCCAATAACTGGTCTCCAGTATTCTCCAGCCCAAGTCCTGATGGGTAGAGTCCTGCGCTCCATGTTGCCGATGAGCAATGCTGTTCTCCAGCCCGCTACACCTAGCCACATTCAGGCAGAACTGCAGCATCGCCAGTCTCTACAGAAAAGATGGTATGACAGGACAGCAGCCCAGCTTCCAATCCTCAGGAGGGGACAGAGAGTATACATGAGAATAAAAAATACATGGAAGCCAGCAACAGTTGTCAGTATCAGAGATGAACCTCGTTCATATGATGTAATCACTTCAGCAGGCACCACCTATCGCAGAAACAGACGCCACCTCAGACCAGACAGGTCAGCCACACATGATACACATTTGGATTGTCCCATATACATCGATGATGACCAGCATGATAAGTCAGCTCCTGAGCCTGTTCAAACTGAGCCGGCCCCACATATGGAAGTGACCACTGTCCCAACGGCTGGATGTACAAGGGCTGGACGTGTCATCAGGCAACCTGGGTGGTTGAAAGACTATGTCTCTACTTAAGCACACTTCAATGGTGCTAACATGTATTTTTGTTCACCGCAATAAGCAGTGTTAAAACGTATTGCCCTTATTTCATATTTAATTACTTTCTTGTTCAAAGGCTAAGAAGGGGGATGTAGTATATGCAGTTAATGGTTCAGCCCAGGTTCACCTGCACAGTTGTGTATAATGGTACGTTCCACTGGTTGGGTGGAACAGGTATTTTTGCATGTGTGTTGTGTCTGAGAGTTAACAGTAAAAGCAAAGGAAGCTCTGAGTACAATCTTGTCTGTGTGTGTGTTGCTTACGAAAGCTAGTGAAAAGCTACAACAGTTTGTTCAGCGATTGGATTGAGATTTGGGGAATTTGGAGGCCAAGTTAACACCTCAAACTTCTTGGGCTCCTAAAACCATTCTCAAACCATTTTTGCTTTGTAGTAGGGCACATTATCCTGCTGAAAGAGGCCACAGCCACCAGGGAATATCGGTTCCATAAAAGGGTGTACATGGTCTGCAACAACGCTTAGGTGCAACCTGGTGCCATGTGTTTCCCAGGTCAGCAACCCATCCAGCCATCCATGTGATGTAAAACAAAACGTGATTCATCAGACCAAGCCACCTTCTTCCATTGATTTGTGGTCCAGTTCTGATGCTCACGTGCCCACTGTTGGCGCTTTCAGTAGTGGACCCTGACTGGTCTACAGCTATGTGGCCCCATATGCAACAATCTGCGATTCACTGACTTCATTAACATAAAAGGTGCCATAGAATGGAAAACTGTTTTTACCTTGCCATTGTTTCCTTGTTATATAAATCTAGTGTTTGCAAAAGACCACTGAAAAAGAGGCCAATTTCAATATAACACAGACTAAGACATTTTAGTCGTTATCATTAATAGTCACGCCCCCAACATTTGCATCGCCGAATCATCAGATGATCTGCAGGTAGTCTATTGTGAAAAAACAAAGCGAGGACAATAGCGAAAATGGCAGATCACGGAAATAAATGTTATGTTCCAGGTTGTGCAGGGGATGTTAAGTGCAGGGATGGGTTGGTGTCTGTACTCAGAAAGCAATGGAAAACACATAATGCTATCTAATAAAATAAGGCAAGCCAATGAAGGGACACGTGACATTGCAGTACACAAGATTTCACTTACCACATAAACAGAGTAAGGAGAGTGGTTGTCAAATGTGGTAAGTACTGCAGCTGTAGTATTGTGTTACACAGAGCATGTGGTATCGCCGCTCTCAAAAGTGAACCTAAAAAGTTATTGTCCATTCACTATGGCAGCTTCAATGCCCCGAATATTAATAGCGGCTTGAGCTCCGTAATTAAATATAAATTTTCCTCCATGTGTGACAGCTAAATGAGCCAATAATTGAAACAGCCAATCCGAGCAGAGCTCATCTTTATTATTCAAGAACCTTCCAAATAAGGTAATAACAGAGCAAACGTTCACTTGCTGCGTAATATATCCCACCCACTCAGAGCCATACAGAGAGAGAGTTGCGACAACGGAAGTCCAAAACGCTCGATCGTCACGTGATACACGCAGCCCTCAAATAGTTCCAGGAAGTTCATAGCGGGCAATTGGAATACATTGAGTTAGAGGGACAGAACAGCAATTTTTGGTATTTAGTTGACAAAAAATGATTTATTGACATTATTTATAAAATAATGTATACATAGTATATATATGTAGTTGTAATAGTGTTGGTTTTAAAAGATAAAAACCGCTAATATTTGAGGATTAATGTGGTTAGTGATCCGTACCTGCCTTGTTAACATATTTAAGGCTGAAGTTACCATGGTAAAAGTCCGTGTTTGCTATATAAACAACATCGTGGTCTTTTACCAAGTAATTCAGCCTTTATATATAACGTTAAATACAATTATTTCTATGTGTGCGTGTGTTCTTACAGCTTGTATGTTAATCAAGTGCAAACACATCTTAATGTTTATTGTCGTTTTACTAATCTCATTGTAAGTGTTAAGTTTGTTGTCTTTTTTAAATTAATTCCAAATAAGTAAAGATATTTTAAGATTAAGTGAAAATGAATCTTGATTAAGGTTTTTGATTCTTGAGCACCCCTCAATTATTAATATCTAAAAATGTATTTGTAGTATATTCAAATTGAAAAAAATTAAAACATTTTTACACATTAAATCATATATTTTATGTATGTTGAGTTTTGTTATGTTTACAGAAATCAATTTAGACATTAATAATAAATTATAAACCAAGTTGTCCTTGAACAGTCTCCATTACAGTGGGAGTGCACCAGTTACATAAAGCAGAGTGAATGTATGCTTACTCTACTGAACTGGTGAGGAGAAAAAAATTATGCATCAAGTTTCGTTCAATTTACATTTATTTGTATGGCACTTTTTAGTATACACATTGTTTCTAGCAGCTTTACAAATAAGAGCTCTGTTAACAGGCGTATCTGTTTTACTGTAATGTCCATATTGCAGAAATGTTCTGAAATTAAGCTATACAAATCATGCAGTTCAGTAACATCACATAATCAGAAACAATGAACAGATTAAAAGCATGATGTGATCATGTTGATTACAGTGCAAGGGCAATTTATCAGTTTTGTATATTTATTTAGAGTCTGCTTCATCTGAAGTCCTCTCAAGGGTTGGTGTCATCTCTTCACAGGTGCTGGTCATCTGAAGTCTTCATAAAAAACTGGATATAGTCAGCAGGAGCAATCTATAGATTACATTGACAAAATGTTATGTAATCATACTTACTGTAGGAGCTGGCATTGTTTTACTTCAGGTGGTTCTTGTTCTGAAAGCAGGATAGAGAAGGAGAATAACCAGTCCCTCCAGGATTTCACGATTTTTTTTTGTGATTTTTGCGATGAAAATTATAAATTTTGTGGTGGCAAGTCCTAGAAATTTGCGAAAAATTTTGCGATTTATTTAATTATTTAATTTATTTATTAATAATTAGGATATCACATTTACCATATTAGGTATTATGTTAGAGGCTCAATTATAATACAGAACACAAATCAAACATAAAATTTGTTTATTCTGATACATTTGAACTTTTAAAATAACCTATGGGCAATATTCTTATGTGAAAAAAAAAGAAATTTATACTGTACATAGCCTACTTCATTTCAGTCGCATCTCTTTACATACTCTTTACATTTTTGTAGCCCAAAAATTAGCTTTTTAATTTTTTTTTTAAATATAGAAATTCAAACAGGAGTCTAAATGTCAATCAAATATGTTTTCAATACACAAATATAAACAAATATCAAGGAAGGAATTTTATTTCACTCTTTAGTGTATCTGCAGAATTTTTAAATATCAATTTAAAGCAATGTATGATCCTTTTTAAGAGCTGCACAAGTAAAATGAACAGAATGAGTGGGGTTGGACAATGTAAGGTAGAATTTTAGGTCATAAAATGACATGATTTATAATTCAGATACAGATTCACACAAAAACAATATCTTATACAATGGCATTTCAGCTTTTATACCATTAAAAGGGATAAATCAAGTATATAATTTATCATATTTAAAACATAAATATTACTGTCTTAATTGTTTAGATTTTTTAGAAAGCACATTAAAAACCCTATGTGTTTGCTGCATAAAAACAAACCGCTGAAAAATGTATTGGAAAAAATTCTAAAAAATTAAAATTAAAAATTCTGTCACAAGGGGGCGCTTTAGGAGCGCTGAAATATTATCGTTTCCCTAGTAACGGCTGTATACAAATCAGCTTTAACGCTGTTTTATCAGCATGAAATGAAAATGCCAATGACACGTTTCTGAGGACAGTCGGTTCTTCTCCGATAACGTTACATTCATTTAAAGACATCAGTGCTGCGTTTTGACTTTGAAATGTGCAGGGCTCATATTTATTCAATGACATCATTGCCTTTAGAAGTTTTATCCAGCCCTATCGTGATTCGTCTTTCCGTTCCTAACTGACTTTTAAAATTATAATTAAGACTTTTCTTATACTATTCAACAAATTCAAAACTTTTATGGCGTTCCATTTGCAACAACAGAAGCCCTCTACTGTACGATAGCGGGTCGGCTGGCCAGTGAAACATTTTGGTAGCTCGACTGAAACGGGACATCGATCTTGCGAGCCCTGCAGACAGACAGCTCACAGACATCACGTGAGCAGCGTCTTTATCAACATGATATATATATATATATATATATATATATATATATATATATATATATATATATATAATCTTTTTATTATTGAAATATTTGAATAACCATTTTTTGCGATTATTTTGCGGTTAAATGACAAATTATGCAGGATCGCAAAAAAATGCGACATTTTGTTGATTTTGCATTAAATTCAGCGATCGCAGAATCGCGAAAAACTGGAGGGACTGAATAACAGGAGAAATGGTTTTGTAGTTCTATAGTAGCAAGACGTTTAAGTGTAAAAACAGTAATAACATACAGGTTTACAGTGATTACTGCTATAATACAGCAGTGGTATATATATATATATATATATATATATATATATAATATATATATAGCCTAGCATGATTCTGAAACGAAAATAGCTCGCCTATTTAAAAATTTTCATTCTCACTTAGGTCAATCAGCATTCATTGCAATAAATTCAGAACTATTAAGTAGCTCCCATCAGCAAAAATCCTGTTTAAAAGCCTTAATTACACAATGATGGATGAAACTGCACGGACATAATGCATAACATCCCGTAAATCTACTAATTAAGTGAGAAATAATGTAATAATAATCTGTTTTAATGCACAAGTTAAATTGATTAGCTGTGCTGATAGTATACAGTTTTGTTCTATAAATGTCTTACCGTTTAAAAGTTGATCACAGCGGTCTCTTCTGCTGCATCTCTGGCGCTGAAATTATTAGCGCGAACTTCCGGGAACTATTGAGCGTCTCCACGATCCGCCATTGCTGTAAAAAAATGGTCCATTGGCGTCAACGGAGTTGTCGCAACTCTCTCTCTGTATGGCTCTGAATAGAGTAAACCGCGAAATGTAAATAAGTGGGCGTGGCCAACTCACGTGCATCACGCGAGGCTGAGACTGGTCAAACCGTTGAATGCAAGACTGAAGGACATGCTGGGAGGTTGTAAAAACATGGAAAAAGGAGAAAGAACAGACAAGGAGGGCTCAAAAGAAAATACTGAGCAGGAGGAGCAACTCGTCGTTAAAAGAGGTGCAACATCTGTTGTGTGGACTTGGTTCGGTTTGCAAAATCAGACAACGAGCAGAAAAAGGTGATTTACAAACTGTGTCATGCTAATGTAACGTTACTCACTAGCAGCGTAGCACAAGCAATTCACCACCTTAAAACGAAACACCCACAAATTTTATGTTTGTTTTATTTTTCAATGTTTATTTATTTGAATTGATTCGATATTTAGTCTGACAAAATATTTTACGTTTGCTTAATTTGTTCAACAATAAGTGATCACTTTCAAAATTTATAAAAAAAAATTTAATTGTTTATATTTTGTATTTTTGAAGAAAAAAAACAGTTTGATATTTCCTTAAAGTGTTTACATATGTATATTTTCATATTTAAGTTTTCTTTTCCTGTTATTTACTTGAGATATATTTTATATCTGTGAGATGGTACTAGAGAAAAGTTTACAACTATAAGTTCTGTCCACATCAAGCTGTAAAATGTGACATACAGTGGAATTGTTGTTCATATAAAGTCATATTTTGTTTACTGTGTTTATAAGGTTAAAAATAAAATACAAAATAATCAAATAAGATCAAGTCCTTTTCTTTGCTTAAATATTCAAGCTTATTTATTATATAAAGCCCTTTTGTACATTTTCTAGAATAACTACCTATATAAAAAACTATATCGTGAAAGATACCGTTTTTTTCTGTATGTTTGATCAAATAAATGCAGCCTTGATGAGCATAAGAAACATCTTTATTTATTTATTTTTTTAAATCTGATATATTTATTTCAGACAATTTTTCTCACAAGAACCTTTCTCTATTCCACAGAATGGCAACTCCAACTTCTCAGCCTGCTTTTTTGAGGTGCAAGTGCGTGGCCACCAGGTGTGACAATAGGGCACTAACCTATTCAATTAAAGGGAAACAAATAGATTTAGACAAAGTGAAAACCGAAACAGTTAGTGCACTAAGTGATGGTACAACGGTGTATCTAAATTAAAAAAAAGGGCTCACCCCTGAGTTTGAGGAGGGGGTGAGCTACATCCTCCAGTACTTCACCTTGTCCAACACGTATGGACAGATGTATTTGTTCATCGGCCCCTCAAGTTTAAAACTGTACTCCAGGACCTCAGTGAAGAGGCACATAATGCCGCCAGAGCTGTCTTGTGTCTACCTTCACCAAGTGTCACCGGGGAAGAGGTGGACATATTCTCAAGGGGAAGCTACCTCAGCCTCCAAGGGCAAATCAAAGAAGTGAGTGAATTTTCTATTTTCTACCAATATTTTTATTTTACCAAGTACCACCTTGAAAATATTTGCTCTCCAAGTAGCACCATAATGACTGGCATTAAAATAGCATAGGAGGCCTAACTATTCAGCTACAGTTCTGCACAGTTCAAAAGTGAGGCAGTTTTAGTCCTAGAAAAAAAAAAAAATATATATATATATATATATATATAGTGTGACGAGCGTCCTGCTTGGATATCAGCGTCGCCCTGGAAACCAACGATGTCCACGCCCTCACGCTCATCACGCGGGAATCAGTCTCAGCTGCGTCTCATCAGCCGGCGTCCTCATAAGCCGCGTGCCGGCTGACTCAGTTGAGAAACGATCTCCCTACGAGCTCAGACTAATGGTTCTCTCTCTTCTTTCTCAGACAGCAGCTGAACTGATTCCCTCACGTTTCACTGGACCTGCACCGAGCACGAAGATTGAGGAGCACCAACCGTCACGAGTCTCACACAGCCAGCGGCCATCACTTTCACTTTCACTTTTGACTTACGTTTATCAATAAATCCACCCTCCGGGGCCAAATTGTGAGTTTTCTGTCCTGTCTTCCTTCCCACCCGTGACAGTCTGGTGGAGAATGCGGGCAGATTGGTGAAGGTTTTCAGGCAGAAAATTATCAACTCACTTTTCACCCGAACTTTTTTTTCTGTCTCACCATGTCACAGACACCAGCGGAAGGCGAGCGCTCCTCCCCAGAGATGGACCAGCTGCTACAACGGCTCACAGAGGTTAGCATCCGCCAACAACAAATTGTGGAACACCTCGCCACCCGCCAGAGCCAAACGGAGCAGGAAATAGCATCCCTTCAAGTCGCCGCTGCCGCCCAACGCGCTCCGCTACTGGACACGCGCGCTCACGCCGCCCGTCTACTGCCAAAATTAACTCCCCATGATGATGTTGAGGCTTTCCTACAGATGTTCGAAAGTACCGCCGTATCTGAGGACTGGCCACGGGAAGACTGGGCACGGGCACTGGCGCCCCTACTCTCCGGTGAGGCACAGCGCGCCTATTTCTCTCTTTCACCCGCCGCTGCAGAACAGTACGGGGAAGTGAAGAATGAAATCCTGGGTCGTCTGGGTCTCTCTCCTGTTTGCGCCGCACAGCTCTTCCATGAATGGGAGTATAAGCCCCGCCTCCCTGCCCGTGCCCAGATCGTCGAGCTCACTCGTTTGGCACGTCACTGGCTGTTAGAAGGAAACCCCTCGGCTGATCAAGTAGCGGAGCGCGTGGTCGTCGAACGCCTCTTGCGAGCCCTGCCCCGTTCACATCGCCAGGCCGTGAGTATGAGGAACCCCTCCAACGTGCAGGAACTCATCGAGGCCGTGGAGTTGGCGGATGCTACTCAACAGCGGGAGTCCGGGGAGCGAGCGCCGCCTTTTCCCCGGAGGGTGGTCCAGGAGCGACGCGCGCCGGAGGGCACACCGCGACCATACAGCAGGCCAGCGGCTCCCTCTCCCCGCGACGAGCCTATGCCGACCGAAGTCCCTGCGGGCCCCACCAAGACCTGGCTGGCGGGCTGCATCATGCATGCAGACGCACCATCAGGAGCTCCGGAGGTGGAGGTGAAAATCGGCGGTAAGCTCTTCCGCGCCCTTCTGGACTCCGGCAGTGCGGTCAGCCTGATGCAGTCCCATATCCTCCCTCCCAAGGGTGAGTCGAAGGCGGTGCTACCAATCACATGTGTCCACGGGGAAACGAAACAGGTTCCCGTCAGACGAGTCACTGTTTCTGCCGCCATAGGCACCTGGCCGCTAGAAGTTGGACTGGTCGAAGACCTCCCCGTGCCAGTTCTTCTCGGGAGGGATTGGCCAGGCTTCGACCGCCTGCTCACCGCCGCCTCTCAGCCCGCCAGCCCAAGAGGGAGCCGCCGGAAGCCAAAGACCCCTCGCGGGCCACGCCGTCGTCCAGCACTTCTGGCTTCGGATAGCGGGAGAGATGGTGAGTCCCCTTCCCAAAACTCTAACGTGTTTTATGATGTCTTCCAACAGGCTACTGAAGGGGGCTCATTCGCCAGGGACCAACGGGAAGACGATCGGCTCAAACATTGCTGGAACCAGGTCAGGTCCATTGACGGCCGTGACGTCCAGCCAGCTCCTCACCCTCTCCCGCACTTCGTGGTCCAGAACGGCCTGCTGTATTGTGTCGCAGAGCGAAGGGGGGAGGAAAAACGTCTGTTGGTCGTCCCACGTTCGAGGACGGAGACGGTCCTTGAATTGGCACACTCGCATCCCATGGCCGGCCACCTGGGACAGGAGAACACCATTAGAAGGATCCGGGACCGTTTCCACTGGCCGGGCCTCGACGGCGAGGTGAAGCGCTTCTGTCAAGCTTGCCCTACCTGCCAGCGGACCTCCCCGAGGAAGCCTCCCCCCTCACCGCTAATCCCATTACCTGTCATCGACGTGCCCTTCGAGCGCATCGGGATGGACCTGGTGGGTCCGCTGCCGAAGTCTGCCCGGGGCCATGAACACATCCTGGTGGTGGTCGACTATGCCACGCGGTATCCGGAGGCGGTCCCCCTCCGAAAAGCCACGGCCAAGAACATCGCCCAGGAACTCTTCCAGCTCTTCAGCCGCGTCGGCATACCCACCGAGATCCTGACCGATCAAGGTACTCCCTTCATGTCCCGGCTAATGGCAGATCTCTGCAGGCTGCTGCGGGTGAAGCAGTTGAGGACCACAGTTTACCACCCGCAGACCGACGGACTCGTCGAACACTTCAATCAGACCTTAAAACAGATGCTTCGACGGGTCAGCGCAGAGGACAGAAGGGACTGGGACCTGATGCTACCGTATGTCCTCTTTGGCATCCGTGAGGTCCCCCAGGCCTCAACTGGCTTCACCCCATTCGAACTCCTCTTCGGCCGGCAACCCCGTGGCCTCCTGGATGTGGCGAAGGAGGCCTGGGAGCAGCAGCCTGCCCGTCACCGCTCTGTGATTGAACACGTCCAGCAGATGCGAGAGAAGATCGACCGGGTGATGCCATTAGTTCGGGAACACCTGGTGAAAGCCCAGCAGAGCCAACAGCGTCAGTACGACCGGACCGCCCAACCACGGGAATTCCAGCCCGGAGACCGAGTGATGGTCCTGGTCCCTACCGCGGCCTGCAAATTCCTCGCTACCTGGCAAGGCCCCTATACCGTCATAGAGCGAGTTGGACCTGTCAACTACCGGCTCCGACAGCCGGGGAGGAGACGTACTGACCAGGTCTACCATATTAACCTCCTCAAGAAATGGGTCGGGACCAGGGACCAGCTCGCCGCCCTCTGCCTCTCCGAACCCGTGGTTGTGGACATGGACCCCCACCTCTCGGCTACCCAGAAGGGAGACCTCCAACACCTGATCGGTCAGTTCTCTGATGTGTTCTCCCCTCTCCCCGGGCGGACCAACGTCCTCCACCATGACATCCGTACGCCACCGGGTGTCGTCGTTCGGCAGCGACCTTATCGGGTCCCAGAGGCTCGTCGGCAGGCTATTGAGGACGAAGTCCAACAAATGCTGAAGTTAGGGGTGATCGAACCATCACGCAGCCCATGGTCCAGCCCCATCGTTATGGTCCCCAAGCCAGACGGCACCCTCCGGTTCTGTAACGACTTCAGACGACTCAACGAGGTATCAGAGTTTGACGGCTACCCCATGCCTCGGGTGGATGAACTGCTAGACCGATTGGGACGGGCCCGGTATATCTCCACCCTGGACCTCACTAAAGGTTACTGGCAAGTACCTCTCTCTGAAGATGCCAAACCCAAAACCGCCTTCTCCACCCCTAGCGGCCATTGGCAATACCGGACCCTCCCTTTCGGTCTTCATGGGGCTCCAGCGACCTTTCAACGGATGATGGACGTCATTCTCCGGCCGCACCAGCAGTACGCGGCCGCGTACTTGGACGACGTCGTCATCCACTCCGAGGCATGGGACGACCACCTTGACCGTCTCCGGAGGGTGCTGACGGAGCTACGAAGGGCTGGGCTGACCGCCAACCCCCGCAAGTGCCATCTAGCTCTACGGGAGGCGAAGTACCTGGGATACCAAGTAGGACGAGGCATCATCAGACCGCAAGAAAAAAAGGTAGAAGCCATAAGGACCGCGCCAAGACCTATCTCCAAGACCCAGGTACGAGCCTTCTTGGGGTTGGCGGGGTATTATCGCTGCTTCATCCCTAACTTCTCCTCTTTAGCCGCCCCTCTGACAGACCTGACCAGGAAGGGGCAGCCGGAGAAGATTCAGTGGTCTCCAACGGCGGACGAGGCCTTCCAGCGGATAAAGGACGCCCTAACCTCGGAGCCCGTCCTGCGCGCCCCGGACTTTCGCTGCCCCTTCCTGCTACAGACGGATGCCTCGGACACCGGCCTCGGAGCGGTCCTCTCCCAGGTCCAGGAAGGAGAAGAGCATCCAGTCCTTTACATCAGCCGAAAGCTGACCCCGGCCGAGAGGAACTACGCCACAGTGGAAAAAGAGGCCCTAGCCATCAAGTGGGCAGTCCTGGAGCTGCGGTACTACCTCCTCGGCCGGAGGTTCACCCTGGTAACCGACCACGCCCCTCTTCAGTGGATGGCCAAAGCAAAAAACACCAACGCCAGGGTGACCCGATGGTTCCTAGCGCTCCAGGACTTCCACTTCGACGTCAAACATCGTGCTGGGGCCGCCAACTCCAACGCCGATGGACTCTCTCGGATCTGGGCAGCTTTCGCAGGTCTGTCAGGGGTCACTCCCCACCCACCCCCTGTCTCTCCCCTATTTTCTCATCTCATCCACAGGACCAGGACGACGCTTAGGGGGGGGGAGTGTGACGAGCGTCCCGCTTGGATATCAGCGTCGCCCTGGAAACCAACGATGTCCACGCCCTCACGCTCATCACGCGGGAATCAGTCTCAGCTGCGTCTCATCAGCCGGCGTCCTCATAAGCCGCGTGCCGGCTGACTCAGTTGAGAAACGATCTCCCTACGAGCTCAGACTAATGGTTCTCTCTCTTCTTTCTCAGACAGCAGCTGAACTGATTCCCTCACGTTTCACTGGACCTGCACCGAGCACGAAGATTGAGGAGCACCAACCGTCACGAGTCTCACACAGCCAGCGGCCATCACTTTCACTTTCACTTTTGACTTACGTTTATCAATAAATCCACCCTCCGGGGCCAAATTGTGAGTTTTCTGTCCTGTCTTCCTTCCCACCCGTGACAATATATATATATATAATTAACTACTACTATAATTAAACTATATACTATAGTTCTATAGATGTGTATGAATGTCATTCAGATATTCTATTCGAAATGTTAATCACTACCAAGTAATTTTGTATGTTAATTTCACACCCCTGACAGATTAAGAAAACCATTAATACCTCTGCTGTATTTGAAACACTAATTTTATTCTCAATTTTTTTTCTATTATTCTTTTAATTTTATTCTTTCCTATTCATAACTGAGAAATGCTACACTCACTTGAAATTTCCTTTTCCAGATGCGTGGGGTGAGGATGACCCAAACTCACGTTCCCATCCTGGACCTTCACCAGGTGTGTGGGCAAAAGGGGTTTGACACGTTTGACTGTGGAGGGTTGTGGCGCTAATGACCCTATATGTTGGAGACGGGGTGCTCATCACTCACCTTCACCCCTGCATCCTCAAAGATGGCCGAGGAGAATTTCACTTCTCCACACACACCACTGTGAAGGTACATAATGCACAAATGCATCTGCCACATCAACAGCACAGCTTTTCTGAATATATGCAATATACTATAAACTAAAAATCTGGTGGTCTATGTTCTTCCCCAGTACCTTTACTCTGGTTCTGTGGATGACCTGAAACACATAAACCGCCGTGTGTTACAAGTTCTAAAATGTAAATAGTTGACAAGTTTTTCTTCACTTTTTAATATTTGATGTTTTCTTTTCTTAAAGTGTTCCATTTCTTTGTTTGGATTGTATATAGTTTTTTTAAACAATGGTAACTGTTTTTCAATTACAATAAATATATAATTCTGTGTTTCACAGTAGTTACCTTCTTTGCCATTCATCTCTCATCCATCCTTAATTGAACATCCTTATCCTCAGTTGTGTCACTTTGAAGATAAACTAATGCCTTATGGGTTTGGAAAGACATAGGGGGAAAGTAAATTGTGTAAATTTGCCTATGTTGTAGAGTGCCCCAAACTGTGCATTTTGTTTCTTTTTTACCCATGAAACATGCCAAATCTGCTAGGTGTCAGAACCTGGATAGCTAATTCACTATTGGTAAGTTAAAATCCTCCATTTATACAACTGTGAAGATACACAAATAGAGGTGGGTGGGCAATATAGAAAATATATGGCAGTTATGAATCATGAAATAATCATGATTGCTTGTCATGTTGGTTTTACTATTTTGTAAGTTGTCTGAGCAAACTGATTTCCCCATTTTAAAAACAAAGCCTTACAAGGTAACAAAATAATAAAAATAAAAAAAATCTGGTATGGTAGGTGTGTTTAGCAGTACTATTCAAGAAACTGAATGAATATAAAAATAAAACAATATATAAACTTCACTGTATAAATTGTACATCGGTTCTTATTAAAGCAACTGTATTAGCGTTCTTCAGTCAAGAGCAGTGAGTAATTTTTCTCTTTGTGTTTTGTTAATATTGAAGAAAAGCGGCAGGATGTTTGTAGAAGTATGCTTTCCCTTTAAGAACTGAGCATTTAATATGCAGGCAGGCATCCTCTCACTTTATACATAACCAACTGTGTTTATGGGTCAATGACAAATAAGGTTTTTAAAAGTGTAAAAAAATAGAATGGAGATATAACTATATTTGTAACCATTTTTTAGTTTATCTAGGTGTTAACAATAAGAGTTTGTGGTTTGTACAATCAATTAACACTGTTTTTGTCATTTTTTACAAGATGGACAAAATTTGTCACCAAAAAAAGTCATTCGGTTTAACCATGAATATATCTAAAATTATTCATTTGCAGATAATTATTCATGGAAAAACCTGATTTGACATTGATGTTGAGATAGTACATAGTGTGTACCACACAAGAAATATTAAATAAAATTATCACTGATCTCATAAATGTTATCATTTTATTGACCTACTCTAAACACTCCAACATATTCAAGTAAAACATTGCACAGGGAAAGGAGAAAAGGGGAAATGTAAAAAAAGAGCCTTATCTGCTTTATATCTGTATTATTGTAGTTCCTTTAGTTATTAAAAACAATATTATTCCATTTAAATATTTACTATATTGGTTTTACCGAATGACCAAGGCCGGTTATACCGAATGACCATGTCCGCTGCCCTTGACATTATGAATATTAAAGACAATAAACAGACACAAATAGCTTCAAAAGCACATTTTAGTGTTAATATAATAGGCTATTAATGTAAAAAGTACTTCAAACATTAAAACATTTTGATATTGGAATGAACATATAACTCGTATTGCAAACTATTAATTAAAACATTGAAGCATTTAATTGGTCTTGGAACAAGTGTTTAAATTGTTAAATGATGAGATGCTAGGCTATATATTCATGAAAAAGAATGTCAAACATTAAGACATTTCATTTTTATTGGAACAAACATTACATACAACTCGTATTATTAATTATATTAAAGTCATTAAAACATTGAATCATTTAATGGTTCTTGGAACTAGTGTTTAAATTGTTAAACAATGATCTGCTAGGCTATCATGAAAAAGAACGTCAAACATTAGGACATATCATTGTTTGGAACAAACATTACATATACCACTTATTATTAATTAAAGTCCTTGAAACATTGAACCATTTAAAGACAACCCCTTGTCTCTAAGACACTGTGCTACAAAATCATGTTCAATACAAAATCCCTATGCAATTTACCATAGTAGGATAAACATGCACAATCCAGTTTTTTTGGGGCATTCCCTTCACCATAGTATGCATATGGGGTACTTCCAGGCACCTATTGTCACAACCCTGTCTGTCATTGGTCTCACCCATTGTCTTCCCCTACCATTCTGTTGTCATTTGGTTTAGCCCTCGTCACCGTCATCTGTTGCACCTGTCCTTGTAATTATTAGTCATCTGTGTCACCTGTGTTTGATTATGAGTTACCCTTTATAAGTCTGTCTTTGAGTTTAGTCTTTTGTCGGTCTTTAACATTATCTGGATGTGTGTGAAAGCCCTCTGTGTTCCTGCCTGTTCCTGCCTTGTTCATCTTGGAGAATTCTATTAAATTTATTGTTGATTGTTAATCTCGCCTATCGTCTCGTCTCGTCCTGCACACCCGCGTGACAGAAAGACCGACCCAAAAAAAAAAATTCACGGCGTCTTCCCCTGCGTTTATTTTCCGTTTTTTTTTGTATCAGTGTTTAGTTTATTTTTTTTTTCCCCCCCGTCATGAACGATCCCGCCGTCCTCATCCTCCTCCTGAAGCAGGGGAACCGCTCTCTCGAGGACCACACCAGAGACTTTATATTCCTCGCCCCGTTTACGCACTACCCGGACAGTTGCCTATGCACGTTCTACCGCGTGGGACTTAATGATAACATCCAGAGGCAGCTGTCCGGGGAGGGTCCTCGAGAGAGCCTCGCCGACTACATCGAGTGGGTGCTGGTGTCCAGCAGAGCTTCGTTGACCGCGAAGGATGACACCAGCCCCACTCCAGACCCAGAACCCAGCCCAACATCACCCCGACAAGCGGAGTTGCAGCCCGAGCCCACCGACGATGGAGAGCCCGAGCCGAGAGCGACAGAGCCAGAGCCGGACCCATCGGACCAGGTGCGAGAGCCGACTGCTACATCCGCGACGGTGGAGTGTGACGTGGAGCAAGAGAGGGCTACAGAGAGCCCTGCCCACTGCACCACCACTGGGGGTGAGAATGAGCAACACTCTGGGGACTTAATAGACTTTTCCACAGAACCACTGACCTGCCTGAACTTCCCACCCACCCGCCCTCTTCTGCCTATGCCTGAGTCTCCGCTGGTCCCGTCCAGCCATCCTGAGTCTCCGCTGGTCCCGTCCAGCCATCCTGAATCTCCGCTGGTCCCGTCCAGCCGTCCTGAATCTCCGCTGGTTCCGTCCAGTCGTCCAGAGTCATCGCTGATTTCGCCCAGCCTTCCTGAATCTCCGCTATCACCTGTCAGTCCCCCTGCTCACCCTCAGTCATCCACCTGTGCAGTGGGCTCGCCGCGGGACTGCCAGCTTCCATCGGCGTCTCGGCTGGAGGATTCCTCAGCTCCGCCTCCAGCCTCCGAGTCCTGGACTCCGCCTCGGCCCTTCGACCCCGCGGTTCCACCACGGCTCTCGACGCCCTCCTCTCCACCGTCGCCCGTCGATCCACCAGCTCCACCGGGCTCCATCGTCTTTCCGGCTCCGCCCTGGTCAGTCGTCACCCCATCGGCTCCTCAGGACTCTGCTCCTCCGGCTGTGCCTCGTCGCGCCGTCCCACCGGCTCCTTGGGACTCCTCCTTCCTGCGGGCACAGCCTCCATCCTCTGTCGCTCCGGCTCCGCCGCGGATCTCCGGGACTCCGCCTCCGCCTCGGGCGCCAGAGCCTGTTCCACCTTGGCCCTCCGGATCCTCGGCGTCACCCCGGATCATCGGCTCTCCGTCTCCGCCTCGGGCTCCTCCACCATCTGCTCCGCCTCTGTCGGTCGGCCCCATGGAGTCGGCACGCCTTCCTCCACCATGGTTCCTCCCTCCGTCGGCTCCACCGTGGGCCGTCATCATGGCTGTGGTCTGGGTCAGTTCCTCCTGCTTCAGATCCCTCCTGTTTCCTCCCTGGCTCCTCCCACCTTCGTCGCCCCCCTGGACTCTAACGACTTTGTTTGTTGTCCCCCTCCAGGGGTACCGTCCTCCGCCCAAGCCTCCTCCCTTATGTACTCTGTTTTTCCGCCCCTCTCGTTTCTTCCACGGCGCGAGGACGCGCCTTTCCGGAGGGGGGCGTGATGTCACAACCCTGTCTGTCATTGGTCTCACCCATTGTCTTCCCCTACCATTCTGTTGTCATTTGGTTTAGCCCTCGTCACCGTCATCTGTTGCACCTGTCCTTGTAATTATTAGTCATCTGTGTCACCTGTGTTTGATTATGAGTTACCCTTTATAAGTCTGTCTTTGAGTTTAGTCTTTTGTCGGTCTTTAACATTATCTGGATGTGTGTGAAAGCCCTCTGTGTTCCTGCCTGTTCCTGCCTTGTTCATCTTGGAGAATTCTATTAAATTTATTGTTGATTGTTAATCTCGCCTATCGTCTCGTCTCGTCCTGCACACCCGCGTGACACCTATATTATTGAATATAATAATATAAACAATAAAAACAAATTATACCTTTCCCTTCTTTTGGCGAGCATCTGTTCTTTTTTAGCAGGATCAGCACTGATCCTTGCCCAGAAACGAGCGGCTTTTTCTTTATTTGATAAAGGCATCTGCAAAGTTAAAATTCAGTCAAAATTATATAATAATATACTCTGCACATTTTCTATTAATAAAATGTTGTATTTTTTTATACCAGATATGTAAAAATGAGACCAACATACATTGCTGTCATTCGATACAACCAGTAAGTCATTCGTTATAACCAAAATTCCGGTTTAACTGAATGACTCTTTTGGTTATAACAAATGACAAAATCTTCATTCAATGCTAACAGGCTGATATCTAGCTGCCTAGCTTGTTAGTTAGCTATCTAGCTACCAAAAGGAGAATCAAACATTTTATATTTAGTAAAAGTTTTTTTAAATATTACAACATTATCCATGTTTTATAGTGGTTGTACTGAATGACCCCTAATTTGGGGACGTGTATGAGCAAGTGAAAACATGAATTTTTCTAATAGTTAAGAGAGAGTTACTTAGTTTGCTTCACGACCATGCGGTCCTTGGCAGGTGTCTGAATGATGTCACATCCTGTCACTTAATATTGACCACATGACTCGATCCAAAATGGAGCCCTTTATGTTGGTTTCTCCGAATGACATCAATGAAAAATAATTTTTCCGGACATTCTTTCTCATAACAAAGGAACGACTTCTACACATAATTTTAATACAATTTTGCACTATGTTGATATATAGTCTTATAAAATCATGCCAGAATAAAAAATATATAAATTTATTAAATTTTATGATATTTTAATCACAAATGAAATTGCTGTACTGGCCTTCGGACGGTTAAACCGAATGACCTTTTGACATTTCAAAATCATTAAAATACCATTATATGTAGTAAAATATAATTAAAACCTTTTGGATTCAGTAAAATAGATCAAGTTGTACTACCTTACACACTTTGGATGTTATATATTTGTTTTTTTATTATTATTAAGGCCTTTGGACAAAAAAATGACCCGTCACGTCATTGACCCATTTACATATCATCAGTAAATATTAAAGGAACCGTATGTAGGATTGCGGCCAAAACTGGTACTGCAATCACTTTCAAAATACTGTAGAACGGTGTATCCCCTCCCGCTCCCCCTGACTCGAGGTTGCCAGCTAAGCTGCAGGAGTAGGCTGCTACAAGGAGCTTCCAATGGCAAGTGACGAGTCCTACACAGTAATTTGTTTTTCTTCTGTTAATTATGTTTATGCTTCACAAGAGATGTTTTGCGAAGTAATTATGTATTGCAAAAATTTACAGATGGCGATTAGCCAAATATTTCGTAAAGATGTACTGTAATACCACATTTCAGTCGGAACATAGATTGTTTTCATACCCTGCTAGTGGTGCGATATAAAGCTTCTTATGAACTCATTTAGCACGGCCAACCGTGGGAAATCCACTGTCCACTATCCACGGAAGCAAAGTTAGCCAAACATAGATGAATCTAACCTGTCCAGGAGAAAATTACCAACGATGGCGTCTATCTTCAAATTCTTCTCCGTTTTCAGCCGTCTCCATCTTTCAAAGGCATCTCCTATACAAATCCTTGTTTTATTTCGGACTTTGTCACGACGTATTTCGGATTCATAACGAGGTCTTTAGGTTTCGTAATGTTATACAGGTTTTATCCGACACGTTCGTTTAGCTGCAGCTGTAACAGAGCTGGCAACCCGGATCACGAAACTCTACTGACTTCGTGATTGGTAGATAGCTGGAGGGTGGAGCCTCAGACCAAAACACAAAATGACAACAATAACATCAGTTGAGGGCTGCCGGGGTCCGTTCTTCGTACCTCGCTAACTAAGTTAGCTGGATTTGATTGTTGACGATTTGGCATGATCTTGGATTGTTTGGTTCTTCGAAGCTCATCCTGGACTTGCTGTCATAGCAACAGCTCTGCAAGCTTAAACCTGCTCTGGAGCAGGTTTATTTCATGTAAACAGGATTTAGGCTGCGCTCCTGGCGGGTTATGATTGGTTGAAATGGCGAGGTCACATCTGATTGGTTAAAGAGCACGACTGACGCGGACTGACTCACGTGGGAAAAGAAAAGTATCTTGCAAGAAAGTGTGTGT
>NC_133366.1:35000036-35137146 GCF_049309525.1 Garra rufa | reverse complement strand
AGAAAACATAATACTACAACAAAAAAATCAACAAATTTGGTCAAGATGGATTAATAACTTTACAGCCAATACATGAACCATAACAAAACCCTTCTGTTAGCGTATTTATTATTCCAATTATTTGTAATATACATAAATGGATAAGCCATACATAAATAAGAATTTTCTCTATTTAATTGGTCATTTTAAATGTTTCAGTGTCTTTTAAAAAAAAAAAATATATAGTCTTATATTTTGAAGGCTGTTTACTTTTTACTATTTTTTACTATTTACTGAGTTTTATAATTAATCTATATATATATATACAACATGTACAGTTTATCATACAGTTTATTGTAGAACATATTCAGCCTATTTTAGGGAAAAAATGTTTGCACAAGCATGTCTCGGATAGCGTGTCCCTCTGTTGTTGCATCCTCCGCTTCTTGATTTGGCTGCACTGCTTCATCTGGGTCAGCATGTTCTTCCATGAGCAGACCAAAGTCTTTCGATATGTTAAACAGGACGACGCATGCAATGATGACTCTCCCTGCTCTTGTTGGTTCCAGACGTAGTTCTCCATGAAGACAGTGAAATCTCCTTTTAAGCTTGCCAATTGTTCTTTCAATGATTACTCTAGTTTTTGTTAGAGCAGTGTTGTATCATTCCTGCAATATGATGATACAAGATGATACACTGTAAAAATGATGACCAATAAGTTACATTAGGCTACTTTTGTGGTAAAACCATGGTTAATTTTCGTAAAATTCCACTAATTTTATTGATTAAATTTGTCTAAATAGCTTAAATAGATCATTTAAATTAATTTTACCTGTGCAGCTCCTACTGGATTTCTAAAAGGTGTCATCAGCTATGACCTGCAAGGATAACAGCTGTCCCCCAAAAGTAAGCCCCTGTGTGTTCCATCCTCAAACTGCGATAAATGTTACTTTCAGACAGCATACTTGCGTCATGGGTACTGCCGGGCCATTCAGCAGTAACATTAGTTATTTTGCTGTCTGGGTCACATATCAGCTGTACATTTATGGAATGGAAGTGTTTGACGAATTGATCTTCATATTGGTGAGGGGCTTGAATTTGCACGTGTGTTCCATTAAGAGCACAAAGTATGTGCTGATTCCTGTACAGGTAATAGTAACACCACAGCACAGTTTTGCATTTACGTATTGTCAAAGACAGTTATTACAAACCTGGCATAGTTCCTCTAATGGCAAAATGTACAGCCTACTCCGGCCAAGAGATTTCTTTAATTCTTTGACAGAAGCAACCTGAAATTTCTGTAAGTTCTTTCCTCTGTCAGCCATGGCTAACTCATATCCGATCAAATTCAGGTTGACATCTGGGAAACTTTGACAGATAAATTGTTTAAAATCTGCCAAACTCCAGTTCAATTTGATTTGGGCCAGTTTTTCTTTACCTGTGTCATCCACAGGGTTAACTAAAATAAAGAAACAAAAAAACAATAATAATTACAACTTAGCTAAACAATTCTTACACATTTGATAATCTGATTATTTTCCAAAACACATTATCCACTGTGCTGTTGTTATAGTATAACGTGCTGGATGGACGAGACGTGAGACAGGATTCAAAAACACTATATACATTTAATAAAGCTTTCAATAGAACAGGCTGGATAAGGCAGGAACACGGAGAATCTTCCACACACGAATCACACGTAGACATTTGCAAAGACCGACAGAGAACTCAAGAAACAAACAGACTTATAAAGACAGACTAATTACTAAGACACAGGTGAAACAGATTACGGTGACGAGGACTAAACCAAATGATAACAAAATGACAGGGGGAGACAATGGGAGAAACCAATAGAACAGACATGAACTGACAGAACTGTGACATTACACCCCCCTCCGAAAAGGCGCCTCCTCGCGCCGTAGAAAGAACAAACAAAAATGAACAAGAGGGGCAAGAAAACAAAACAACAGAGTCACTGGAGGAGGCTTCGGCGGAGGACACGATGCCAGGAGGGGGACCAAAACAAAAGTCCAGGTGGCAGAACAGACAGTCCAAGGGGGCGACGACGGAGGGAGGAGACAGGGAGGAGACAGGAGGGATCCAGGGCAGGAGGAACAGACCCAGACCACAGCCATAATGACAGCCCACTGTGGAGCCGACGGAGGGAGGAACCATGGTGGACGAAGGCGTGCCGACTCCATGGGGCCGACCGACAGAGGCGGAGCAGATGGAGAAGGAGCCCGAGGCGAAGACGGAGAGCCGATGATCCGGGGTGACGCCGAGGATCCGTAGGGCCAAGGTGGAACAGGCTCTGGCGCCCGAGGCGGAGTCCCGGAGATCCACGGCGGAGCCGGAGCGACAGAGGATGGAGGCAGTGCCCGCAGGAAGGAGGAGTCCCAAGGAGCCGGTGGGACGGCGCGACGAGGCACAGCCGGAGGAGCAGAGTCCTGAGGAGCCGATGGGGTGACGACTGACCAGGGCGGAGCCGGAAAGACGATGGAGCCCGGTGGAGCTGGTGGATCGACGGGCGACGGTGAAGAGGAGGGCGTCGAGAGCCGTGGTGGAACCGCGGGGTCGAAGGGCCGAGGCGGAGTCCTGGACTCGGAGGCTGGAGGCGGAGCTGAGGGATCCTCCAGCCGAGACGCCGATGGAAGCTGGCAGTCCCGCGGCGAGCCCACTGCACAGGTGGTGGGCTGAGGGTGAGCTGGGGGACTGACTGCTGACCTGGGAGACTTTGGGCGGCTGGGCGGAACCAGCGGGGACTCAGGACGGCTGGGCGGAACCAGCGGGGACCAGGCAGATACAGACAGACGAGGGCGGGTGGGAGGGAAGTCTATGCAGGTCAGTGGCTCAGAGAAAAAGTCTATTAAGTCACATGAGTTATCTTGGGCAAGATCCGAGAAGAAGTCTATTAAATCCCCAGAATTAGATCCAAGCTCACCCTCAGCTGTGGTGCAGTGGGCAGGGCTCTCTATCGCCCTCTCTTGCTCCACGTGACAATCCACCGTCACGGATGTTGATGCCGGCTCTCGCACCTGGTCAGATGGGTCAGGCTCTGTCGCTCTCGGCTCTGGCACTCCATCTGCGGTGGGCTCGGGCTGTAACTCCGCTTGTCGGGGTGATGGTTGGCTGGGTTCTGGGTCGTGAGTGGGGCTGACGTCCTCCTCGACGACGCCGACAGTCCAGGAAGATTGGCAGGACGCCAGCACCCACTCGATGAAATCCGGCAGGCTCTCTTGAGGACCCTCCCCGGATAGCAGTGCCTTGGTGGCAGAGTTCAGTCCTAGGTGGTAGTAGACGCATAGGCTGCTATCCGGGAAGTGTGATTGGTTAGCCAGGAAGAGAAACTCACGTGTGTGGTCCTCAAGAGAGTGTTCCCCCTGCCTCAGGAGGATCAGGAGAACAGTAGGGTCCATGATACACTGAAAAAATAAACACTGAGTAAAAAACGAGAAAAAATAAACGCAGGGAAAACGTGGCGGGTAAACTGTTGAGGTCGGTCTTTCTGTTATAGTATAACGTGCTGGATGGACGAGACGTGAGACAGGATACAAAAACACTATATACATTTAATAAAGCTTTCAATAGAACAGGCTGGATAAGGCAGGAACACAGAGAATCTTCCACACACGAATCACACGTAGACATTTGCAAAGACCGACAGAGAACTCAAGAAACAAACAGACTTATAAAGACAGACTAATTACTAAGACACAGGTGAAACAGATTACGGTGACGAGGACTAAACCAAATGATAACAAAATGACAGGGGGAGACAATGGGAGAAACCAATAGAACAGACATGAACTGACAGAACTGTGACAGCTGTTACCAAATCCAGTTTGTGTTATTTGTCTTCGTTCTGTTGCTGTTGGTAGCTTTGTAAAGTTTGGGCCAGGAAGCAAAAACAGGCCAACAAAGGTTCCCTTCCGGGAACTCAACACTGCGTCATCAACGCTCTGGGGAACGCCATTGGCGGGCCGCACTCTGAACATGTCTTCAACCAATGAAATGACGGAAGTGGCGTCAGCGACCATGAAGTATAAAGCACGTGCGTTTGATTCCGATGTCAGCTTTTGTCATTCAGCGAGAGCGCTCTGGGAATGTGTCTGTCTTTTCTGTACCAGTTAGTACAACTTTTATTTGAGCAGTATGTCAGCAAAAGGGGGAATGATAAATAGAAAGAGTTTTAGAGCGGTTGAGCAGCCACATAGGCGGTGTGCTCCCCCTTGCAAGCGATCATTGGTGGGGATACACACAACCTATGTGTGGTCTGCTTGGGATTGGAGCATGCACAGTCAGCCCTCGAGGGCAGTGTGAACGCCTTCCACTGCGGGTGCTTCGTTCCCGGAGAGCCCTCTTCGAGGAGGGGGCTTTCACCAGCGTTCCCCGTGGGTCTGGCCCTGCTCCTGCCGAGGCGGAGCGGCAGCTGGGTCATTATACGAAAACGTGCCATTTCCCACTTTGAATGTTTGATTTTCAAAGTACTGTTTTGAAAATCTTTAAGCCCCTTTTTGGATGAAGTAGATTCTTACCTCTCAGGAAAATGTTCCGTGCCATCTCAGGCTATCTTATTTTTTATTTTATTTTAATAAAACCAATGTAAATGTGTGTGTTTGGTCAACCCTGTTACCGACATATTAATTACTTTTTGAAAAGGTTTTAAATACATATATAGAACAAATCTGATATACTGTGAAAGATAAACCCCCCTTGTTACATTAAGAGTTTTTGTGAATTGAGAATATTGAAAGTTTTATTTTTTTTAGTGGATGAATACGTTCATTTCCAAATTACACTCTCCCAGCATCTTCTGTTTTAAGAAAAATGTATGGAAACAAAAATAAAACACCTCAATTCAATTTTGAGTGGATTATTAGCCTCTCTTACTAAACATTTACAATTAGTTGATTACATTTTTATTTTAATTTTTTAAATGATATTAGAATATTATACAAGTAGCAGGGTTGACAACAGTTACCGTATTGGTTATACTGCTTGTTAGAGTTACAGTTATGGGTGTAATGGAGTCTTAATTGGACATTCATAAACCTTTAATTCAACATGACTAATCAGCATAATTTGTAGACAGCTCTACTGAGATATTTTAGCATAAAAATTATGAAAAATGATGATGATTCTGCGCATGTAAATGTAAACCAATTGTTTTATTAAAGAAACTTTCTGTGAAGGTTTAACAGTGTATCAACAAGAAATCTCTAATGTTTTTTTACTTTGTTTCGCGTTATTGTCTGTTTTCTCCCAGTGGTGACCCGAATGACATCATCCCGGTCAAAGAAGGCTCTGATACTTGATTTTATATGTGTTGGAATGTGGAGCTTTTCTTTACGAGAGAAAGAAAGTGCATTTCCATCTAAAGTCTTCCACCTTCTTCTTGGAAGACCAATGGCACTCTGTCCATATTTCTGCATGCGGTACTTTTTCACAATCTGCCCAGATACCAATTTGGAGATAATCTGCCTCTCTCGTTCATCATATGAAGTTGTATATTTGCTTTTTATGTCCCTCAACAGTGCAGAATGAAATTTGATGGTTTTTCGAGCTTGCGACTGCACAGCTGCGGTGCTTAATTGATGTTTGACTTTAGAAGAAGGGGATGTTGTTTTATACTTTAGGCGGAAGTATCTTTTTTGTACTTATTTGTCTATTGTTTTTTTTTTTCCAGGCTTTGCCTCAATTTCCCCAGGTCATGGTGGAGCCTCTATCTCTCCTTCTTTGACCTTAAACGCCCCTGATCACGTTGCCTGCAACACAATGAAGCACTGATTAATGAAATACTTGTACTGACAATCAAATTATCATAAATAAATAGGGAGATGCATGCACACACCCGCACACCCACACCCACACGCGCGCGCACACACACACACACACACACACACACACACACACACACACAATATCATTCATTTTATTTTTAACAATTTTTTATTTATTTATTTTTTAGATAAAGGAAGCAGATATTGTAGAGCAGGGGTGCTCAACCCTGTTCCTGGAGATCTACCTACCTGCAGACTTTTGTTCCAGCCCTGCTCCAACACAGCTGTCTGTAATTATCAAGGGCTACCTCAGAGATTAATTCGCTGGTTCAGGTGTGTTTGATTGGGGTTGGAGCTGAACTTTGTAGGATAGTAGATCTCCAGGAACAGGGAGGCAAACAGTGCCATAAGTGAGGCAGAGGACAGCCTGATTATCATTGGAGCCCTTCAACTGGTAACATCTTTGCAAGAAAGACTACTTGGTCCAGTCTGCCATGGATTTCTATACCTATGGACGTACATGTGCTGCATTTGAAGCAGTAAGTGATTGCTTCCCTGGCTTGTATGCTAACTTGTATGCAAAGTAGTTTTAGGGGCCTCTGCATTTGTAGGCAGTCATTCATTATTATGTATGGATTATGAAGAGCTGATATTCCATACAGCATATCTTGGTTTCTGTAGCTTTCCAGCTGCATTCAGTCTCCTCCTTTAGCCATAAATTCTTCAGCTTCACATCTACTTTTCTCCATACTAGTTTGCTCTCTACATGTGAACTACAAATGGTTCACACACAGAAATGTCAACAAGGATTTATCGTTGTTTGGGAAGACTAATTTTTATTGTGGGGCTCATTTCTATCGCAAATAATAAGATACTGGCCATCCCTACTTCGTAAACAACAAAGCATCTGAACAATCAAACAATTACGCATTTATGTGAAGACATGCGTTAAAGGGGTCATTAACTGAGGAACCAAAATTCCCTTGTTCTTTTGACATGAGAGGTCCTTGTCCTGTAAAAGCATCCTGTAAGTTTCAGAACTTAAAACTTTGTTGTTAGTCTAAAAACAGCTTATATTGAAGGAAGTCTGCCAGTCAGCTTCTGGAATGTTCTACTTTATGGCGTAATGGGTAGATTAAGCACTGCCGTCACAGAAGATTGACATCACTGCCTGTTTACTCCCGCCCAATGATTCGTGTATAGTGTTTAACAGAGGCAGGTCTACACAAAAACCAAACAATAAAGATGGCTCTGAAAACATTTGTCTATGCATTGCCTTCCTTTTTATCCGAGTATTAGGAAAAAGTGTAACTATTTTTGACATATTTTTGATATTCTTACTGACAGCATCAGTAAGAATACAGTCCTTTAATTTACTTAATTTTACCAAAAATTCATTTGCAATTACCCATAGGGTCAGTGACGCAATGCTCGTTCCCTTATCCCAGAGAGCTGAGGTTATGTCAGTGACACAGTGCGACACAGGAGTTTAAAAAAGATTGAAAGTAAAAGATTATGCTACTCCACCTATATTGGATCTGACAGTAATGTACAGCAAAAGTGAGTAACTGTTTTCATCACATGGTCACATGCTTTGTCTTGAGTTATTAATCTGTTTTAAGCCTAAATAACAGTG
Source organism: Garra rufa (assembly GCF_049309525.1). NCBI lineage: Eukaryota > Metazoa > Chordata > Actinopteri > Cypriniformes > Cyprinidae > Garra > Garra rufa. The sequence goes on along the minus strand of NC_133366.1, from coordinate 35,129,751 downwards.
GTATCCATCTATGAGAAATGTGCGCTGATAGCCAATCATAGCAGTGGATGTTTACATCAGTGTGCAGTCTGCCACACCTATTCAGACAGAGCGTTCTCCTGAGGGGATTTAAAAGCAGGACAGAAAATTTGTAAACTTGTTTATGTTGTTTAAATCTTTTTCTTTTCTTTTTTTCCTAGAAAAGCTGTAATACAGGTCCTTCTCAAAAAATTAGCATATTGTGATAAAGTTCATTATTTTCTGTAATGTACTGATAAACATTAGACTTTCATATATTTTAGATTCATTACACACAACTGAAGTAGTTCAAGCCTTTTATTGTTTTAATATTGATGATTTTGGCATACAGCTCATGAAAACCCAAAATTCATATCTCAAAAAAATAGCATATTTCATCCGACCAATAAAAGAAAAGTGTTTTTAATACAAAAAAGTCAACCTTCAAATAATTACGTTCAGTTATGCACTCAATACTTGGTTCGGGAATCCTTTTGCAGAAATGACTGCTTCAATGCGGCGTGGCATGGAGGCAATCAGCCTGTGGCACTGCTGAGGTGTTATGGAGGCCCAGGATGCTTCGATAGCGGCCTTAAGCTCATCCAGAGTGTTGGGTCTTGCGTCTCTCAACTTTCTCTTCACAATATCCCACAGATTCTCTATGGGGTTCAGGTCAGGAGAGTTGGCAGGCCAATTGAGCACAGTAATACCATGGTCAGTAAACCATTTACCAGTGGTTTTGGCACTGTGAGCAGGTGCCAGGTCGTGCTGAAAAATGAAATCTTCATCTCCATAAAGCTTTTCAGCAGATGGAAGCATGAAGTGCTCCAAAATCTCCTGATAGCTAGCTGCATTGACCCTGCCCTTGACACTGGACTTCAGGCATTTTAGCATTTCCCTCTCCTCAGTCTTCCTCCAGACTCTGGCACCTTGATTTCCGAATGACATGCAAAATTTGCTTTCATCTGAAAAAAGTACTTTGGACCACTGAGCAACAGTCCAGTGCTGCTTCTCTGTAGCCCAGGTCAGGCGCTTCTGCCGCTGTTTCTGGTTCAAAAATGGCTTGACCTAGGGATGTTTCTACTCCAGACTCAGTCCACTGCTTCCGCAGGTCCCCCAAGGTCTGGAATCGGTCCTTCTCCACAATCTTCCTCAGGGTCCGGTCACCTCTTCTCGTTGTGCAGCGTTTTCTGCCACACTTTTTCCTTCCCACAGACTTCCCACTGAGATGCCTTGATACAGCACTCTGGGAACAGCCTATTCGTTCATAAATTTCTTTCTGTGTCTTACCCTCTTGCTTGAGGGCGTCAATGATGGCTTTCTGGACAGCAGTCAGGTCGGCAGTCTTACCTATGATCGCGGTTTTGAGTAATGAACCAGTCTGGGAGTTTTTAAAAGCCTCAGGAATCTTTTGCAGGTGTTTAGAGTTAATTAGTTGATTCAGATGATTAGGTTAATAGCTCGTTTTGAGAACCTTTTCATGATATGCTAATTTTTTGAGATAGGAATTTTGGGTTTTCATGAGCTGGATGCCAAAATCATCAATAAAAGGCTTGAACTACTTCAGTTATGTTGTAATGAATCTAAAATATATGAAAGTCTAATGTTTATCAGTACATTACAGAAAATAATTAACTTTATCACAATATGCTAATTTTTTGAGAAGGACCAGTATAAATTTTCCCCCATGTATCTTTTTTTTATTATTCATTCATTTATTTATTTAACAGGTTTAAGGATGGATTAAAAACCCTGGGGCTGCTTCAAGAACTCAAGACCCATCCAAATGCCTTTGAACACATGTTTTTTTAATGCTGAAATGCCACTTCATGCAAAGGATTTTTCATCTTTGTTCGAAGTGTGTTTCTCACCAGCCAAAAGTAATAGACAGCAACAAGAAAACCAGACTGTTTGCTTCTGGAGAGACTGGCTAATAGATGTTGAAGGTCTGTAACTTCTCATTAAAATATCTCTTTAACAAAGTGCTTTGTATAGAACAGTGGGGACCCATTGCTCAGCACATTTTAGGGACTTTTGCACCAGAGGAACCTTTCCATAGTTCCTGTCCAGAACTGTTGGCCAAAGTTCCTATATTTTGGCGTCAGCACACTGCAGGAACGCATTTAGTTTTAGCAACTCTGCTTGGGGGAACCAAGGCCACGTTCACACAGCAGCAGAATATGGTTGTCAGTCCTGTATACGGTTGTGTTCACACAAGCAAAGTTGTGTCAATTGTCACTGACGGGGCTCCGTCAATGGTTGGACATCACAGAGGTTTGATTAAAGGACTAGCTGCTGTCAACCCAGCTCTCGTAGCATTTCACTGCATAATTCATAAATCGGTATTGTGCGCAAAACTCTCTGGAAAACTGAAAGAGACGATGGATACTGTAATGAGTCTGGTAAACTTCATTTGCGTGAGTTCTGGTCTGCAACATTGATTTTTCCGAGCCTTGCTGGAGGAAATCGATAGAAAGGCACAATCTTTTGCATTGTGCAGAATGATATTTGATGGCTGAGCAAGGGCTGTGTACTGGAGAGAGTGTGTGAACTTCAAAATGAACTTAGTTCATTTTTTAAGCAGCCTTCAAAATCAAAAGGCAGAAAAATTTCAGAGGTTTTTAAATGACAGCACAGAGATGGCATATGTGCGGCTTTTGTGTGATATTATGTCTCACGTAAATCAGCTTAATTTGCAATTGCAAGGCAAGAACCACACCATTGCAGACATGTACGAAGCAATTGAAGCTTTTCGTTTAAAAGAAGTGTCGTGAAGGGGTGAAAACAAGCCTATATCTCCACACTGCCTTTGCCCAACCTAAGCACTGAGATAAGCCTCATCTACAGTAAGATGTCTTTGCATTGAAAGGGGGGAGGCATGCAGTGAAACACCTTCAGAGCCCACATACACACCTCCCCTGCCCTGGTCTACAATGTTGGTTTTGTGTGTCCAGCCATCCAGGGAGCTCTGGCATAACAGAAATAGATGATGCAGGAAAGGCAGGATGACAGATGAGAGAGGGTGGGTATTACCATGGATACATCTTCATGGCTTTTCTCTTCATCCATGCTGACAATCTGACAAAAAAAACAAGTCATTAACACTTTGTGATCTTGGTATGATGCTACTGTGATGCTTTTGAAGTGTTAACTGAAAACTGACCATGGCATCATCCAAAATGAAGGGATCATTCTTCCCCCGTTTTGCTTCGCCAACAGCCTAATAAAGTTAAACAGCGATTGTAATGTGTCAGAAAACTTGGAACTGGGCCTACTAGGCCACTGGGCCTACTTCATCCAGTTTTATGTTCCCATTTCACTACATGAATTGCAGATGACTCGTGGTTAAGAGAAAAAGTCTGTTCTGCATTTGTTGTGCCACGAGTTTCTATTATGACTGCCTTGAAATTACAAACTTTTACCTCCGTCTCCTCATGTCTTCGCCTCCTCAGGCGAAATAATGGCTGTCGAAGGCCGCTCAGCAATTCCCTTGACGCCTCTGTCCAGTGAGCGAACACTTCTTCATGGCTAGATAATGTAGTTTTTGGAGGTAGTTATTTCATTTTCCCCACATCAGTAATGCAAACATTATAACATGAATCCTGCCATGAACAGTTAAATATTTGAATGCCCACGTGTGACTTAGTTGTCCAGTGGGAAATTTTCCATCAACATCACACACAACCACTTCCTCAGCACTGGCATATCCTCCTGAACAAAACAAAGGTAGAATAACATTTTAGTAAATATGTTTTTAAATATATATTTTAAAAGCTACCCCAAGCAAATAGGAATAACAGTTCTTTACAATTGTGTAGTCAAAAGGAGCATTCAGAGAAATGTAAAAGGCAGACTGCACAGAAAAAAAGAGCATAAAATGATGGGTGAGGACATGGGTGGTAGTAAGACATGAACTAACCGTAGAGCTAAAATAATTAAAATAAATCTCACCATCAGCATAAAGATGCCACAGGCTTCAGAATCACGGGGAAGACTTGACGGTTGTGCAGAAGACCATCATTGATACCCTCCTTAAGGAGAAAAAGTCTCAAAGGGCAATTGCAAAAGAAGCTGGATGCTAACAGTGTGCAGTATCAATTCATATTAACAGAGTGTTAAGAGGAAGGGAAAAATGTGGCCGGAAAAGGTGCATAAGTGACAGAGAGGATTGTCAAGGCGAGCTGGATTTGCAGGATTGTCAAGTAAGGGCGGTTCAGAAATCTGGAGGAGCTTCATAAGGAGTGGACTGGGGCTGGCGTCAGTGCGTCAAGAACCACCACATACAGACGTCTGCATGACATGGGTCCAGCCACTCCTGAACCAAAAACAAAATCAGAAGCGTTTGTGCTGGGCTTAAGAGAAAAAGTACTGGTCTGTTGCCCAGTGGTCCCAAGTCCTGTTTCCAGATGAAAGCAAATATTGCATTTCATTTGTAAATCCAGGTCCCAGAGTCTGGAGGAAGACCGGAGAGGCACAAAGGTTAAGCTGCTTAAAGTTCAGTGTGAAGTTTCCACAGTCAGTGATGGTTTGGGGAGCAGGTCATGTGCTGGTGTGAGTCCATTGTCTTTTATCAAGTCTACCGTCAATGCAGCTGTCTACCAGGAAATTTTAGAGCACTTTATGCTTCCTGCTGCCGACAAGCTTTTTGGAGATGATGATTTTATTTTCCAGCAGGATTTGGCACCTGCCCACAAAGCCAAAACTACCAGTACCTGGTTTAATAGCCATGGAATAACTGTACTTAATTGGCAGGCAGCTCGCCTTAAACCCCATTGAAAATCTATGGGGTATTGTCAAAAGGAAGATGAGGGAACAGAGATCGCCTACACGTCGCCTTGATGCAAGAACAAAAAAAATTGGAGCAAAAGTAGGCCCAACAAAGTACAAAGGATAATATTATACATTAACAGACTTTTCAGAAGGCCAACATGTTGTAAGGATTAATTAGCTGAAATTTATAATGATTCAAATAATGAATCGAATCGAAAGATTCGAAACTTGATTAAATTGATTCAGAATTAATAGATTACACTTCTTAACCATTCGTCCAGCAAAGTGGTCAATTCAGCATACTGTATTAACTCAAAAGGTTTATATTATGTTCCTGGCCAAGATCACAAATAAACCAAAATATTACGTTAGGAAATTTTAAAGCTGAGGTAGCTTGATCTAAACACAGATAGAACTTTGTGAACATAAAATTCAAGACACTTCTTTTAATGAAACAATGATTTATTGACTACTCTAAGACACAAAACTAATCTCTACTAAAACACACACACACACACACACACACACACACACACACACACACACACACACATTCACACTCACACTCATACAGTTCCGGGGATGAGAAATTACTGAGTTGAAGAGAACCCCAAATGTTCTAGTATCTTAACTAGTTCTTAGATCGCAACCTTAGAAAATCACAAAAGCAGAGACTTAGCTTTTAACTACTTAGGGAGTATTTTGCACCAGTTTCAGCGAAGTAAAGAGAGATCTTGTTACTTGCATTAGTGCCGGGAACGGGGCTTCCGGGGGCTCGTCTGAGCGAAAGTTCTGGTTGGTTGCTGGTCGATGAAGTCTTTGGGAGATCCTTCGAAGTTGAGGATTGGGTTGCTGGAGCCGATCTTTCGGTTGCCTGGTTATGCAGGTTGATGCGTTCGGAGCTCTTCTGTATCAGAGTTGCGAGACTTTGAAGAGTTTGGCAGTCACGAAGTTTCAGTTTGTTCTGTAGAGTTTTGATGGCACCGTCGCGTGCTTGGTCGAGCGGTCGAGCGCAGATGGAAAAGCACTCAAACCACAAGAGGCGAAAGGCGTGAGGCGAGAGCTGGGAGCTCTAAGTTCGCCGAGTTCTTGCTGAGTTCGCCTAGTTCTGTTAGGAACATGAAGTTTTAAACGGGCCGCTAGGGCACGTCCCACGATGCTGGGATCCAATGGCATTGCTGAAGGGGCGGGTCACGCCACCCCCTTTCCGTCCTGTAATTCCTTCTGGTACGTAACTTATTAGGATATGGATTTCTCTGCAACTTTTGTTATTAACTTCAATAAACTATTTCAATGCATAAAGTCAAAACAATATCATTTTCTCGTTCATTCAGACAAACTACAATCGCCAAGAACACTCATCCCATATCAATAGTATATCGCTTGCATGCTAATACATTTGACAACTTCCTTTCCTAAAGGCATATAATGCATAGATTAAACTCCAATGATCACATAAAACACATCGAGCATATAAACGAAAACATGAAAACATATGATACTGTTTATAAGCTGATTGTTTCTTAAAGATTGTCTCTGCAGTGTACTCAATTGAGACACTGCATTGGATTCGGAATGTCAGAGGGGAGGGGGACAGGAAATCCGAAAAATCATGTGAATCACGCTGGACGGTTCATGTGCCTTGGATGCTCTGAGACAAAGAGAGTTTTTCCTCTCAGGATGCGTAAGACGCAGTTCTCGACAAAAAGTGGTCCATACAATTAGCGTCTGGTGATCATCATGTGATGGTCATGTGTCAATTTTGTGGCTGAGAAAGAGGGTCCTTTTGTTTCTTTGGAATATGGCCATTTCTGTTTTGTACGTTGTTCGCCCAAGATTCCTACAATGTGTTTCAGATCCTTTTTTTTTTTTTTTTATTGGTCACATGAAATATTCTAATTTTGTGAATTATTGGATTTGTTTTTTGGCTTTAATCCATAATCATAAAAATTGCAAAAAAATAAAGGCTTGAAATATTTCACTTTGTGTGTAGTGAACTTATACACACGTTCCACTTTTTGAAACAAATTATTGAAATAAATGGACTTTCCCTGGATATTCAAATTTGTTGGCATTAATGCTTTTTCTACATCAGTGTTACGGCTACCGTGGGAAAGACCAATGAGATAGAAGTGGTATAAAATAACAAATTACTTTCACAAAGTGTACACAGGTATACAAAACTAAGTAAATACTATGGCACCAAATAAGAAATGTAGAAAGTTTATTAGCAAAACGAATAAAAAAAGCTCGGAGACACGGCTACACCTTGATGTCAAATAAAATAAATAAGTTGCAAGTTAAGTTTAAGTAAAAAAAAATCAGCAAAAACTGGGAAACCAATTAAACAAATGTTTAAAAAAATCTTCTAATACCACTACAAATAAATGAAAAAAGTCAACAGGCTTTTTAAAATCCAAAATATTGCCCAACAGGAGCTTTCTCACATTCTTGTCAGTCAGCTTGACTGATTCTTCTCAAGTGTGAATTAAATCTGATCTGTGATGCGACTGTTTTTAATTGTACATTTTTTTACTATAAAAATAATACAAATGGTGGTGGCAGGCGGCAGTGTAAACGCACCTTTGGCCTGTTTGATTTCAGCTGCCTTTTTTTTCTCACCCATTAACGAGATAAATTCTTCTCAGATTCTAGAGGATAAGTGAGAGAGCTTACCTTTACCCTTCTGTCCATGTTATTTTTTAAATGTTCTTGTAAAAAAGGGTCAATCTTGACAATCAGTTCAAGCAAGAGGTAATTCCCATAGTGTGGTGGTCCCAGTTTTTCCCCTCTCTCCCAAAAACTGCAACTACAAGCCTCAACACCTTCCAATAATTATTTGTTCCGCCACTATCTGCCTATGAAGAGAAGCATCTACTGCAAACACAACACACTACACCACATCCATCATTTAAGGTGTTAGTGTCCCCCTCGCACCCAACCACCACTCTGCAGGGGGCCAAGTAATGAGTTCAATTTGTGGTGTCTGAGGCAAATTACTTCAGTGAACTGCTTCTGCTTTAGTTACAGCTTATGAAGAACACACTGCCAAATTTGTCAAAGAATTGCGGAAAAACTTATTACGTCTGTATAATTTTGGAGGCTTTACGCATGCGCAGTAAGGCGAATTTGATGTTTTCCTACGTTTCAGTGTGGATGAAAAACTTTTGGAAAACGCTTGGAAACGCGAGTGTGGACAGAGAGCGTTTTAAAATGAAAACTCAGTTTTCAAATGTATCCGGATTAATGTAGATGTAGCTTAAATGGTCCTGACTTGATTCCTAATTTGAATTGTAATGATGTTCAGCACCTTGGACAGCAGCCAATCCAGAGCTCAGAGCAGCAGTGGATGTGACGACTATCAAAGCAACAACACACATCCATACATTACAGTCATGACTTTATTGTTGGTTCACTGCTGCATTTTATGTGTGACGAGTCAACAGAGGAATCTTTATACATCGGATCCATTTGCAACAGATTTAATATATCAGACAGGTTATACAGGCGTTGGTCAATACTGGCAAACTGTTGTGGTGTAGGCAAATCCAATCGGGTAGTCAGAGTCCATGCAAAGGGGTCGAGGCCGGCGGCAGAACAAAGCAATAGTCCGTATGGATAGCGTGGGTCAAACGAGGGCAGGCAGCAGAGAATCAAATACCACATAAACAGTCCAGTTGGCAACGTGTAATCAGTCCGATAGAAAACGCTCAGGATTGGAAGGAAAACCATCAAAACTTTGCGATGAGAGAGCCAGTGTGGCACGCTGATAAAGGGAACAGAAAGGAAGTGAACCGGGTAACATCGGAACCGGAAGTGCACAGTCCCAGGTACGGAATTGTGGGAAATGGAGTCAATATTCAGGTGAGGGTTCCCGCTGGCTGGGAACGGAGGGAGCCACAGAGACCGCGCTCGTAACATTATGAATCTTAATATGGGGAGGTAATAGATAGATAGAATCAAGCTTAGCTACAAATAATCTTTTAACAATCTTTTAAATTATTTAGAAAGTGTCAGCAATATCTAATATCTGTTAAAATAACAAGGATTCCAGGTAATTCTGACATATTAAATGTTGTGTTACTGAAGTAATTTTCTATACCACCCTGCATAAATAAACACATTCATTGCACTAAATGTTGTCCAGTTGTCAGGTGTTCACATGAAACTTTGTTGTATGGGGTTTCCAATGGACCATATGTCTCTATTTTTGCTAAACTTTATTCAATTCAGAGATATTTACACCATATGTTTTCATTTGCTTAGTTTTATGCTTTACATATTACACATACTTTTTCAAGTATTGCAACACTTACCATGATTTTACATTTGTATTCATACATTTAGCTAAATATATTCAGCTTAAATGTTTTATTTATCTATACACTTTTTTCTTACCAAATTACCAAAAATTATATTTAATATTCAACAAATAATTATATTTTGCAGTAATTATTACTTAGACGTGTCTATTTTAAACAAGTATTTGCTTATTTCTGTGTTGTGTTGGGCAAATTAGTCTTTTCTAAATCACCATATTTCTAAACATTTTCAGTTAGGTTTTAAGTCTATTTAGCATTGAGTATGCTTTGCTGAGTGATAAATAATATTTTAGTTGCAATCGAGTCTGAGCTCAGTGAGCTGTACATTTATTAATTTCTAAGAAGAAATCGAGTCAGACTTCAGTGAGAGAGATAAGTGTATGAATTGGACTTTTATTTTGCTCTGGTACTGTGACGTCATTAAGATTCGCCGCGCTCCTCATCTGTTGTGATTCACCTGAAGAAAGGTTCGTGGTTTTAAAGCTTTTAAATAAATGAATTAAAGCGTTTTTTACAAAAACGTACGTAAAATAAATGCATCATTCTTAAATATAACATTGTAATGCTTTATTTAGTGTTAGTTAAAGCGTTAGCCTTTAGTAACAGAGAATGTGCGTCTCATTTCTCTCTCTATATCATGAATCAATCATGTGATGATAAGAAGTGATGAGAGAAACTGAGAATCCGAATCATTTGAATCAAATCATTAGTGAAATGATTCAGTGATTCGATTCAGCGGCACGCGGACTACAAACGACAACAACAAACACAAACGAGTGAATCACAACCGAGAATGATTTCATGAAAGTGTAATATATTAGATATGATGTACAATAATTAAATACCAAATGTAAGTTAAAACTAGCCTACCTAAATATGAACGATATGTTTAACTTGTGTATAGTTATTATCAAATCTCTTACTGTAGCTCTCACTCTGACAACTGAACTAATTAATACGCACCCAGAATGTGTTTAGTTTGCATTTATTTTATCTTTAATTATTCTCATCTTAAACAGGAAGGACAAAGTGTTCAAACACACAGAAAAACTCCTGGAGAAACATCAGAGATCCATGTGACACTATAGTATTTAAAGATGGTGTTTATTAAAGAGGAGAGTGAAGACATGAAGATTGAAGAAACATTCAGAGTCAAACATGAAGAAACTAAAGAACAAACAAAGATGGTGTTTATTAAAGAGGAGATTGAAGACTTGAAGACTGAAGAAGCATTCAGAGTCAAACATGAAGAAACTAAAGAACAAACAAAGATGGTGTTTATTAAAGAGGAGAGTGAAGACTTGAAGACTGAAGAAGCATTCAGAGTCAAACATGAAGATACTGAGGAACAAACAGGTTGGTTTTTATTCTCAAAGCTGAATTCACTTCAGAAAGTTATGATATTTATGAACAATGTCACAGGAGTGTAGAAATGTTAAGACATTTGACAGAAGTGTTGAGATCACATGACAAATACTAACCCTGCCTTCAATATCCTGCGTTCACACTGAGCATTTGTTATTATGAGATCATGCATTTATGTTGTAACAATAATATGGAAAAAAGCCTTAAACATTTTTCAGTGATATTAAACCCAATATCTGACATAATATTAAAACCATTGATAGCACTTTGGCTAATTATGCAAAAGTATCTAAGAAAATTATTTGCACAAACCTTGAAATGTAAGTAATCACATTTGGCTACTGCATGCTGACTACATTTGTTCATTTAAAGTATTTGGTAAGCAAATAAAACAGACAGTGGACACTGAAGCTACATCTAAATTAATCCGGATACAAATGAAAAGGTGTTTTTGTTGTAAAAAATTTCTCCATCCACCCTAACGTTTTCTAGCATTTTCTAAAAGTTTCTCGTCCACACTTGAACGTAAGAAAGTGTTAAATTTGCCTTTCTGTGTATGCGTGAAACCTCATAAAAGCTCACTGAGACTTTACAAACGGAACAGATGATAGTTTTTCATGCTTTTTCAGGAAATAAAGAATAATTCACATAATATTAATATAATGAAGTAAATAAATTGATGACCACGCTTCAAGTGCATCAGAGAGGAGCAGTAGGGCATATTTATAAAGAAGGTGCTGTATTTCACCATAAAATAAATAAACCTTTTCTTAAAGCTAAAATCATGATTTTATGTGTATATTCCCAAATATACTTTCATAGTTTTTTTTAATCATACTTATTCTTTATATAAAAACAACTTTAAATTACATCCATCAACTTAATGTGATGAATACCACAGATATTCTTATTTATGTTAGAACTGATGAAATTGTAAAGAGAATATTGCTTGTAAATAAATTACTTGAACAACAAATTATAATTTTTTTCTTACATAAAACTTGTTACTTTTTTCTACAAATGAATGATTGATTTAGCTGTCTAAAGGACAAGTCCATATCAAGGCTTACTCTAATCTATATAAACTATAATGTAAGTGTATTTTTTATTATAGCAGTAAATGTGAATCAATTGTAAGCTGATTTATACAGTCCTAATTATTAGCTTAAATAAGTAAATGTCTGTTCCTCTTCCCAGTTAAAATGTAGGCTGGTTTCTATTATTTCTTTTTTGATAGAAGATACAGCTGTCATAAAACCACAGGCTCAATCTGGTTAAAACGTTTCAACCAGATTGAGCCTGTGTCTCTTTAGTTTTTAGGAGACATTATTGGTAAGATGAAACCATCTTCTTACTGTATGAACATTGTCCCTTCACACTTGTTGTTGAAACCATTGGACCCAATATTTAGAGAATTATAAATAGCAGTCTCACCTCAGGTGTTGCACCACAGAATTTTGAACATGCAATAGTGGAACCATTGATTAAAAAGGCAAATTTGGACCTGTATCAAAACTGCCATTTCTTCCCAAAGTGTTAGAAAAGGTTGTTTTAATACAACTGCTGTCTTTTCTAGATTTACATGGGGTTCAGGAAGTGCTCCAGTCATGTTTTAAATCCCATCATAGCGCTGAAACGGCACTTGTAAAAGTTTTTAATGACCAGTTATTAGCTAATGACTTTGGTAATTATGCTTTCCTCTTGCTTTTAGATCTTACAGCAGTACATGTAAAAAATGTGGGTGTTATTATGGAGTGAAAACTGGAAAAAAAGGTTAATTCAGTAATTAAAGCTAGTTGTTTCCAGTTGAGGCAATTATCCAAAGTGAAGTCTTTTCTATCTTTTAGTGACTTTGAATGAGTTATACATATGTTTAGGTATTAACCAGGCTTCTCTCATACATTTGTAGTTGGTACAGAATGCTGCTGCTCTTATGTTGACAGGAACACAAACGAGAACATATTACACCAGTTCTGGCAACTCTCCATTGGCTTCCTGTTCATTTTTTTTTTTTTTTTTTTTTACAAGTAAATAACACTGTCAAGGTCACGAAAAGTATTTCCTGTTCATTTTATAATGGATTTTAATCGATTTTGGTTTTAGTGTTTAAATCACTAAATGGACTAGCATATTCTGACTTAATACAGCTATACACTCCAACAAGAGCATTTAGATCCACTGAGCCTTTACTTTAGGTTGTTCCTGCCATAAGGTTAAAAACCGGGGGACCTAGTCTTAAAACTCATCTTTACTTGTTGGCTTTTAACAAAGTATGAGAGTTAAGTTTTTATGATTGTGTTGGACTCTTGTCTGTTTTACAGTGGTGTGAAAAAGTGTTGGCCCCCTTCCTGATTTTTAATATTCCAGATCATCAAACAAATTTAAATATTAATCAAAGATAACACAAGATGCAGTTTTTAAACGGTTTCTTTTAATGAAGGGAAAATAAAATCCAAATGTCCCTGTGTGAAAAAGTGTTAAAACATAACAGTGTTTTATCACACCTGATAGGGCTGGGCGATATGCAGAAAAAAATATATCTCAATATCTTTACTGGATAAATAACCCCCCAAAAACTACTGCAAAAACAAATATGCCAAAATCCAAAGTCTTTTTTATTGAAACTCAGAGGTAGGCAGTTCAGAACAAAGTGCTTCTGCGAATTTTCTTTTCAAAATCCCTGTATACATATTAGAGCTACACAGTTTACTTCACCATTTTACAAATAAAGCCTAATCTAATCAAATCAAACCATATTACATAGGAAAGGTCTAAGGCTCCTAAAAAGATATTTAACATTTTGTTGTGTTACAAATTATGTAGAGTGCACTTTAAAAAGTGAGTTCAGTCCTCAGACGAGAAAGAACGACGGCGCGTAAGTGTCTACATTAATACTATTTCACTAGGCGGTCCTTACTTAGAGTTGCTGCTAAAAGCACTTTGTCGTTTCTGTTTAATTACTTATTCCTAAGTATTAATTTTAAGCCGCTGTTCTCTTAAGCACTCTGTAGTTTCTATTCACTTATTGGTTAATATTAAATTTGAGCTGCTTCTAAAACGCACTCTGTAGTTTCTATTCACTTATTGGTTAATATTAAATTTGAGCTGCTTCTAAAACGCACTCTGTAGTTTCTATTCACTTATTGGTTAATATTAAATTTGAGCTGCTTCTAAAACGCACTCTGTAGTTTCTATTCACTTATTCGTTAATATTAATTTTGAGCTGCTTCTCAAAGTACTCCGTTGTTCTATTTAGTTATTCGTTTGTTTTATTTACATCTATTCACTGTTAGAAAAGGAGTGTTCTTCTGTTATTTGTCCTGCGATTGTTTTTGCTTTAAATTCTAGTTTTTATTGCAATCATTAAAATCGATAACTGAGCGTACGGCCAAGGGAAGCTTTTGTTTTTGTCATATTGTTCCCTTCTGGAGCTATTACAAGTGCGAAGCTGTTGTTTTTTGAGTGTCGATTGAGCCATTTTGCGTGCGGGCGAGACATTTGCGGCTCACTGAGCCTAGGAGGCGTGGCTAGCGAGAATACAGCTTAAATAGTTTGCTTACTTTCCATACTGCGGGAAAGTGAGTTCAGTCCTCAGACGAGAAAGAACGACGGCGCGTAAGTGTCTACATTAATACTATTTCACTAGGCGGTCCTTACTTAGAGTTGCTGCTAAAAGCACTTTGTCGTTTCTGTTTAATTACTTATTCCTAAGTATTAATTTTAAGCCGCTGTTCTCTTAAGCACTCTGTAGTTTCTATTCACTTATTGGTTAATATTAAATTTGAGCTGCTTCTAAAACGCACTCTGTAGTTTCTATTTACTTATTGGTTAATATTAAATTTGAGCTGCTTCTAAAACGCACTCTGTAGTTTCTATTTACTTATTGGTTAACATTAAATTTGAGCTGCTTCTAAAACGCACTCTGTAGTTTCTATTTACTTATTGGTTAATATTAAATTTGAGCTGCTTCTAAAACGCACTCTGTAGTTTCTATTTACTTATTGGTTAACATTAAATTTGAGCTGCTTCTAAAACGCACTCTGTAGTTTCTATTCACTTATTGGTTAATATTAAATTTGAGCTGCTTCTAAAACGCACTCTGTAGTTTCTATTCACTTATTGGTTAATATTAAATTTGAGCTGCTTCTAAAACGCACTCTGTAGTTTCTATTCACTTATTGGTTAATATTAAATTTGAGCTGCTTCTAAAACGCACTCTGTAGTTTCTATTCACTTATTCGTTAATATTAATTTTGAGCTGCTTCTCAAAGTACTCCGTTGTTCTATTTAGTTATTCGTTTGTTTTATTTACATCTATTCACTGTTAGAAAAGGAGTGTTATTCTGTTATTTGTCCTGCGATTGTTTTTGCTTTAAATTCTAGTTTTTATTGCAATCATTAAAATCGATAACTGAGCGTACGGCCAAGGGAAGCTTTTGTTTTTGTCATATTGTTCCCTTCTGGAGCTATTACAAGTGCGAAGCTGTTGTTTTTTGAGTGTCGATTGAGCCATTTTGCGTGCGGGCGAGACATTTGCGGCTCACTGAGCCTAGGAGGCGTGGCTAGCGAGAATACAGCTTAAATAGTTTGCTTACTTTCCATACTGCGGGAAAGTGAGTTCAGTCCTCAGACGAGAAAGAACGACGGCGCGTAAGTGTCTACATTAATACTATTTCACTAGGCGGTCCTTACTTAGAGTTGCTGCTAAAAGCACTTTGTCGTTTCTGTTTAATTACTTATTCCTAAGTATTAATTTTAAGCCGCTGTTCTCTTAAGCACTCTGTAGTTTCTATTCACTTATTGGTTAATATTAAATTTGAGCTGCTTCTAAAACGCACTCTGTAGTTTCTATTTACTTATTGGTTAATATTAAATTTGAGCTGCTTCTAAAACGCACTCTGTAGTTTCTATTTACTTATTGGTTAATATTAAATTTGAGCTGCTTCTAAAACGCACTCTGTAGTTTCTATTTACTTATTGGTTAATATTAAATTTGAGCTGTTTCTAAAACGCACTCTGTAGTTTCTATTTACTTATTGGTTAACATTAAATTTGAGCTGCTTCTAAAACGCACTCTGTAGTTTCTATTCACTTATTGGTTAATATTAAATTTGAGCTGCTTCTAAAACGCACTCTGTAGTTTCTATTCACTTATTGGTTAATATTAAATTTGAGCTGCTTCTAAAACGCACTCTGTAGTTTCTATTTACTTATTGGTTAACATTAAATTTGAGCTGCTTCTAAAACGCACTCTGTAGTTTCTATTCACTTATTGGTTAATATTAAATTTGAGCTGCTTCTAAAACGCACTCTGTAGTTTCTATTCACTTATTGGTTAATATTAAATTTGAGCTGCTTCTAAAACGCACTCTGTAGTTTCTATTCACTTATTGGTTAATATTAAATTTGAGCTGCTTCTAAAACGCACTCTGTAGTTTCTATTCACTTATTGGTTAATATTAAATTTGAGCTGCTTCTAAAACGCACTCTGTAGTTTCTATTCACTTATTGGTTAATATTAAATTTGAGCTGCTTCTAAAACGCACTCTGTAGTTTCTATTTACTTATTGGTTAATATTAAATTTGAGCTGCTTCTAAAACGCACTCTGTAGTTTCTATTTACTTATTGGTTAACATTAAATTTGAGCTGCTTCTAAAACGCACTCTGTAGTTTCTATTTACTTATTGGTTAATATTAAATTTGAGCTGCTTCTAAAACGCACTCTGTAGTTTCTTTTTACTTATTGGTTAACATTAAATTTGAGCTGCTTCTAAAACGCACTCTGTAGTTTCTATTCACTTATTGGTTAATATTAAATTTGAGCTGCTTCTAAAACGCACTCTGTAGTTTCTATTCACTTATTGGTTAATATTAAATTTGAGCTGCTTCTAAAACGCACTCTGTAGTTTCTATTCACTTATTGGTTAATATTAAATTTGAGCTGCTTCTAAAACGCACTCTGTAGTTTCTATTCACTTATTCGTTAATATTAATTTTGAGCTGCTTCTCAAAGTACTCCGTTGTTCTATTTACTTATTCGTTTGTTTTATTTACATCTATTCACTGTTAGAAAAGGAGTGTTCTTCTGTTATTTGTCCTGCGATTGTTTTTGCTTTAAATTCTAGTTTTTATTGCAATCATTAAAATCGATAACTGAGCGTACGGCCAAGGGAAGCTTTTGTTTTTGTCATATTGTTCCCTTCTGGAGCTATTACAAGTGCGAAGCTGTTGTTTTTTGAGTGTCGATTGAGCCATTTTGCGTGCGGGCGAGACATTTGCGGCTCACTGAGCCTAGGAGGCGTGGCTAGCGAGAATACAGCTTAAATAGTTTGCTTACTTTCCATACTGCGGGAAAGTGAGTTCAGTCCTCAGACGAGAAAGAACGACGGCGCGTAAGTGTCTACATTAATACTATTTCACTAGGCGGTCCTTACTTAGAGTTGCTGCTAAAAGCACTTTGTCGTTTCTGTTTAATTACTTATTCCTAAGTATTAATTTTAAGCCGCTGTTCTCTTAAGCACTCTGTAGTTTCTATTCACTTATTGGTTAATATTAAATTTGAGCTGCTTCTAAAACGCACTCTGTAGTTTCTATTTACTTATTGGTTAATATTAAATTTGAGCTGCTTCTAAAACGCACTCTGTAGTTTCTATTTACTTATTGGTTAACATTAAATTTGAGCTGCTTCTAAAACGCACTCTGTAGTTTCTATTTACTTATTGGTTAATATTAAATTTGAGCTGCTTCTAAAACGCACTCTGTAGTTTCTATTTACTTATTGGTTAACATTAAATTTGAGCTGCTTCTAAAACGCACTCTGTAGTTTCTATTCACTTATTGGTTAATATTAAATTTGAGCTGCTTCTAAAACGCACTCTGTAGTTTCTATTCACTTATTGGTTAATATTAAATTTGAGCTGCTTCTAAAACGCACTCTGTAGTTTCTATTCACTTATTCGTTAATATTAATTTTGAGCTGCTTCTCAAAGTACTCCGTTGTTCTATTTAGTTATTCGTTTGTTTTATTTACATCTATTCACTGTTAGAAAAGGAGTGTTCTTCTGTTATTTGTCCTGCGATTGTTTTTGCTTTAAATTCTAGTTTTTATTGCAATCATTAAAATCGATAACTGAGCGTACGGCCAAGGGAAGCTTTTGTTTTTGTCATATTGTTCCCTTCTGGAGCTATTACAAGTGCGAAGCTGTTGTTTTTTGAGTGTCGATTGAGCCATTTTGCGTGCGGGCGAGACATTTGCGGCTCACTGAGCCTAGGAGGCGTGGCTAGCGAGAATACAGCTTAAATAGTTTGCTTACTTTCCATACTGCGGGAAAGTGAGTTCAGTCCTCAGACGAGAAAGAACGACGGCGCGTAAGTGTCTACATTAATACTATTTCACTAGGCGGTCCTTACTTAGAGTTGCTGCTAAAAGCACTTTGTCGTTTCTGTTTAATTACTTATTCCTAAGTATTAATTTTAAGCCGCTGTTCTCTTAAGCACTCTGTAGTTTCTATTCACTTATTGGTTAATATTAAATTTGAGCTGCTTCTAAAACGCACTCTGTAGTTTCTATTTACTTATTGGTTAATATTAAATTTGAGCTGCTTCTAAAACGCACTCTGTAGTTTCTATTTACTTATTGGTTAACATTAAATTTGAGCTGCTTCTAAAACGCACTCTGTAGTTTCTATTCACTTATTGGTTAATATTAAATTTGAGCTGCTTCTAAAACGCACTCTGTAGTTTCTATTCACTTATTGGTTAATATTAAATTTGAGCTGCTTCTAAAACGCACTCTGTAGTTTCTATTCACTTATTGGTTAATATTAAATTTGAGCTGCTTCTAAAACGCACTCTGTAGTTTCTATTCACTTATTGGTTAATATTAAATTTGAGCTGCTTCTAAAACGCACTCTGTAGTTTCTATTCACTTATTGGTTAATATTAAATTTGAGCTGCTTCTAAAACGCACTCTGTAGTTTCTATTCACTTATTCGTTAATATTAATTTTGAGCTGCTTCTCAAAGTACTCCGTTGTTCTATTTAGTTATTCGTTTGTTTTATTTACATCTATTCACTGTTAGAAAAGGAGTGTTCTTCTGTTATTTGTCCTGCGATTGTTTTTGCTTTAAATTCTAGTTTTTATTGCAATCATTAAAATCGATAACTGAGCGTACGGCCAAGGGAAGCTTTTGTTTTTGTCATATTGTTCCCTTCTGGAGCTATTACAAGTGCGAAGCTGTTGTTTTTTGAGTGTCGATTGAGCCATTTTGCGTGCGGGCGAGACATTTGCGGCTCACTGAGCCTAGGAGGCGTGGCTAGCGAGAATACAGCTTAAATAGTTTGCTTACTTTCCATACTGCGGGAAAGTGAGTTCAGTCCTCAGACGAGAAAGAACGACGGCGCGTAAGTGTCTACATTAATACTATTTCACTAGGCGGTCCTTACTTAGAGTTGCTGCTAAAAGCACTTTGTCGTTTCTGTTTAATTACTTATTCCTAAGTATTAATTTTAAGCCGCTGTTCTCTTAAGCACTCTGTAGTTTCTATTCACTTATTGGTTAATATTAAATTTGAGCTGCTTCTAAAACGCACTCTGTAGTTTCTATTTACTTATTGGTTAATATTAAATTTGAGCTGCTTCTAAAACGCACTCTGTAGTTTCTATTTACTTATTGGTTAACATTAAATTTGAGCTGCTTCTAAAACGCACTCTGTAGTTTCTATTTACTTATTGGTTAATATTAAATTTGAGCTGCTTCTAAAACGCACTCTGTAGTTTCTATTTACTTATTGGTTAACATTAAATTTGAGCTGCTTCTAAAACGCACTCTGTAGTTTCTATTCACTTATTGGTTAATATTAAATTTGAGCTGCTTCTAAAACGCACTCTGTAGTTTCTATTCACTTATTGGTTAATATTAAATTTGAGCTGCTTCTAAAACGCACTCTGTAGTTTCTATTCACTTATTCGTTAATATTAATTTTGAGCTGCTTCTCAAAGTACTCCGTTGTTCTATTTAGTTATTCGTTTGTTTTATTTACATCTATTCACTGTTAGAAAAGGAGTGTTCTTCTGTTATTTGTCCTGCGATTGTTTTTGCTTTAAATTCTAGTTTTTATTGCAATCATTAAAATCGATAACTGAGCGTACGGCCAAGGGAAGCTTTTGTTTTTGTCATATTGTTCCCTTCTGGAGCTATTACAAGTGCGAAGCTGTTGTTTTTTGAGTGTCGATTGAGCCATTTTGCGTGCAGGCGAGACATTTGCGGCTCACTGAGCCTAGGAGGCGTCCCTAGCTTTTATCATTGAAGCACTGTTTGGTTGTCTATTTAACTGCGTCAGAACAGCTGACGCTGAAGCGTCAGCGGAAGCGTTCAGCCTCCTCGCGTGAAGACGGACGAGAGTAAAGACTTGCGACTTTTCCTGCGCGACTTCTCCGAGCAACGACACCGACAACGCACTTAAGTACTCCTTTCCTTTATTTCACTCTTCTTTCTGTCCTCCTCTATCATGTGTTTCCAACTCATTTCGGTGGTCTCTTCACACCGCACTAATATCACACGCACACGCCGACGCAATATATCTAACCTGCGTCCTATCGACACTTCTTCCACTGAACCTTTCTCTTTCACGGTTGGACTCTGGAACTGTCAATCAGCTGTCAATAAAACTGACTTCATTTCAGCATTTTCTGTGCAATCTGGTTTGAGCATTCTAGGCTTGACTGAGACCTGGATTCGTCCAGAAGACTCTGCAACCCCAGCTGCTCTTTCTAATAACTTTTCCTTCTCTCACACCCCTCGTCAGACTGGAAGGGGTGGGGGGACGGGACTTCTTATTTCTAACAACTGGAAATACTCAACCCATTCTCCTCTATGCAATTACAGTTCTTTTGAATCTCATACAATCACTGTAACATCTCCTATCGAACTCCACATTGTGGTAATCTACCGCCCTCCTACTCAACTTGGCATCTTCTTAGAAGAGCTGGATGGGCTGCTGTCCTCGTTTCCAGAGGATGGCAGCCCACTTCTAGTCTTTGGGGACCTCAACATTCACCTTGACAAACCCTATGCTGCTGACTTCAATTCACTTCTAGCTTCATTTGATCTACAACGTGTTATCACTACATGCACTCATAAATCTGGCAACCAACTTGATCTCATTTACATGCGAAATTGTATTTCAGACAACATTGTGGTCAAACCCCTACACATCTCTGACCACTTCTTCATTACATTTGACCTACATCTTGCTACTTGTGCACTCCCAACCCCTCTACCTGTTACTTTTAGAAGAAACCTACGCTCTCTCTCACACTCCCATCTTTCTTCTTTAGTATCCTCCTCCCTTCCCTCTCCTACTCACTTCTCATCCCTGGACACTAATGCAGCAACTGACACCTTATGCTCCACTCTCACCTCCTGTCTAGATGCTATATGCCCTCTCTCCTCCAGGCCAGCACGATCTGCTCCGACAACCCCTTGGTTATCCGATGTTCTTCGTGAGCATCGTTCCAAACTTAGGGCAGCTGAGAGAAAATGGCACAAATCTAAGGATCCATCCGACCTCAGTAAGTATCGGTCTATGCTCTCATCTTTCGCTACCCAAGTACATACAGCCAAATCTTCATACTTCCACAACAGGATCAACAATTCCCCGGACGCACGCAACCTTTTCAAAACATTTAATACACTGCTTTGTCCCCCTCCACCACCTCCCACAACTTCTATAACAGCTGATGATTTCGCCACATTTTTTACAGACAAAACTACATCGATCAATAATAAGTTCTCAGCTCCACACATACAGGAACTAAAATTGACCACAATCAAGGCTGGAACCCCCCACTTCTCCTTCTGTCCTTGCTCGGAGGCAGAAGTAACCAAACTTTTCCTCTCCAGCCATCCGACGACATGTCCTCTAGATCCTGTCCCCTCACACCTTCTCCAAGCAATCTCCCCTACAATCCTACCGGCGCTCACACACATCATCAACACATCTCTTCTCACAGGCACTTTTCCTACTTCATTTAAGCAGGCCCGGGTAACCCCACTGCTCAAAAAACCTACACTTAACTCTTCACTCATAGACAACTACAGACCTGTCTCCCTCCTTCCATTCATAGCAAAAACACTGGAACGGGCTGTTTTCAACCAGCTATCCTTATTCCTCTCACAGAACAATCTACTGGACTCTAACCAATCAGGGTTCAGAAGCGGCCATTCAACTGAGACTGCGCTACTGTCTGTCACTGAAGCCTTGCGGACGGCAAAAGCTGAGTCCAAATCATCGGTACTCATCTTGCTGGACCTATCTGCAGCTTTTGACACTGTGAATCACCAGATCCTCCTGTCCACCCTCTCAATGCTGGGTATTACAGGGACTTCACTTCGCTGGTTCAAATCCTACCTCTCTGGTAGGTCTTTCAGAGTGGCCTGGGGAGGCGAGGTATCCAAAACTCATCAACTGGTCACCGGGGTTCCTCAGGGTTCAGTTCTTGGACCTCTCCTCTTCTCCATATACACTACATCTCTGGGCCCCATCATACAGGCACATGGCTTCTCCTACCATTGCTATGCTGATGACACACAGCTCTATCTTTCTTTCAAACCAGACGATCCATCGGTAGCTGCACGGATCTCAGGTTGCCTGGCGGATATCTCTGCATGGATGAAGGAACACCATCTACAGCTCAACCTAGCAAAGACGGAACTCCTTATCTTTCCTGCCACTCCATCTCTACAGCATGACTTCTCCATCCAGCTAGGTTCATCAACAATTACCCCATCAACTTCAGCCAGAAATCTGGGTGTTATCTTTGACAACCAACTGACTTTCAAAGATCACATTGCTAAGACCGCTCGATCTTGCAGGTTTGCATTGTACAACATCAGAAAGATCAGGCCCTTCCTAACAGAGCATGCTACACAACTCCTCGTCCAGGCCCTGGTCATTTCCAGGCTGGACTACTGCAATGCTCTTTTAGCTGGTCTTCCAGCATGTACAATCAAGCCTCTACAAATGATTCAGAATGCAGCAGCACGACTGGTCTTCAACGAGCCCAAAAAGGCCCATGTCACACCTCTCTTCATATCCCTGCACTGGCTACCGGTTACAGCACGCATCAAATTCAAGACACTGATGCTGGCCTATAGGACAGCCACCGGATCATCACCAGCCTACCTCCATTCACTACTACACATCTACACTCCTTCCAGAAGACTGAGATCCTCTAGTGAAAGACGCCTCATTGTACCACCACAGAGAGGTATTAAATCACTGTCCAGAACATTCTCGTTCAACGTTCCTGCCTGGTGGAATGATCTTCCCACCCCTATCCGGAATGCAGACTCCTTAACAGCTTTCAAACGACTGCTGAAAACCCATCTTTTTCGACACTATCTGACTCAATAAAAAAAAAAAAAAAAAAAAATCCTCCCTTCTAGCCTGTTTTTCCTCTCTTTCTTGATCTTCTCCTTCTAGCCTGCACTCTTCTAACAACGCCTGATATATGGTATTTTTGAACACTTCCTATGTTGATCTGCCTCCTTAGGATGAATCACTTGTTGTATTCCCAATTGTAAGTCGCTTTGGATAAAAGCGTCGGCTAAATGAATAAATGTAAATGTAAATGTAAAAATATACTTCATAACAGGAGTTCTGACCTTTTTCACAGACACCCTTGTTACCTTTTTTCTCTATTACACTTTAGAAATGATAGGCTATAGCAGATGAAAACTTAAAATATCAAAATTCATAATTTGAAAGCCATTTTAAAATCAGACATAGCATTAACATGGACAATGTACATCAAAATCATATTACAAAATGTTTATGAATTATAAAGATTTAAGTTTCAATTCTTCATTTTCACGTCTGTTCAAAAATGGGAGTAACCGTTAATGGGTTAATGGATCGTCATGGTCCATAAATCTGCCATGATCAAAGTACTAATCTTTTAATATTCAAAGTGCAAATAGAGACCGACTTTTTCAAGCATTTGATGTGGCCTAATTTGCGCGTATTGGGGAGTCGCTCTCTAAACCCGGGGTATTAAATTTGCTTTTGAATGTGCGTACACATGCGGGTTTGACGCCTTAAAACCAAAGTATCTCCATGTAATGGAGCCGGTTGTCCTTTTTTTGCGACGAGTTCTGTAGCCTCGGGGGAGGTTGCAGAGACTCATGTTGAATGAGAAGACAGGCGAGGGGAGGGGGAACAAAAGCAAAGAGACGGGGGCGAGAACAACACAGAGAAGGCAAACAATCTTAGAGGCGAAAATTAAATATAAACATTATATCAAACATTATGTCAAAATTCATATCGAGTTTAAAAAATATCTCGATATATTTTAAATATCGAGATATCGCCCACCCCTAACACCTGAGTTCAGTTTCTCTAGCCTTACTCAGGCCTGATTACTGCCACACCTGTTGGCAATCAAGAAATCATAAATAGGACCTGTCTGAGTGAAGTACACCAAAAGGTCCTCAAAAGCTACAACAACATCTAAAGAGCCTGCAAAACTTCATGAAAGAGACTGGGCAAAAATGGCCTGCATGGCAGAGGTCCAAGACAAAAACTGCTGCTGAGCAAAAAGAACATAAAGGCTCGTCTCAGTTTTTAAAACACATCTTGATGATCCCCAAGACTTTTGGGAAAATACTCTGATGAGCATTAACATATCTAAGTGTACTATATCTGTATTTAAAAAATATATATTAAGTTACAAAAAGGAATACACTTGAACCCTACTTTTAAAAATTTATAAATATATTTATGACTAATTTAAAGTATAACAATACAGTATATTAAAATATACAAAGTGTGAAAAAAGTGTGCTAAAATACAGTGCACTTCCCTAATGTACTCTATTTCCGTGCACTAATTTTGTACTTTAAATACTAAAAGTTATTCTTAAGTAATTCTTAAGATAAACTTAAGATCATCTAAGTGTACTCAACTGTGCTATTTTGAAACAGCATGAAGATGAACTAAAATGTGCTTTTAACATACTTTCTCAGCATTTCAAAATATTTTGTTACCGCTTACAATACAATTGAATCATATTTCATAAACCTTTAAATATACTAATTATACATAAAAAATAAACTTACTAATTATTTAAAATACATGAATAATATATAACACATGTATACAAAGCATATTTATAATGAATTGCCCACAAATTTTTATTAATAAAAAATACACTTGTTGATCATTTAAAATACATGAATAATATTTAATAAATTACACATAGCGTGTTTATAATGTATTTTTTATAAATAAAAATATGTGGGCAAGACATTATAAATACGCTTTGTATACATTTATTATTATAATTCATATATTTTAATTAATTAATTATTGTATTGTAATGAATAAAAATGTGTGGGCAATACATTATTAATACGTTGTCACGAAGCGTGTAGGAAGGCATAAAATAACGTTTTCAATAAAAAGTCTTCAATAAATCCTCAGGCAGAGTAACGATAGACAGGAATGACTGGAGAAGCCGCGCACACAACGAAGGAACATAGGTGTAACGCTTGTAGCTGGACAGAGAAATCAAACAAACTTATAAAGGGGAGATAATTACAACAACAGGTGGAGGGGATCACACTAATGAGCAGGAAGACCAAAAAAGGGCATGGGAGAAACCAAACAGACAGTCCAATGGGGTAAACACTGGGAAAAACCAAGACAAACAGTCCAAGGGCGTGACATAAACTTTGTATACATTTGTTATATATTATTCATGTATTTTAAATAATCAGTAAGTTTATTTTTTTTTTTTGATGTATTATTAGTATATTTAAAGGTTTATGAAATATGTTTCAATTTTATTATAAGTGGTAACAAAATACATTTTTGGAAATGCTAAGATAGTATGTTAAAAGCACATTTTAGTTCATCTTCATGGTGTCTCAAAATAGCACAGTTGAGTACACTCAGATGATCTTAAGTTTATCTTAACATATACTTAAGAATAACTTTTAGTATATTGAGTACAAAGTTAGTGCCCGAAAATAGAGCACTTTAAGTACATTAGGGAAGTGCACTAAGTGTACTTAAATTGTATTTTAGCACACTTTTTTTTAACAATTTGTATATTCTTTTAATATATTATTCAAAAAATTAGTCATAAATATATTTATAAATGTTTAAAAGTAGGGTTCAAGTGTATTTCTAGTTGTAACTAAATATATATTTTTTAAAATACATATTTAGTATGTTAAAAGCACATTTTAGTTCAATTTCATGGTGTCTCAAAATAGCACAGTTGAGTAAACTTAGAAGGTATTAAGATTATCTTAACATATACTTAATACTAGTTTTTATTACAATAAGTACAAAATTAGTGTGTGAAAATAGAGCACTTTTAGTACATTACTGAAAAGTGTTTTATTTCCTGGGAGAATTACGGTGTGTTCACACGGGGCGCAAGCGTCAACGCTTCCCATTGACTTTGAATGGGTGACGTCAAGCTTTGCCGAAAGGAATTGTGGATCCGTCGGCGGCGCTTCACTCGCGTTGCTCGCAACAGAAGTTGAGAAATTTTCAACTTCTGCCGCGAGCAACGCCAGTGAAGCGCCGCGTCAGCCAATCAGATCGCTCTATGCAAATACAGTGGCCAGGCGGCAGCCAATCACGTTCATCTTGTTCAAGAGCAGCATTTTATTGGCTGACGCTGCTATGACCATAAACGTCAGCCACGCCTTCCGTTAAGCGTTGACGCTTGCGCCCCGTGTGAACACACCGTTACCACACTCAAAATCAGTTTAAGTGTTAGTGCTAATAATGCATTCATATTAAGTGTACATAAGCACAACTTTTAAGAAAATGTGCTTCTACTACAATACATTGCTAATAGATTTTTAATAAAATCAATTTAATATAACTTAAAATTACCACACTCAAAATCAATTTAAGTCTTAGTGCTAATAATGCATTCATATTAAGTGTACATAAGTACAACTTTTGAGAAAATCTACTTCTACTACAATACTTTACTAATAGATTTTTTATATATTAACTTATTTTAAACTTAGGATTAGTATGTAAACAGTCTACTAAAAATCAACTAATGTTTAAAGCATTTAAAGTACACTTTTAAAAAACACACTAATAAAACTCTTTTGTATGTTTTTTCTGTAGTATACTTTATTTCAGTACACCAAAAAGTATTACTGGTATTTAGTACTTTTTTTTCAAGTGTACTAAAGTCCTACTGAAGTATAAACATATTTTTAATTAGTATATTTATAGTGTATAAACATCACACTTTTATTTATCACAAAAAATAACAATGTACTAAAAATTTATTTGCGGGTATTTAAGTGTGTTTTCGTTGCATTTAAGTATATATTTTTTTCACCTGGGGTGGCATGACCTTAAAAAGGTGGTTCATGCTCAAACCCTCTAATGTGGCAGAATTACTACAATTCTGCCAAGATGAGTGGGCCAAAATTCCTGCACACCGCTGTAACAGACTCATTGCAAGTTATCGCACACACTTGATTGGAGTTGTTGCTGCTAAGGGTGGCCCAAGTTTAGGGGGCAAACACTTTTTCACACAGGGCCATGTGGGTTTGGAATTCCCTACATAATATAAAAACGTAATTCAAAAACTGTATGTTGTGTTTACTTGGGTTATCTTTGATTAATATTTACATTTGTTTGATGATCTGAAACATTAAAGTGTGACACATGCAAAAAAAAAAAAAAAAAATCAGGAAGGGGGCCAACACTTTTCCAAACCACTGTATGTGTTTATTGTTTTCAATTTAGTATGCTTGTACATCACTTTAGTAAACACTTGTTGTTTTTAAAAGTAATTTAAATTAGATAAATCGCGTCGTCCTCCATTCATAAAAACCGAATCTACTATAGCGAAATGCCACGTAAATTCGTCGTTTTTTGGATTCATAAATCAAATGTTGGTCAGTCACTTAATTCAAATCGCGATATGGACTAGTGTATGTGAAAACTGAAATGCAAAAAGACCGTTTTAATATGAATCCGGTATGTTCCGTTTGCCTAGCTGTATGTATGCATTGCGGAGACGAGCTTTTACTACACGCATACTGAAACACACGTGACGCTCCCGGTAATTTTTGGCATTTGCATCTCACATGAACAGATAAACTCAATCTCCCAAACTGCTGTGAGTGTCACTTTTACCGTTTCATTTGAGAAAACGGTAACACTTTACAATAAGGTTCATTAGTTAAACATTAGTTAATGTACTAACTAACATGAACTAACCATGAGCAATACATTTATTACTGTATTTACTAATCTTTATTAACATTAGTTAACTAAAATACAGTTGCTCATTGCTTGTTCATGTTAGTTCACACTGCATTAACTAATGTTAACAAGATTTTAATACCATAATTAGTAAATGTTGAAATTAACATTAACAAAGATTAATAAATGCTTTATAAGTGCAGTTCATTATTAGTTCATGTTAACTAATGTGGTTAACTAATGTTAACTAAAGAACCTTATTGTAAAGTGTTACCGAGAAAACTAGCATCATATCATACTGTATGACACAAAAGCTTCACGGCAACCTGTCAAAATAAAAGTACGGTGTAACATGTAATGGGCTGGGTAGGTGTTGACGTTAAAAAAACACAATCTAATAGGGAGAAAAAATAATTTCAGTGTTAGTTAGTTAGTAAACACAAGTACATCTAATTGAACATAATTTATTTTCATCAACAAATTATCATAGAACAGCTTTATGAACTTTATGATCCATTCTCAAAGACTTTAAGTCATTATTTGGGTAGCACACATATTCTGAATGCCTTCAGCAGAATTCAAATTAGCCATTTTAATCTAGATTAATCTAGATTAATTCCAAGATTTAATCTAGATTAAAAAAATTAATCTATGCCCACCCCTAATATATATAATAATTTATTTATCAATTGTATAACGGTCAGCCTAAACTCTGTAGGGTACTGGCTAGGGATGCACCGAATATTCGGCCACCGAAAAGACCGAAAGACTTTTATCACGAAACAACACGGCCGAAACAGTATGTTGACGCAAACAGAAACCGCGGCCTGCGCGTGCTTGTCTGACGCAACACTTCTGCAGTGTGGGCGTATTTCAGTATATCTGAGAAAGACCAATGGATAGCGATTTGCAAAACTTGTAATGCCGAAATTTCAAGAGGGGGTGTGTCTGCAGTCGTGCGTGCAGCCAGTGATGAGAGCAGAGACCGGCGCATTGCGCTGACAGATGTGGCTTTCAGTGAGTGAAAAACAATGGCTTTACTTTGGTGTTACGTCACAACATTTTTAAATATATATCCCTTTTCTATATACTGTATTTTTATAAATAATTATTTTAAACCGTGGAGGTGAGCCAATGGATATCACACAAGCAATGTGAAAACTGCGCAATATATTAAAGTGAAAGCTGACAGTGCTTTGAGCATCAGACGATTATACTTCATATGCTGATATTAATTTAGTCCCCTACTATTGTGTAAGTGTTGTTTTTTGAAAGACTTAAATAAAGCTCTTAATTTTAATGAAACTTCAAAAGGCTATCTATTGAATAAATATGAGCGCTGCACGTTTCAAAGGCATTTGCTGCGCTGCTTTGTTTACCAGTCTGACAGCGCCTCCTGCTGGAAGAGAAAAACATAGACTTGTAAATGTGAACTGATGGATAATGTGTTATAAAAATGTAAACAATTTTAACAAAGGCAGTAAAATATATGTATATGTTGTTATTATTATATAATACTTGATTGATAATAATTGTTTAAATTAATATAACTGATTTATTCTTCGAAACTTTAATATTAATTTAATTGCAATGCCTTGATTTTAGTCAAATTGGTACACAGTCATAGCCATAAATGCAATGGTGCTAATAATTGGCATAATTCTTTCGGTTTTCGGTTTCGGCCAAGAATTTTCATTTCGGTGCATCCCTAGTACCGGCTGACCAGGATCAGGTTTGGACACCATGGTATAGGATCTAGCATACATGCATTACATATCTACATGTTTTGATGTTAATTGTTTTGTGCCATTAAACTGGGGTTAACTTTTATTCCTTTTTTTCCACCTTAGACCTAACAGCTCTGAAAGAGGAGAGAGAAGTACTGAATGAAACTGAAGAGAAAGATCATTTTGAGAATCTTCATGATTTCGTATCTGGAGAAAAATCTTTTTGTTCTTTACAGTCTGAAAAGACTTCTAAACAAAGAGCTCAAACTACAAACCTTGAAGTCCACCAGAAAATTCACACTACAGAGAACCCTTTTACCTGCCAACAGTGTGGAAAGAGTTTCCCTCTAAAAGGAAGCCTTAACAGACACATGATAATTCACACTAGAGAGAAGCCTTACACATGCAAACGGTGTGGAAAGAGTTTCACTCTAAAAGGAAGCCTTAACAGACACATAAGACTTCACACAGGAGAGAAGCCTTACACATGCAAACTGTGCGGCAAGAGTTTCGCTCAAAGTGGAAACCTTAAAGTCCACCAGAAAATTCACACTACGGAGAGCCCTTTCACCTGCCAATGGTGTGGAAAGAGTTTTAATCAAAAAGGAAGCCTTAACATTCACATGAGAGTTCACACTGGAGAGAAGCCTTACACCTGCAAACAGTGTGGAAAGAGTTTCAATCAAAGTGGATACCTTAAAGTCCACCAGAAAATTCACACTACGGAGAGCCCTTTCACCTGCCAATGGTGTGGAAAGAGTTTTAATCAAAAAGGAAGCCTTAACATTCACATGAGAGTCCACACTGGAGAGAAGCCTTACTCATGCAAACAGTGTGGAAAGAGTTTCAATGAAAAAGGAAACCTTAACAGGCACATGTTAGTTCACACTGGAGAGAGGCCTCACAAATGCAAACAGTGTGGAAACTGTTTCAGTCAAAAAGGAAGCCTTGACAGGCACATGAAAATTCATAATAGAGAGGAGCCTAACATCCCCTTAGTGTAGAGTGAGTTTCAAACTAAATGTATAAAATAGAACATTCTAGTTATGTTTCTCATTATGTTTTGTCCATTGTACACTTTAATCTCAGTCCAACACAATATAGCTAGTTGACACAGTAATGCATAAAAGAGCAAGGAATAAAATGGACTATGGACAATGCGTTTGCTCTGTCTACAATGTAAGAACTTCACATTTGTGTATCATTAATTGAAAAGAGATCTCACAGAAAGTGCAGTTTTTTGGTTGAAGCACAATAAAGGACATTGTTAGCATTTTTAAAATCACAGTTTCGGGTTACAACTACAACCCTTGTTCCCTGAGAAAGGGAAGGAAACACGAGGACATACAGAGACAGGCTCCTCCCTCCGTCATCTCCACCTTGGACTCTGTTCGTCATCCTCCTCCCAGATGTCCATTCTTATCCTTCTGTTGTTCCATTAGTGCAATGATGCGCCTTCCAGAAGGGGGACGATATGCCAGAAATATAGACCAGGGCCCATAATTACAAAACATTTCATCTTACCACTAAGAGTTCTCCTAAATAGCAGTTAAAGTTTTTAGCTAAGAGTTTTCTCTTAAAACCTATTAACAAAGCTGCTGAGACAAACTTTTACTCAGCAGTAGAGAGAAGTCTTAAGCTAAGAGTAAGGGCGGGGTTGACCTCGTTACTATGGATGATGTCAGCCTGCTCACTAACCATGCATACAGTGATTGGCTGATAGGGAAGGGGGTCTCTGTCAGACATTTATTCATAGAAATATTGTTGTAAATGTGGCCATATTCAAATAAAGAATTTAAAATACAGGGCAAGTGTCACTTACTAAACAAGTGTTAAAATGATTGACAGCCTTTTATAACAAACAATTAGCTGATATGCATGTAAATGTTACCCCTCACACCCAAGTCCTACCACACCCGCTCCAAGCAGGTCTCGAACCCGGGTCTCCAGCACGTGAGGCGGATGCACTAATAAGGAGGCTAAAGGCTACAACCTCTTGGGTCTGTCGCTATACATAAACAGACTTTTTTAAAGAGTTTTTTATGCTTTTAATGACACACAATATTGGAGAACTGACACAAAATCATTGGGTGAAGGGAAGGGGGCGGGAGCAGCAAAACATTTCGAAACTGGAATCGAACTTGGGGCGCTTTGAGCAGAGTTACGCTATATATTGACACACTAACCACTGGGCTATTGGTGTTGACGTAAAAGTTTTTTTATTTTTCTATTCATGATAGAATCATCATGGCTGATAGCGAGATACGGAAACGTAAAACAAAACCAAACTGGACGCAAGAACAGCTGTTACTTCTTGCCCATCGTATGAAAATTTGGAGCTGGGATAACCTCCAAGACTAAAAAAAAAAAAAGTTGTGTAGGAATATGCGTGCATATACAGGAAGAGTGTTTCTAAATAGTTTAAGTTCCGAGGCAGATCGCCAGCAACAGCAATATTAGGAAGGTTAGGATTTGATCTTGTGATTTAAGCCTGATTTAGGCTGATTTATACTCGGTGCGTTCTTCTGCACCGCAAGCCTGTGCTGCCTGCGCACGCACATCACCAAATTCTAGGCCTCTGTTCCTAAAAGATCTTAAGGATAAAAGTAGCCTATCTCATAACTTAGCGATTTAAGAGAAAATCTTAAAAGTAATGTTTAAAACAATCCTAAATTTAGGACTCCTAATTTTTGCTCTAAGAGTATTTGACAAAGCGTTTTAGCACTAAAACTAGCTCCTAAATCTGCTAAATGTTAGGAGTAGTGGAGAGGACTCCTAAGTCACTAAGATCAAGTCCTAAAACTATCCTATAATGGCTGTTGCCGGCTGTCTGCCTCGGAACATTTTAGAAGCATTGGATGATAATGAGCTTTTCAGAAGATGTGGTCTTAAGGTATTATGACTATTGCAGAATTGCAACAAATAGAAACAACCCAATTACGCCACAGATCAAGGTTCTGACAATACTCTAATGGCAGCTCCTAATGAATGCAATAAATATTTTAATGAGGCAAAGGATTTCAATCTGCAATAGCATGACAAGGTTACATGAAAACATTATCGGCAACTTGAAAGTAATGTCCGTTTAGCTGTAGCTGTTGTTTATCACTTAAATCTCTGCCTTAATTTGCCTGACTTTGCAAAGAATACCAGCACTTTTCACAGTCATCTTTGCTTCTGGACAAAAGTGGGAAAGCTGCATTTATTTGCACACATATATTTTTCCACACATCTTTTTTAGTTTTTGAGGTTATCCCAACTCCAAATTGTCCCTTATATCATTGTTTTCATGAACAAATTGCACACCGCCACACGAAATGGGTGATTTCACAAACCCAAGCGACGCGTATAAATCAGTCTTTACGTTGCACAGATTTAGGAGCTAGTTTTAGCGCTAAAATGCTTTGTGAAATACTCTCAGAGCAAAAATTTAGGAGTCCCAAATTTAGGACTGACACGCCCATTATTTTTAAGATTTTCGCCTAAATCATCAAGTTAGGAGCTACTTTTAGCCTTAAGATGTTTTTTTTTGTAAATACGGGCCCCGGACTCAAAACATTATAGCGACTGTATTTAGGACAATTACATCTTAAGTAAACTTTCTGTATTTGACGATTCAAGTGAGGTGCAGATTTCTTTCACTACATATATTCGGCAAGACATAAATATAACGTTACCGCCTAGCCGCAGCTAACAGTATTAGCTTATACGAAACAAAACACAGTAACACACACTGATAGGATACTAAGATATGTAACGTAGACTAACTATGTACACTTTTCGTCTTTTATCGCACGCCAATGACCACTCCTCTGTTGTTGAAAGCCTGACAAGCATGTTTGTGTGAACATTCTCTGGGAGAATACTATTACACAGTAACACGTTGACTGATGTCTTTTGGACCAATAGTTTTTGAGAAAAGTGGGGAAAAGCACCTCCTCCGCACGTGTACGGAAGATGTTAAGCATTAACCATGTTCCGTACAGGCTTACAATGGTGTTCCGACAGAGGGCGTATCTTGAAAAAATGGACATTCAACAGATCAACAGTGTGCCATTTATTTGTTTTTACTGAAGAAAACAACATTTAAATTAATAAGTGAGGTCAGTACCCTTTTATTTGTTTAAAAGTCAAGTTATTTGCTACTTAAATAAGCTTGAGGACCACGCGAGCTAGGCCTGATCGTGTCACAATATTATGGCATAAATGAACAGGATACAGGTGTGTGCGTGTTTGTGTGTGTGTGTGTGTGTGTGTGTGTGTGTGTGTGTGTGTGTGTGTTTGTGTGTTTACAACTATGAACATTTAACACCACACTGACAATAGTATAACTGCAAATAACATTCATTTTCAGTGTGCACTATGTACGTGTGTGTGTGTGTGTGTGTGTGTGTGTGTGTGTGTGTAGGTTTGTGTTTTATGTTGACAGACAACATTTATGGCACAGCCAGTTGGTGTCTGGCACTTCCTCCACTTCTGCACACACCAAGTGGAACCACAATTGGCACAAATCACACTGGAGCCATTCATCAATGGCCTCATCTTCTGAGCCAGGTGGGACCACTCTACGGCAGACAGCACAGTGTTCCCCATCTTCCGTCTGAGTAGGAGGTGCCTGCCTCTTTTGACGTTTGGCCTCCTGGGCTTGCCTCTTTTCCTCCTCCTTTTTTGCCATCTCTTCCTTGCGCTTTCTTTTGTTTTCTTCCTTCTCTTTTCCCTCAGTTTTTTTTTCTACCAGCAGGTTGAAATACTCGTCGCTGGTGATGACACGGGCTGGCAAAGGAATGCGACGCCTCACTTTCTCCTTCCTTTCCAGGGCTGGACTCATGAGGACATTAGGCAGACTCTCGGGTATATCAGCCTGCTGCCACCAGGTAATTTTTGGGAGCCACCCGGTTACAGGTGGGACAAGGTGTTTGAGTTGTGCTTAATCTGTCATCAGGTTGAGTGCTGGACGTGAAGGTGAGAGTGGCGTGAGCACTGGATGGTGTGGGTGAATGAGGAATGGATGTTGTGGTGGCAGAGCTGGTTGGTGTGGCAGAAGCGATGGATGGTGTGTCTGACGGAGTGGTGGGATGCTGGATGGTGTGGCATTATTTCCATCTGCAGATGGAAGCACTCTTACCACCTAATAAAATAAAACGTATGTAAAACTCATTAACACGCTTGGAAAGAAATGTAAGTAACTTAGAGGATGAATTATCATATTATTAATGTCAAAATACCTGTGTTGTGTCCACAGCAGCCCTGGAGAGAGGAAAGATGCCAGCCTTGCGGAACCCAGCCTTAATGTTTTGGGCTGTGACTGCAGTGGGGTAGACATGTTTGAGGAGAGATGAAAACTGCTTCTTCCCCACAACAATGTCCCCTCGCACCAGACCCATCCTGGAAGCCATAGTGGAGAAAGCAGTCTTCAGTGGGTTGAAGACTGCAATGTCGAGGGGCTGCAGAATATGGGTTGTGTGGGCAGGTAGGCAGAGAATTTCAATTCGGTTTTCCCTGCAGAACATGATTACATCTTTTGAAACGTGTGTCTCGTGTTGGTCAATGATTAAAATTAGTGGTCTCTCCTCAGGAGCATATTTAATGAAATGGCTGAGCCATTTTAAGAAGAGCTCCGAGTCCATGTAACCATTATCCTGGACACCGTAGAGGGCGTTGGGGGGCCCATCCAGCCTGTAGGCATTACTCGGAAGGCAGTTGGGGTAAATGATGAAAGGCGGAATGCTGTCCCCAGCTGCATTCACACAGCAGTGGACTGTGATGTGCTCCCTGGTGGTCTGCTGCTGCTGGTAGACATGCTTCCTTCCAGTCTGGCACAGGACCTTTTCCCTGGACGGAGGCTTGTCTCCAAAGCCAGTCTCATCACAGTTGTAGATGAGATGTGGCTTTTCATCTAAACCGTGCATTACGTAAAGGTCCTCAAACAGCCTGAAGAAGGCTTCAATGGCCTCTGGTGTCGCCCCATGGACCCTGGCTCTGTCAAGGGAATCTGCTGTCCGTGAGGTTAATTCTGGATGGCGGGCCTTGAACCTGGACCACCACACATCGCTTGGGCCCTTCTCCAAATTGACAGAGGTGCTCTCTGTTCTGCCACTCTCTTTTATAATCCCCACAGCCAACACTTTGACAAGGGATCTTGTCACCGGAAAGCCATGGTCCGCCATCCAGAAAATAAAAGAAACTAGAGCGTCTTCCTCTGCAGGTGTCAGGGCTGAGTTAGGATGAGGGTTGTGGACATATTTATTTTTTTATAGTCCTGGAGAGTAGTGTGGGGAATGCTGTATTTTTTTGCAGTTGCCCTTAAACTTGCCCCTGCCTTCGCTTCCTCAACTGCCTCATTTGATTTCTCCTTTGAATATTGTTTTTTTCTTTCCTGACATCTTTCTTTTGCCTTTGCTGACTTTCCTTTAAATGAACATTATTTGTGTCAGTTGTGTGAAATTGTTTTTCAAATTGTTATATTATGAATTATGAAATTGAATGTCTTATATGAACTCTTATTAAATAACTTTTCTAAATAACCTATCATTGTGTTTGACTTTGTGATAAATTAAATAACTGAAAAGTTGGCAATAAAATAATGTTTCGTTACAATCCAGTTTTATTTCATGTTTAATTTGTTAAAGAATGACAATTTAAAATGTTAAAACATTAAATTCATGTAACATTAAATTAATGCCAACTTTTTTATTTTTAAATTAACATGAATGCTAACTTAATTGACCCTTTATGAACTTATAAATCAAAACTGCGCGCAGGATGATGCGCAAACCGCGTCTGCTGACTGTCTCAGACGGAGAGTGGCGCCAAGTGGTCATCGCCCACATTTGACGTTTAAATATTCCCATTTCAAAACATTTATCCAACAAAAGGTAATTTATTTAACAATTTGTGATAACTAAATATTCATTTTATAAAGACTGTAATACTGTGAGATCCATAAATTTAATGGAAATGCACATTTTTGCTGCTCTAGTTGTCTTCCCTCCCAAGTGCCAGTTTCACGTTTAGCTTGCCCGCCATCCATTTTCAAGTGCAGTGGGCGGACCTAACAAACTTACTGAAATCTCTCTGGAACAAATGGTGGGAGTGTCTCTGTCATGATCGGGGGTGAAAGAGGGAGAAATGAAGATGACACAGATATATAGTTTATGTATGTCCCGGAAGTATTTATTCAGCGATTGGCAGTAAAAGGTAAACTGTACGGAACATTGTTTGTGTACGGAACATGGTTAGTCTACGTTACCAGACACTGTGATTACTTACCTGTAGTACTTAGCTCTGTGAAAGGTCTTTTTCTGCATGACGTTGACTCAAAACATGGCTTCGCTCTACCATGGGTGATGAGAGGCTATCTAGTCTAGCTCTCATGCATGTCCACCAGAACATTGAAATTGACCACCCCCATCGAGTGCTACAGAGATAAGATGCTTCTGGCCACAGGAGAATTGTTACTTGTTTTGACAAGAAGTGAGACTTAATGTGAACTAACAATAAAAACTAGAACTGATAAAAAGTCATCAGTTCACACCCTCTCTAGGCATACTGTATGTCTCTCCACATACACCCACGAATGACCTAACACACACACACACACACACACACACACACACACACACACACACACACACACACACACACACACCTACCTGTATCCTGTTCATTTATGTGTGTTAAAGTTTTCAAATTGGTTAATCGTTAAATATTTTAAATCAGTTCAAATTGTTTGTCCTTGTTTATCTTAAGAAACGCATGGTGTTAACTTAATGCTATTTACTAACGTTTCACATGGTTCTTAACCCATATGCCATAATATTGCGTCACGATCAGGCCTAGCTCGCGTGGTCCTCTAGCTTATTTAAGTAGCAAATAACTTGACTTTTAAACAAATAAAAGGGTACTCACCTTCCTTATTAATTTAAATGTTGTTTTCTTCAGTAAAAACAAATAAATGGCACACTGACGATCCGTTAAATGTCCATTTTTGTCATTGAAATCAAGATGCGCACTCTGTACGGAACACCATCGTAAGCCTGTACGGAACATCGTTAATGCTTATCATCTTCCGTACACGTGCGGATAGGGCTGGGTATCGTTCCAAAATGTTCGATACCGATACCGGTTCCGAACGATACTTTTTTTCTATACTTTTATTTTAAGAAATGTATTTTAACAAGATTACTTTTTCAGGATGTTTGTGACACTTTCACATCAGGCTAATCTCTAAGAGTGGTGTATTAAAATTGCTTTAAATGCGTGTGCGCGTGTTACTTTTGGTTTCGTTTCAACGATCCCGCGAAACTCGGCGATGATGAGCGTGCATTCTACAATACAAGAGATTACTTTAACAAAACCTTTTGAAAGTGGGAAGACACAAACGGGATTTTGAAAAGCGTGTCCCCAGTGAAAATGATGCCCCTGAGTGCAACTATGCCGCTGAGTTATCATTTGATGTGAATGTATGTCGCGTTGTACCTATACTGAGACTATATTGAGACATAATTGTATCCGACAGAATGTTATCTGGTGTTTTTTCATATTTGACGTTTTGCCAGTCTTGGACGCGATAACCTTTTTACAAATATTGCATCGCACGCTGTTGCCCTCAATACTGGCATAATGTAGAAATACTTTTGATCGCTTATACATCGTTTGCGTTAAATTTATGCTATGCTTTAAAGTATAGTGTACATTACAGCCTCACATTTGACAAGCTCTGGGCGAGTGGGCGTGACCCCCGTAAACTATTGATTTTCAAGGCAGCCTCGCCGCAGCTAATCACCAGCATTTGATCCGGGCACGTTAAAGATACCGCACGTTTTCTAGCTCACTGACGTTGACAAGATTATATCCTTGGGTATCGAAATTTGGTACCGAACGAAAATGATTTTTTCGAAACTCGATAGTATCGAGACAATTCGGTCATTGCTTAAAAAGTATCGAACTCGATACCCAGCCCTACGTGTGGAGGAGGTGCTTTTCCCCACTTTTCTCAAAAACTATTGGTCCAAAAGACATCAACCAATGTGTGTACTGTGCAATAGGTATTCTCCCAGAGAATGATCACACAAACATGCTTGTCAGGCTTTCAACAACGGAGGAGTGGTCATTGGTGTGCGATAAAAGACGAAAAGTGTACATAGTTAGTCTACGTTACATATCTTAGTATCCTACCAGTGTGTGTTACTGTGTTTTGTTCGTATAAGCAAATACTGTTAGCTGCGGCTAGGCGGTAATGTTATATTTATGTCTTGCCGAATATATGTAGTGAAAGAAATCTGCACCTCACTTGAATAGTCAAATACAGACAGTTTACTTAAGATGTAATTGACCTAAATACAGTCGCTAATGTTTTGAGTCCAGATTAACAAACCAGGTTAGGTGTCAGTTACTGGATTTTAAAGTTACATCAGTATAATTAAGCCTATCGTTACAAGCAGTCGGTCTTAATTATAATCAAGCAACAAAATACTAAAGAGAAAATCATTAAATGTACTTAACTTGCCTTTGTATTAGTCCTATTGTTTGTATCGTCAATTTGCTACTTTGATCGTATGTTGAATGAAATACAATATTATAAATAACTATACTGTGATATATTACTATTGTGAAATAATATGGTCATATCGTGCACCCATGCTAGTTTTAAGGTCAAACTCACAAAATGTGACAGAACTTCAAAATGAGTAACCTAAGAACACTGTTATGTGAACTCATCTGACAGAAAGAGGACCTGAGTGAAATCATGATCATTGGACTCCATGGAGAAGAATACTAGATGTAAACCAGGATTTTGTATCAGCTGTGCAGATTTGGTATGGAGCTGGTGAGTACATTTTTGCAAGCCCATGTCTGTCCGTAAGTAGATAATGTCTTATCAAACAAATTCATTTTAATTTAATTGAATGCTTGTGTGTGTGTTTCCTCCTTATGATCCAGAAGATTTGGGAATGAAAATCTTCTACTACATGATCTTCAGAGGAAGTAAGTATTCATTCCTAACGTTAAGACACACTAACATTAATTTTATTTTTAAAGGAAAGTTCATAGTATTTTTCACTTGTGTACAAATTCTGTAAAATGAGAATGTTGATAAAAAGATCATAAATGTTTTCTTTATCAATTAACTTCTTTTAACTAAATTAAATCAACATTTGGTGTGACCATCATCCTGTGTTTAAAGCAGCTTTTGCACTAGGGGCACTTGCGGATATTTTTTCAGGTTTGCAGGTGGGCCTCTTAAAGCATCTTGGAGACGTTGCCACAGTTCTTCTAGATTTAATCTGTCTCAGTTTGTTCTGTCATTCTGTGCAGAATGGATGATGATAAGATCAGATCTCTGTTTGGAGCACTGGCTGTTGTCAAACAAAAGTCTTACTGGATTATTACATTTAATGGCAAAATTAATGTTTAGAAATATAAAATAAATTACTCATTGAAACACTACAGCAAAAGATAAACATGACTGAATTAAAATCATTTTTAGCTGGTAAAAATACTAGTGTTCTAAGAATTTTGGACACCACTGTGTTTGGAGCCCATGGGAGTCAGTAGAATATTGTGGATTAAAATAAAATGATGTGGATGAGATAGAAATGCATTTTCAGTTAAATTTAACCTCGGAGCTCTGAATAACTGGTAATGAAAATTCAATAATCTAAATTTACATCTGAAACTAATAAAATTGTTAGTCTTGATAATTTTGTATATGTGTTGGTTTTGTATTTATTCAGTTTTTAGATCAATTCTGACACAAATATTTCCTGTTGATAATTCACTCACCCCTCTGTCATTCAAGATGTTGGTGTCTGTCTCTTTTTCTGTCAAAAAGATTTTTGAGGAAAACCTTCCAGGATTTTTCTACATATTTCGAAGGGAGCCAAAAGGTTGAAGTTCCAAAATTAATTGTCAATGCAGCTTCAAAGGGCTCTACATCATCCCATCCAAGGAATAAGGGTCACTGGGAACTTGTAAAGCCCTTTGAAAGCTGTATTGAAATTTTTTGAAACCTTTATCCTTGACCTTAATCCCTATATGGAGAAAAATCCTGAAATCTACTCTTCAAAAACTTTTCTTTCTTTTCGACTTAAAGAAAGAAAGATATGAACATCTTGGATTACATGGGGCTGAGTGAAATAATTTCTAATAGTTTAAAGGTCAACATATATTTAATTCAAAGTTTTGATGAAACTGTCCCATGGTTTTTTAATGTAATTGTGCCGTATTTCTTAAAAAAAATAGCTGAAATGTAAAATGTAAATTTTATAGGGCATTTGCACAGACATTAAGCATTAAGCATGCTTTGACACTTTATTGAAGGTTTTTTAATTGTAATGATTTGGGGGAGGGGGTGCTGCAAGGGCACGGTATTGCCCTGTTAAGACCCACATAAGACCCTTACAGATCCCACTTAAATCCCATCTGGGCATCCACGGCTGACCCCCATGTGGATCCCGGGGTACAAACCCACTTTGAACCTCTTTGGGCAGGTGGGGCCCAAATGGGTTTGGCATGAATTGCCCAGTTAGGACCCACATAAGACTGCCACATTTGCCGCCCATGAAGCCCTGGCTGGGTGGTGATAAAGGCATGAACAAGTTTCTCCAAGTCTTGACGGGAAACAAAACATCAAATTCTTGCAATGTTATTGAGATGATAGTATGCTGATTTAGTTACTACTTTGACATGGCTACTGAAACTGAGGTCTGACACCAGAATCACACCAAGATTCTTGACTTGATTTTTTGTTTTTTGACCCCTAGCGTCAAGGTACGCATTTACCTTATGAACTTCATCTTTGTTTCCAAATGCAATGAGTTCTGTTTTCTCCTTGTTTAATTGAAGAAAGCTTTGGCACATCCAACTGTTAATTTCATCAATGCATTGGCAGAGAGATTCAATGGGGCTGGGTGTCATTTGCATAGCTGTGATATGCAATTCGGTACTTTCTCATTATTTGACTTAGTGGGAGCATATACAGGCTGAACAACAGCTGCACAAGAATTGAGCCTTGTGGGACTCTGCATGTCATGGACGTCCACTTAGACTTATGTTCTCCTTTACTCTCATAATAGCCTCTCCCTTCTAAGTATGACCTGAACTATTTGAGGACCATCTCAGAAAGCCCGACCCAGTTTTCAAGTCTATCTAGAAGAATGTTATGATCGACAGTGTCGAATGGAGCACTGAGATCTAGCAATATCAGCACTGATAGTTTGCCAGAATCAGAATTTAGGCGAATATCATTTATTAATTATAAGCGCTGTCTCTGTGCTATGATGTTGCCTGAAACCAGATTGGAAATTATCCAGGTATCTATTTGAGTTTATGCAATGGTTAAGCTGAATAAGCTGGTAGTGTTGCAAGAGAAACCGCCCGCTGTCCTCGAGCTCCTCTGTGTCCCTTTTTGCTATCTGTTTTTTGGTAAACACGAGCTTGGCTGTATTGTGGCCTGCAACCAAAGGCATCGCTGGGATTCGAACGCAGGATCTCCTGTTTACTAGACTAGCCGGGCAGCACATTAGCCCTCCGGGAGGGCGACTCAGACAATCCAGGCTTCCAGAGAAGAGGCCAGGCGTCGGCTGACCGGGCGCTGACCGGGCGCGCTTGCTGGACTGGAAAACCGCCCAAGGCACCGCTGGGATTTGAACCCAGGATCTCCTGTTTACAAGACAGGCGCTTTGACCAGCCACGGCGCCTCCTTGGTGGGACCCGTTAGTCTATGATGCTATCCTTCAAAAGCACGTGAGAGGGTAGTGTTGCAAGGGAAGCTGCCCGCTGTCCTCGAGCTTCTATGTGTCTCCATTCGCCGTCTGTTTTTTGGTAAAGCACGACGTTGGCTGTATTGTGGTACGCAACCAGAGGCATTGCTGGGATTCGAACCCAGGCTGACCTTCCAGGTCTGTGGCCGTCCAACAGTAAGAGAGCGCGTTCTCTCTCTGCAGGAAGGACAGGCCCTCGGGTCTCTGAACAATTGCAGTACCCAGTGTTGTTTGAAAGGCAGAGGCACTGTAAGGGCCTCAGGTCCAAGGGAGGGAAAAAAGATCCAAGCTTCCATTTGCAAGGCACCACTGGGATTCGAAACCAGGATCTCCGGTATACTAGACAGGCGCTTTAACCAACTAAGCCACGGCACCAACCCGCATGTTAATCGTGGGGATGGCGGCTTAGACGATGCATGAATCAACATTTCGGACGTCCTGCTTCCTCCACTTGATGCAAGACAGTGATTGCCATACCTCACTGAATTGGTTCTTGGGCATGTTTTGCTACCTTTTAAATATGATTGACTTTTTTTTTAAAACAATTTACGCTGAGAACAGGAGGCCTCCAAATGGTTTCTGCTGTCAGATTGTAACACTGCGCATGATGGGCTTAAGAAAATGGCAAAAATCACAACTCAAGCTCCTCTGTGTCCCCATTCGCTGCCCATTTTTTTGGTAAAGCATGACGTCGGCTGTATTGTGGCGCGCAACCAAAGGCATCGCTGGGATTCGAGCGCTGGATCTCCTGTTTACGAGACAGGCACTTTAACCAACTAAGCCATGGCGTCAAATCAAAAGCAAGGCTGTCGGGAGGGTGACTCAGATGGTCAAAACATCCAGAGGCAGGAAAGGTGCTGGTAAGCTTAAAAGAGAGGCGCTGCATTCGAAACCGCATACTTCCATACTATATAGTGGGTAAAAAGCAGTAGGCGAGCAAAAAAGTATGTTTGAATGTTCAGTATTCATAAAAGAGTAGGCGAGAATTAGTTGGCGAGTGGACTAATTCTCACAAGATTCGGACGAACGTCTACTTAAAGTGCGTTCGAATATGCCTTCTTACCTGCTATATATTAGGGAAAAAGAGTACGTGAAGAAAGAAGTACCTTCGAAACCTCAGTATTCATAAAAGAGTAGGCGAGAAATCCCTACTGCTTCAGCCCAGATTCTGAAGTGTTCATCTAATGCACACTTTTCAATCCCAGGAGGCCAAAACGCGACCAGGGTGCAAACCGAAACACGGTTCGCCGTCTTAAAATCATATTTGTTGAGCTACTGTATCGTAAACTGTTGATTTGCATAAGGTGCCAAGACGTTAGACAGTAATGCATATATA
Source organism: Garra rufa (assembly GCF_049309525.1). Classification (NCBI taxonomy): domain Eukaryota; kingdom Metazoa; phylum Chordata; class Actinopteri; order Cypriniformes; family Cyprinidae; genus Garra; species Garra rufa. The sequence continues at coordinate 35,086,214 of NC_133366.1, read as the reverse complement.
TATATATTTCTGATCTCGCTGTAAAACACGTTTTATTACGTATAGCTACCATAGACATCTTAAATATGATTACTAAATGTTTAACAACGGAATATGAAGGATAACAAAGGTATGTATAACAAATGTATAACAAAGGAATATGTTCTGAGAGAATTAAATTAGCACATCACAACACAAAACAGACATCTAAATGAGTGATGGACATTATGTGAGTTAATTTAGAGTTCACTGTTGTCAACACTGCTTTAGATTAATGTTATGTAAATAAACACATGTACATATAGTAACTAAACATGAGTTATCTGTTTCATTTGTCTAATAGTACTGTTGATAAATTCAGGAGCATTTGAATTTGATGATAAACCAATTAACAACAGCTACCTCATAAATGTAGTATTGAGCACACAAATCAGAGGGAACTGAATCTTGGCTGGATGTTACAGGGACAGATGAGACAAGTATGCTTGTCAGGTGAAGAATGACTGATAAAGCAGTGCTGCCATCAAAGGCTTTGAGTGAGTACACTACAGACATCAATAAAACATATTTTAAACCTTAAGTTGCAGTTTATTAATAATATTTAATAAAAAATAAAAAAATAAATTAAGCAGAGCTATTACACCACTTTTCTGATTCTTGATTTCTGTGCCTTTGTTGCAGATATTTTGTGGTGGAGCAGGACCTGAAAGCAAAGATGACAGCAGCATTTACGGGAAAAAAAGTAAAATCTGAAACTTAATATAAAGATTGTTCATTTTGTTTGTTACTTCTAATACAGAGATCTAATGACATTGTGCTGTTAAAATGACAGCTTTTGTATTGTATTTATGCATCTTTGTATGATCTGGAATGTCTGCAGACTGGTGTGTGCAGTGAGAAAGGAGAAATCCACAGCAGCATCCTGGAAATAAATAGTCAAGTGCCATCGATGAGACCCTCCATCACTCCACCTGCCCTTTGCCTCATCTGGACCAGATGTTGCTGTGGCCTCTTCATCCTCAATGAGCCCAGAGCCAGCGAGAGCATCTAGAGCAGGGGTCCCCAAACTTTTTTCTGAGCGGGCCACATATTTTTCTTTTCTTTAATGGGGGGCCAGGTCGGTTATAAAAGAAAATTCCATGGGCTGGACTGACTACTATTATTATTATTATTATTTTATTATGATTTTACCTTTATTTATTATACTTTTTAATGCTAGAATCGTTTATTATTTTGTTATGCACCAAACACAAGATCTTCGAGCAGCTGATCCACGTTTCCTTTGTGCAGATATTGCAAACATGGAGGAAGATGTACAAGGTAGGGTCATTGTGTTACTAATGCTATGAGTTATTTGAGCATCTGTTGTGCTTATTTTCTTTTTATTATTATAAAACATAACTTATTATTACAGGTTCAGGGAAAGATGGTATTTATCTTTAACAATGAAAAAACCTGAAAACATAACTATTAGGCTTGCTCACATCAAAGAATGCGATTATATACACGGAAATATGATTAAATATCTCTGAATCAAATTATTAACATTATAGTTTATCAAAAAATGGATTTGTTGTTTTTGTTAAGCCTCAGGGATGAAAAGAGAAATTCAACAAGAATTTAGGCTAGTTTTGCGTGTGGATAAACAAAAAAAAAACATATTCAAAAAATAAAGAATTTGGGTTTTCCTGACAAAAAATATTTATTTTAGAATTAAAAAATACAAAAACCTAAATGAAACCAAAACATATATGTTATACTACAATCACAATAAAAGAACAGCTGTTTCTTCAACATGACCACAAAATGAACAAATTTCATCAATATCAAAATATTTATAGAAAGATGAATTAAACCTGTCGCTATATGTTAAGTTGTTGCACTTGTTATAACGTCGTTGGTCACATGATAACGTCAACATGGCGGAAGACGTGCAGATCACATCCATACTCAACGAGATTTGGCTGTAGAGTACGTACTCTTTTAGCGATCATTAAGCAAGTACTTATTGAAATTAAGTACCTACTCATCCAGTATGCGCTTTCGAATGCAGCCACATTATGTACGTATGTCCGACTATTATTATTACTCTTGTTTTTTTTTGTAAGAAAAATAGGACAATAATTTGTAACAGTTTTTTTTTATTCAACAATGATTGTTTTACAATAAAGTTTAAACCTAAAAGTGAGGCAATGACAAATGATGGTCATTGCAAATTGATGGTGCCAGGGAGCAATGTGCTTTTTAAAAACATTTTTATAGGTTTAACATTAGATTAACAGCTCGGATTATACGCTACTTTGACATGAGACATAGAAAATGCTAAAAATTTAGTCAGGCGTGACTTCCGCGTTCAGAAAAAAGGTCTACAAGACAATCCTAAAAGACAATTCCTAATACAGCCCTTTAGGAATGGTTCCAAAATATGATTATTAAAGCCTTCCTCAAAACCGCCAATGTTGGTACTAGAAATGAGCAAGTAACTGATGTGTGCAAATTAAATCCATACACACTGATGTTAAAATGCTAACAGTGTCCTTTTGTATGCTTCAACCAAAAAACAGTGCACTTCCTGTGAGATCTCTCTTCAATTCATGACATTCAAATGTGAAGTTCTTACACTGTAGACAGAGTCCATTTGTCCATAGTCCATATTTCAAGTTGACACGGTAAAGTGTACCATGGACAAAACACATTGCTTTAAAATGTGAATTAGAATTTCATTGTAGAAGCCCTGTATAGGATTCCATTTGGAACCCTTAATAAGGCTTCTTTTGATTATGAATCTCCATGTGCTTGCCAAGGCTTACTTTTTGAGTGAAACTCTTTCCACACTAGTCACACGTGTAAGGCTTCTCTCCAGTGTGAATTCGCATGTGTCTGTTAAGGTTTGCTTTACGAGCGAAACTCTTTACACACTGTTTGCACGTGTAAGGCTTCTCTCCAGTGTGAATTCTCATGTGTGTGGTAAGGCTTTCTTTACGAGTGAAATTTTCTCCACACTGTTGGCAGGTAAAAAAGCTCTCCAAAGTGTGAATACGCATGTGGTATTTAAGTTTTGATTTTCCACAGAAACCTTTTCCACACTGTTTGCATGTGTAAGGTTTCTCTACAGCATGTATTCTCATGTGTCTGTTAAGGTATCCTTTTTGAGTGAAACTCTTTCCACACAGTTTGCATGTAGAAGGCTTCTCTCCAGTGTGAATTCTCATGTGTCTGTTAAGGCATCCTTTTTGAGTGAAACTTTTTCCACACTGTTTGCACGTGTAAGGCTTCTCTCCAGTGTGAATTCTCATGTGTGTGTTAAGGTTTTCTTTATGAGCGAAACTCTTTCCACACTGTTTGCACGTGTAAGGCTTCTCTCCAGTGTGAATTCTCATGTGTGTGTTAAGGTTTTCTTTATGAGCGAAACTCTTTCCACACTGTTCGCACGTGTAAGGCTTCTCTCCAGTGTGAATTCTCATGTGTTTGTTAAGGCTTTCTTTACGAGTGAAATTTTCTCCACACTGTTGGCAGTTAAAAAGGCTCTCCAAAGTGTGAATACACACGTGGTTTTTAAGATTAAATTTTCTGCAGAAACTTTTTCCACATTTTCTCCAGGTGTAAGGCTTCTCTCCATTGTGAACTCTCATGTGAATGTTAAAGTGTCCTTTTTGACTGAAACTTTTTCCACACTGTTTGCATGTGTAAGGCTTTTCTCCAGTGTGAATTCTCATGTGCCTTTTAAGGTTTTCTTTTCGAGTGAAACTGTGTCCACACTGAAAGCAAGTGAAATTACTCCTAGTTCCTGTATTTTGTGCTCTTTTTTGTTTAGAAGTATTTGCAGACTCTAAGGAACAAACAGATTTATCTCCAGATACAAAATTATGAAGATTCTCAAACTGATCTTTCTCTTCGGTTTCATTCAGTACTTCCTTCTCCTCTTTCAGTGCTGTTAGGTCTACGGTGGAAAAACAAAGAAATAAACGTTAACCCCAGTTTAATGGCACAAAGCAACTGGCATCATAGAAATGCTAGATCCTATACCATGGTGTCCAAACCTGATCCTGGTCGGCTGGTTTCCTACAGTGTTTAAGTTGGCCTTTATACAATTAATAGAAATAAAAAAATCCAGATAATCTAATGATAGTGTTTAGGAAATCTATATAGACTGATCTCTACTATTTTATGTATCCTAGGGGATAAAAATCATCAAATTGAATTCAAAGTGATGAGGGAAAATAAGAGAAAAAACTCCCCATTTATCTATCAAATAATAAAAAAAAAACTTCTTAGTTTTTATTTAGGGGGCAGTTATGTTAGCCAATTATAAAAATGGGCTGTTCCACTGATCTTTTAAATGGAAAACAACCCAAAACTGACTGTCACAGGATGTTCACTCATAAATCACTAAACTTTTTCTGTAAAAAACTTTAGTAATATTATAATTACACTTTAGGAATAGGAAATAGTTTTGCACCAGTTGAAAGAGAAACAGTCAAGTATGGTGAATTGTGCTCTGCATTTAATCCATCGAAGTGCATACACAACAGGAACACACACCTGGAGCTCCTTATGCCCATAAAGTGGGCCAATCACAATGTTGCATGAACAGTCTGTGCATCTGACTGATGGCCTGCAAGTACGTTTTCATATTTAAAGAATTCAGTACTGACTTTTCAAACACGAGTTTGCACGTATGCAACAAATGCCTAGTTTATAATGGGTTTTATCATTTCTGTCTCGATGCGCCAAGAAATGGTATCACAACATGGTTAGGGGTGTAACATTTCCAACACACGCTTGAGGTATCCGGCCAATTCCAAAGCACGGATAGCTGACCAATCAGAGAACACCTGGGTTTCCATCAACAGTGAGTTTTGTGGAAATCAAAGCGTTTCAGAAAGGGAGGGCAGAGAGGAGCAACAATAATGTACAGTATGTGGAAAATAACATGTTTTTAAACCTCAAAATGCATAAACACATCACCATTTGATGCTAAAAAGTGAATAACAAGTCAACCATAAGATTACTATTGTTTTGAATGTTTAAGCGCAGTTACTAAAAAATATTACATGTTTATTTCTTGGTAAGACACATTTGACAGCAAAGCACTAAACTTGAGTCGGGAGGCATGCAAAATTTCAATTTCGTTGAAAAGTTCTTGAATTTCTCTCCCAAAATGTCCAAACCCTGAAACTAATGATGTAATAGCATTGGACATGATTTTAGCTAACACTGTTTCTGCATCAGCCGTGTTTGATCTGTTCATAAAAGAATTCAGCATACTTTCTTTAAAGCCCGTATTTATAATGCATTATAAGGGCATGCTTAAGGCACTATAATGAATTCATAGTGCATTATAAAAAAAATGTATAGTATGTTGTATCATAAAACTGTTTTAATGAATTGTAATTTTTATTTATTTGCGGTTATAGCTTTTAAGCGTGTGATTATCTCCTCATAGTTATAACATAAGTCTCATATATTACCACGTTACGCATGTCACTTTACTGGAAGCATAAAAAGAGCACTTATAAGTATTAATAATAATAACAATAATTATATCTATCAAAGAGCCAAAAGTTAATGTATCAGATGAATGGATAACATGACACGTTTGTATTATTAGTTAGATTATTTTGATGGTACCCTTTAGACAGCTTTTGATAAGTAACTATTCAACTGCATGACAGCTAGCAATAATTATTATTAGTAGTATGCTAAATATATTCTAACACTGTATTTTAATGGTTCCCCAAAAGACAAAACTGATATGTAACTTTGCAAGTTTGTGAACCTTCTACCTAGCCAAACCTTAACCTAAGTTGAATAATACTATTAATAAAGGAGTGTTAGTGTAGTTGGAAAGTTGCTTCTAGTCAGTAGACCAGGGGGCCTATCATAATAAAATGAAATATAATGTAAAAAAAAAAAAAAATTGTAATAGGATATAGTCCATTAAAAATTGCGTAGATTTAATTAGCCGCCCATTGTGTCTAATAAATAATCATAATCTTAAAAGTTAGAACCCCAAATACTCAAGTACTTTAGTATATTGTAATTGTTATGATTATTTGAGAACATATTATAAGATTTATTTATTTTTTTATTTTTTATGATGCATTCATTACAATGCCTTAGAAATACTTTATAATGTATTATAAATAGGGGCTTCATAGAAAATGTTACCAAAAATTCTGTGCAGAATTAGGGATGCACCGATATGTATCGACCGATCACTTCCCAGATAGCAAAATGACTCCGGAACGGATCCGCGCCGGATGTACCACAAGATCCGTAACGGATCCGCAAAACGGGTCCGCATAGGAGTCCACTTGCACAGCGCAACGGATCCGGAACGGATGAGGATGCCGGATCCGAACCGGACCCGTTCCAGACCCTACCCGTATCCGCCAATAAAGCTGTTCATCCGGCCCGGATCCGATCCGGACCCGGTCATTAAGTTGGTCATCCGGCCCGGATCCGATCTGGACCCGTTTATAGAGTGACTCATCCGGCCCGGATCCGATACGGACCCGTTCATTGTGCTGTCTATACCTTATTTAAAATGGGTAATTGGCTAAAACTAGCTACGAAAATATCTAAAATAAAGTTGACAAACATTATATAGACTAGATTGCTCTATAAAACCTTAAATATTCTATATGTCCCCATTTATTAATATTAATAAACCACAAAATCATTCAAACCTCAAAAAAATCTAAACTTTAATTGGCCAATAACAATGAAACACTCTATAAATGCAGATAATTACATTAAGAAAAATAAAATTGTACAAAAACATTGTTTTAACTAATGAAAAACTTCAGTTTAATAACTTTGAAAAACGAATGCATTAATTAAATTCAGCTATAAGGAATTTATTAGCACAGTTTCATTATTCACTTTGTGTCAAGCTTGATAAACTTCAATATCAGTAAAAATGTTGCAAAATTAATACATCAGGAAACAAAGTCATTTCAGCAATAAAGCAGCTTGGAGAAAACAGTGATATCATAATCCAACTCAGTTCAGTTCAAGTCTTGAAATTATGCAATAGTGACAGTACAGTCAAATCAATTTAATTACTGAATATTCAGCGTCTTTTAAACCCCAGCTAAGGATGTCAGAGCCAGTGGAACCCAAACTCCAGCAGGTGACTGAAACAAAAAAAAAAAGCTCAGCTCTTCTCTTGTTAAATGGACAAAGATGGTGTGGTTATGATTTTAGGGTGCATCACTATGTGGACTGAAGTCATTCAGAATATTGCATCCAGCTCCTACTGCTTGAAGATCAGGATACATCACGCTGTGGTTTTGTCTTAGAAGTTGAAGTCTGTCCAGCAGGGCTGCCTTTTAGCCAGAAGTGGACGATTGTATTAACAGTGACTGTAAATTGTGGTCCTAGCAGTTCCTGGCCTGGCATGTTCTTTGGTGGCCATAAGGGTCTGTGCAGAGGACTTGTCTGTTTCTTGTGGTCTTTGCTGAGGACCTGTGCCGATTGCTGTCATATCGTGATGTTCTTGTAGTCTCCGCTCACATTCAGGGCTGCGTTGTGGTCATCTCAGGGTTCAGGTTCACCTTCTGGTTTGAATACAGACTGGATCTGGCTGACTATGATAACCTTAGGACAAGAATGAGACAAAAACATTGAAATAAGTAACAATCTTTGTTAACTTTCTCACAGCACCTGTAATCACACCTGTAATAAGAACATTTTCATAGACATTTCATGACATCTCATAGCAAAGATAACTGTTATATGCAGCAGGATGTAAAATTATATTTGTAAACATTTACCCTTAAATATATTGCTATGAATCTTTTGACACTGCACATTTTTACACATTAAAAGCAGGAGGGTGAATCATTGTCAGTATTTAACAAACTGGTTGGCTAAATCAAGTTTAAAACTCTATTTAATCTTACTTTTAAAGATGACGTAAAATATCGAAGAATGAAGTAGAATCTAAAACCAGACTGGAGCTCTTGAATAAGCTGTAAAGCTGCAAAAGAACACAGACAGTATCTTAGCATTTTTCAATTCCATATAAATAATCTGAAACCACATTATAAGGTGGGATATATTTGTAAAAAAAAAAAAAAAATGGGCACAAACTAGTATACCACAACCAAAAACTACTGTTAAATGTAGGATGTAAAAATAGGTTTGTAAACATTTCACCTTAAATATAGAGAATGGGAATCCACGTTGAGCCACATTGCATTCTGTCATATTTTTGGACATGATCTGGAGCACAGAAGAAAAAACAGTGAAAACAGATTAATATATAAAATCTTTCAATCAAAGTAAATCACTTTGTTGTGTGTCTTGAGAAGCTGCAAATATTCATTACATAGTATTCAGTCTCCTTCACTATAGTGGTACTGATATAACTGCTAGAACACTTACGAAAATTACCATGGTTTTATTATAGTAAGCAAGTAGCAACCAAATTGTTTGGCATTTTTATTAGCATTCTTATAACCACAATTTTATTAGAAATACCACGGTTGAACTATGGTTAGAGTATTAAAACTATGGCTAATTTGTAAGGGGAGAATACACTAAAGCAAGATCTCAAACGGTGGATCATTTATCATTGTCATATTGCCCTGCTCAGTGTTAAAGAATTAAACCATTATAGAAGTATCAGAATAACTTACTATAAATCTGTTTTAAAATTGTGTGTTGTGGATGTTATACAAATAAATAACTAGACTTGAATAAATTAAGCTGAATATTGCTAACTGTCAAAGATGCCAAACAAGGATGCAAGAGATCAAATAAATGAATGAGCTTAATACATGTACAAACAAGTGGCCAGGTATCAACAAGCTGCCACATGTAACATTTTATGATGATACAGTAAGCCTTAACCACTCCAACATGATCTTAATTAGAATATTATTAACATAAAATTATGTAATATAAAATATTTACATTCACTGGTATCCATTCTCTGCTATTGCTACTGTGTCCTAAATTGACAGAATGCATTGCCATTGAGACATTGCACATTTATTTCATGTTAAAGCTGTAGTGTGGATCATTGTCAATTGACAAACTAGTTTGCTAAATCAAGTTTAAAACTATTTAATCTTACTTTTAAAGATGAAGTAGAATATCGATGGATGATGTAGAATCAAAAACCAGACTGGAGCACTTGAATGAGCTTTACAACTGCAACAGAACACACACACACACACACACACACACACACACACACACACACACAGACAGTATCTTAGTAATTTCATATACATTATCTGAAATAACTTTACAAGAGATGGGGAATATATTTGTCAAAAATTGACTTCAGCTAAAAATTCCAGAACCAAACATTAATGAAAAAATATAGCACAATATACCTATATATTCGCTATATAAAAGGCATAGATTAAAATCCTTATAGCCAAATAAACTGCCCTGTCTCCCAAAAAAAGGAGATCCCGTCCAAATAGGCCAGTTATTACTCAAGATGCTAACGCGTTGAAGAGCTAACTAGATGTTCCACAACGCCCTTTCAGAATTAAAAATGTAAACAAAGCAATAACTCATTTATTAACGTTAATGTTACTGGTAATCGTACAAATAAAGCATATTTTAAAAGTATTCTTACCGTGTTCAGTCCTCTTTAACATGGCAGGCCGCAGCTTCACTCTGGAGGATTTCTGAGATGCGACTGTTAGAAAAACAAAAACACGTTAGGATTGAGAATCCGCCCAGCATCCGTATCGAGTCCGATCATATAATTTTATATTTCATATGAACTGAAACATTAGGAGAAGAGGCTGGGGATATATTTATTGAAATACAAGCAAAAACAGACTTTAACTAATATTCTAAAACCTAATTTAAGTGAAAAAAATGTGTATTCTAGCGTGCAGTTATACTTCTGAGGAGGATTTGATTTCTGAAATGACTGTTAGAAAAAAAGCGCGTTCGGATCGCGAATCCGCGCAGCATCCGTAACGAGTCCGCTAGTTTATTTCATATGTATTATATGGACAAAAAGTAAATATTTGACTAAATATATTTGACGAAATACAAGCACAAATGTATTTGAAATAATATTGTAGAACCCAATTTAAGAAAAAGAGTTTATTCTCGCAAGCAGTCATTTCTTGGAAAGGGGTGAAAAATTACCTAACGTTAACAATCAGGACTGATCAGGATTAAAATATGGAAATCAGGACTATTTGGACGGGATATCTTCCTTTCTGTGAGATGGGTAAAGCAGTTTATTTAGTTGGCCAAGTTACTCAAATCTACTATATGCTAATAAAGAGCTAACCTCCACTGAACATTTCACAACTCAACTTAAAAAAAAATAAAAACACAAACAAAGCAATTAACTACTTTATTACCGTGAATGTTACTGGCAACTGTACAAATAAAGCACATTTTAAGAGTATTCTTACCGTAATCAGCTTCTTCAGCCCGCCGCTGCCGCAAAACTCTCTGCTCTGAGGAAGGATGATGACGTTGCCGGTTAAAAAAAAAGGCGCGTACGGATCGCGAATCCGCACAGTGTCCGTGATGAATCAGCTAAAGGAGAGAGCGCGGCCCGGAGGCGGGGCATATACTGGGCGAATGTCCAAACACAGTCTGACAGTACAGCGGAGCTGCCGACTTGAGGGCGGATCCGCCCCGGAGTCTGTTGCTATCAGGGTTGCGCGTTTTGTCAGTAAAGCCGGTTCTGTAATCAGCAGTAAATGCCATCAGGTGCGTGATTTCACATTGAGCCGTATATTCTACAGATAATACACGCTGATAATGAACATTGATTTGCGCAGCTCGTCGGTAAACAACGGCTGTGTGTAGTACAGAACCGGCTTTACTGACAAAACGCGCAAGTGATCGGTCGATACATATCGATGCATCCCTATGCAGAATTTAAATGTTTCTTACTAGATCTGGAAGTGCTTTTGCTGCCCCATCTATACTTTAACAGACTGATCTGCTTTAAATATTGTTTCTATTACAATTTACTAAATCTAAAGCAGCTTGAAACTCAGTATTAATAAAACTTTGAAATAATGTACCACAAACAGTCATTAAAGATGAATGAAGATTAAACACCAACCTCCTTGTTCCTCTTGTTTTATTCTCAAAAGTTCTGGTTTCTCTTGTTTTATTCTCAAAAGTTCTGGTTCCTCTTGTTTTATTCTCAAAGGTTCTGGTTCCTCCAGTTTTATTCTCAAAAGTTCTGGTTCCTCTTGTTTTATTCTCCAGGTTTCTAGTTCACTCATGTTCTCCTCACTCTCCACTTTAACAAACTCCATCTTCACAGCAGCAGATCTCAGATCAGCAGATACTTCTCCAGATATTCCTGCTCGCTTCCAAACCTAGTCACAGCTGTGAAGATGAGGATATTACAGGTATTTACTGACTGGATTCAAAAACTGTTTTTTTTTTCTGTTTACAGAAACTTCATTTCTCACAGGCTGAACTAAAACAGAATCACAACAAAACAACAGAGAGCAGTGAAACTAATCTTTTTCTTCTTAGGTTTAATGGTGTTTGTCAAACAGAAGTGTGTGTGTTAGTGCCACCCGCTGGACTGGAGTGTGAAGCGCCGAAAGGAGGGAAAATATTACGGGGAATGACTTTGTGTGTCTACAATGTGCGCTATTTTTTATTTTCTTTAAAAAAAGCCGATCTGCACAAATAAATGAAAATGACTTCAAATTAAGACTCACATCATGGTATTTGATCAGCATCAACAGTCTTTGTGAGTGAATATTAAAGGAGAAAAAAAAGAGAAAAATATGCTTTCCTACTATATACGAAAAAGTATTAAACCCACAATGCCCCAAACTCTACAGTTTAACTGAATCCCTACAGGATGGACAAGTAAAAAACATTTGTTTCTAACTTTAGATTGAACAGAAAAATGTGTCTTGATTTCCTTTTCCCATCCTCTCTGCCATTCCTTTATTAAACTTGATTATGACCTTTTCTGCATCTTTATTGGCAAAAACCATGTCAACATATTCAGTTGTTACTCCTCATCTTCCCTTTTAACAGTGAACAGTTCAGTTAATAAATACAAGATACAATACCTGCTTTACAAACTCAATCTTTAGAAGTGCATTCATGTTATATTAGTTATGATTTTAGTGAAGTTAAAAGTTTTGAAACCAAAATACCTGCAACATCCAGTTAGAGCTGTAGTAAACTCAGAAGAGAAGATCAGGAGACTGAGTGAATCTTCATCAGATCTTTATTGAGATGTTACTGTGTGACGCTGCAGTCATCCAGACTGACTAAAGACTCAATCACTGTAGTTTTATTCAGATTTCAGGATCGTCATTAGAAGATAAAATATTCAAAGGATGTAAGCAGTTACAGGAATTTGCCCAGATTTTCAGCGACTCTAATCCAATCAGCAGAACTATAGACTCATTATCACAGAGATCAGGAAAAGTCTCACCTTCAGCCTCTGTATTCATATTTAACTCAGATATTGATCAGAAACAAAGACACCAATTAAAGAAATGAGGCAGAAACATCAACAGCCATTAAAAGACAAAAGATGATGTCACGGGTGACAAAAACGCTCAGTGAGCGGAACCTTTTTTTTAACTGATGAGGTACGAGTTTCCAGAGGGAATGATTTGGGTGCGACACATCTCACTCTAACTCCGGTTGTGGGAGAAACATTGGCCGGCCTGATTAGCGCTAACACACGGCAGGTGTGTGTGCTTCATGAGACACACATAAAAGGACCATTCAGAGAAGCCTCTGCAGAGTTCTTGGGGAGAGTTTTTCGGGGAGAGTTCTTGGAGAGTTTTTCGAGAGTTTTTCGGGGAGAGTTCTTGGGGAGAGTTTTCTGGGAGAGTTTCCTGACGGGTGTTTTCCTGGGGGGAGGGTTTGCTTTCGGGGAGAGAAGTTGGTTGTGCCAGGGCAGCTCCAGAGACAAGTTTGTTTGTGGAAATTTGTCGGGAGTGGAAATCGTCCATCAACGTCTACTGGATGAACTTATTGATTGGATCTCGGCTGGGAAGAGAGAGAGAAAGTTAAGTGAATGGATTCCATCTTTCCAACATTCAGAAAGCTTGAAGAAGATACAGTGAATGTAGATCTTACTGTGGGGAAGCTATGTGTTTCAGAGTGTGCTGAAGAGGAATCGAGAACTGAATATCCCCGACGTGAGTGGAACGGATGGATTGAGGCTCGGATCAGCCCTATTGTGTGAGTGAATTGCAGTGCTTTTGTCTCATTGATATACATGGATTCATTGCTGTGGATTTGAAGTGAACACGAGTGTGGTGTGTCTTTGCTGAGAAGTGGCCCAACCCCTGCTTACACGTTTATGGAAAGAAATACTATTAACCTCTTCACTGCCTGAGCCTTGTGAGTATACAGCTACGCTGGTGAAATAATATTAACCTCTTCACTGCCTGAGCCTTGTGAGTATACAGCTACGCTGGTGAAATAATATTAACCTCTTCTCTGCCTGAGCCCTGTAAGTCCACAGCTACGCTGGAAGAAATATTATTAACCTCTCGTCTGCCTGAGCCTTGTGAGTATACAACAATACTGATGAAATACAATTAACCTCTTCTCTGCCTGAGGCCTGGAAGTATGCAGCATCGCTGTGAAGTAAGCTTTTAAACTACTGACTCCCTATTGTGCACCGACGAAAGTACCCTGTACTGAGAGGAATCCTTACCTTCTTGCTTAATGCCTAAGTTAGGAAGTATGCAGCATTGCTGGTGGAGTAAGCTTTTAAACTACTGTCTCCCTATTGTGCACCGACGAAAGTACCCTGTACTGAGAGGAATCCTTACCTTCTTGCTTAATGCCTAAGTTAGGAAGTATGCAGCATTGCTGGTGAAGTAAGCTTTTAAACTACTGTCTCCCTATTGTGCACCGACGAAAGTACCCTGTACTGAGAGGAATCCTTACCTTCTTGCTTAATTTCTAAGTTAGGAAGTATGCAGCATTGCTGGTGGAGTACGACGGAAGTATCCTGTACTGAGAGGAATCCTTACCTTCTTGCTTAATTTCTAAGTTAGGAAGTATGCAGCATTGCTGGTGGAGTACGACGGAAGTATCCTGTACTGAGAGGAATCCTTACCTTCCTGCTTAATGTCTAAGTTGAGGAAGTATGCAGCATTGCTGGTGGAGTAAGCTTTTAAACTACTGTCTCCCTATTGTGCACCGACGAAAGTACCCTGTACTGAGAGGAATCCTTACCTTCCTGCTTAATGTCTAAGTTGAGGAAGTATGCAGCATTGCTGGTGGAGTAAGCTTTTAAACTACTGTCTCCCTATTGTGCACCGACGAAAGTACCCTGTACTGAGAGGAATCCTTACCTTCCTGCTTAATGTCTAAGTTGAGGAAGTATGCAGCATTGCTGGTGAAGTAAGCTTTTAAACTACTGTCTCTCTATTATGCACAGACGAAAGTATCCTGTACTGAGAAGAATCCTTACCTTCCTTCCCTACCGTCTGAGTCCGGAAGTATGCAGCATTGCTGGTGAAGTAAGCTGTTGGATTACTGTTCCATTACTGTGCACTGACGAAGTCATCTATCTGTAGTGGGAAGAAGATCTGGAAAACGTTGAAGTTCATTACGTCTGAGTTCATTGATAAATAGTGTTCAATAAAGATTGTTATTTCTTGGAAAATCGTTTCTTTTGTCTGCTTCGTCCAACTGTTGCGGGCCTGTGGTGTCGGCTCCTCGCGGTGGTTGGTGCGTTAAAGACAGGGGCGGCTGGGCATTCGATTCATTCGATCGAGTCCCAGTCCGCCCCGGTGACAATGACACTTAGCATCATTTCACATTCATATTCACACACTCCTAAAGCTAAATATATTTATTTTAAAATTCAAATGCCATTTATCTTTCTGCTGAGTTTCTAATGCTCTTTTCTGAATGTATTTTGCAGTCATTATTCTTTAGACACATCTGTTTTAAATAACTATCAGCCTAATTCTGTGGTTTCTTTAACCTAAGGTACTAAAACAGTTTGTGTTTGGTATTTTCTAAGTACTCCAGGAAAATTTCAGTCAGGTTTTAAGTCCATTCATGGCACTGAGTCTGCTTTGCTGACCCTTCACTCCTGACTCTAATGATTTTACACAACTTGTAAATCATGAAAATCCAAATAATGTAGAATATCAAGATTTAATAAACATGTGCAAATCTAAATATCTTTCATATTTTTCATAAATAGTAATGAAGTACTATGTATACTCACAGTTGACTAAGTTTGGGTATAAATAAAGGCGTATACATTTGCCTTTATGTATAAAGAATCTTGAAGAATTAAGTTTATATAATCACCATTTGTACTTTCAAATAAGAAATATTTACTTTTAACACAGGTACATTAAGCAATTTGTTAAGGCAAATTTATGATTGGATATTTACTATTTATTATCATTTCAATACCATTGTCATATTTCACAAATCTACGGAGCGGGAAACGAGGAGACGAGGAAACGCAGGATCTAACTTAAAACAGTCTTTAATGGACAAACTAAAACACAACTCAGGAGAACAACAGGAAGACATTCACTTGAAGGACGTAAGACATCAGAGGAGAAAACCACAAACAGATCACTCTTAAATACTCAACTAAATGAAAGGAAAGACAAGACAGATCTGAAATCAATGGAAACAGGAACAGAAAAAAACAAATATAGGCATTAGAAAACATCTGGAAAAACAAGTACAAGGAGAACATGGAAACAAAAACAAACACAAGGACAGTCCATTGGTGTGACAGTCATTACTGTTAAAGACAATTATATTGGTTGAAATGAAATTATTGCCTAGGAAATTCAGCAAAAAGGTAAATGTTCATTTGTAAATGAATCTCTTTTACTTTTGGTGTGTGTGAATACAAATCTGTGATGCTCTCGATGTTTCTGTCTCTTTAATTGTTGTGATTGTTAATGCTAATGAACACTTGAGTTGTGTGTGTGTGTGTAATAATTTATGTTAATAATTGGTTACACAGAACTTTATTACGTTAATTTAGCACCATATACAACAGCCTACTTGCTGCACAGTCTAAAACTTTTGTTAGGGCACCTTATTTTGCGGGGCTTCCTAACAAGGTTAATTTAGTTTTGCTTTTTTAAATTCGTTTTATTTTAAATAGAGATCACGATTTCCTAGCAATTCCAAACTAAGAGACAAAATATTAATTGCTTCAGTCTATTAAAAAGTGTTTAATTCATTTGAATGAATCATTAATTTAATGCATAATATTTAAAAAAGAATATATTTAATACACCAACTTTTTATATTAAATTTATGAAAAAGTGGTTTGAATGAAAAAATGATTTGCTCACAAAAACAACTGGATGAATCTGCGTTTTTGAATCAATCTCTAGTAGTCAATGACAAATACATTTTTTAACAGTTGTTTCCATCTAGTGGCGAAACAAAGCAATCGACACAAACATTACTTGAAGCGCCAATTACTTTCAAAAAATGGCGTGCTCTGATTTGATCTCTACCATAGACATCACATCAGTGTTTATATCCAAACTATGACCTTTAATCAGAATATTGCTGTGATAATATTAACGACTGGGTATTTGAAAATACTGTTTGTGAAGCTGTTTTGCCAAAAAGCTTTTTTTTTTTTTTTTACATAAACATGATGACCGCTCTATCTGTCAGCGGCAGTGCAAATATAGATTTGAATGTTCCGGTAAGACTTTTCAAAGGTTTAACAGACATGTGGAATCGTTGTCATTTACAAATGATCGCGTGGGTTTTTTAATTTTTGAATCTCTTTCATTATTATTGTTATTATTATTATTTTTTTGGTCGGTGTTGAATCTGTGGCGGTAGGAATTTAATCTGTGGCACACCGCCACAGATTCGTCTATGTGTGGGAAACACTGTAGTAGATAAGTAGGCATATTCGAACGAGACTTAGGTATCTTGCGAGAAATAGTGCTTCATCCTGGTAAATCTCGCCTACTCTTTTGTGGTGTTTGAGATTTCATGCATACTTTTTCTTCGCCTACTGCTTTTTGCCTACTAAATAGTATGGAAGTATGTGATTTCGGATGCAGCCAGAGACTCAGAATCCGGATCATTTGAATCAAATCATTTGTGAAATGATTCAGTGATTCGATTCAGCGGCACGCGAACTACAAACGACAACAACAAACACAAACGAGTGAATCACAACCGAGAATGATTTCATGAAAGTGTAATAAATTAGATATGATGTGCAAGTAATTGAATACCAAATCTAAATAAAAAAATAACTTACCTAAATATGAACCTTCTTGGTAATTTGTATATTTTATACATTTTATAAAGAAGTCTATTAACTCTCCGACTGTCTTACTAATGCACTACTGAACTAGGAGCTGATTGAGACGCGCCCAGGGATTTAGTTTGCATTGATTTTTTTATTATTATTCTCATCTTAAACAGGACACAGTGTACAAACACACAGGAAAAACTCCTGGAGAATCAACAGAGATCCACTTGACACACTATTATAAAGATGGAGTTTATTAAAGAGGAGACCGAAGACATGAGGATTGAAGAAACATTGAAACATGAAGATACTGAGGAACAAACAAAGATGGAGTTTATTAAAGAGGAGAGTGAAGACATGAGTGAAGAAACATTCAGAGTCAAACATGAAGATGCTGAGGAACAAAGAGGTTGGTTTTCATTCTCAAAGCTGAATTCACTACAGAAATGTCACACGAGTGTAGAAATGTTAAGACATTTGACAGAAGTGTTGAGATCACATGACAAATACTAACGCTTCCTTCAATATCCTGCTTTCACACTGAGCATTTGTTTTCAATGCATTATGAGATCATGCATTTAAGTTGTAACAATAATATGGAATTAGCCTAAAACAATTATATATTTTTCAGTAACATTAAACCCAATATCTGCTTCTAATATTAAAACCATTGATTTCTAGCACTTAGGCTAATTATGCAAAAGTATCTAAGAAAATTATTTATGTGAAAGTTATTTGCACAAACCTTAAAATGTAAGTGATCACATTTAGTTACTGCATGCTGACTACATTTAGTCATTTAAAGTGTTTGATAAGCAAATAAAACAGCCAGTGGACACTAAAGATACAGCTAAATTAATCCGGATACAAAATTACATCCATCAATTTAATGTGTTAAATACCACAGATACCACATGCTTATTTATGTTAGAGCTGATGAAATTGTAATGAGAATATTGCTTGTAAATAAATAACTTGAATAACAAATATATATATATTTTTTTTATTACATATAACTTTTTTCTTTTTTCTTCAAATGGATGATTGATTTAGCTGTCTAAAGGACAAGCACAGATCAAGGCTTAATGTCAAGCTCGGGGGGCTGTTTCAAAAAAGACGCTCAGAAAAGCTGGGATTAAAGTCCAAAACGTGACCTGAAATAATCTAACAAATCTATTGGGGTTAAAGTAGTACCATTACTGACCATTTAATTTGATGTGCACGCTTATTCTTAAAGCAGTCCTTAATGTCGATTATAGATCAGATTGATCCACCATGGCAAATATATTTGTACTGTTAAATACATTTGAGATGTTGTTTTCCTCAGGTATTCTGAGGAAAACATACATTTAGCTAAAATATGTGTTGGTGGACATTAACTGTGACATGTATTATTATTAACCGTAATGTAAGTGCATTATTATCTTGGAAGTAAATGTAAATCAAATGTAAGCTGACTGATACAGTCCTAATTATTAGCTCAAATGAGTAAATGTCAGTTCCTCTTCCCAGTTAAAATGTAGGCTGGTTTCTATTATTTCTATTTAATTTTAGTGTTTTAAAAACTAGAGATAGAAGATACAGCTGTTATAAAACCACAGGCTCAATCTGGTAAAAACGTTTTAACCAGATTGAGCCTGTGTCTCTTTATTTTTTAGGAGATATTATTGGTAAGATGAAACCATCTTCTTACTGTATGGACATTGTCCCTTCACACTTTTATTTCACACTAAATATTTAGAGAATTATAAACAGCAGTCTCACCTCAGGTGTTGCACCACATAATTTGAAACATGCAATAGTGGAACCATTGATTAAAAAGGCATTTTTTCCCAAAGTGTTAGAGAAGGTTGTATTAATACAACTGCTGTCTTTCCTATATTTACATGGGTTTCAGGAAGTGCTCCAGTCATGTTTTAAATCCTTGTAAAAGTTTTTAATGATCTGTTATTAGCTACTGACTTTGGTAATTATGCTTTCCTCTTGCTTTTAGATCTTACAGCGGCATTTGACACTGTAGACCACAATATCTTGGTTTCTCAATTAGAAAATTGCATTGATATTAAGGGTACTGCGTAGTAATGGTGTCCTCTTCAGCGTCATTCTTGTGTGGAGTTCCTCAAGGTCCATTCTTGGGCCTGTTCTGTTCTCTATATATTTGTTTCATGTGGAGTCCATCTGTAGGAAGTCTGGCATCTCGTTTCATTTTTATGTAGATGATTCTCAGCTTTATCTGCCTTTGAAAAGGAAAGATGCAAAGTCGAAAGCACCATTGTTGGACTGTCTTGAAGACATTAAAGCCTGGTTGACTCTAAATCTTTTTTAAAGTTTAATGAAGAAAAGAAAAGTTGTGGTATTTGGATCTAGAGGTGCTCGTGACTCTTCTGAGTTGGATCTTGGTGTTTTAAGATTATATGTGAAGCCCAATGTTAAAAATGTGGGTGTTATTATGGAGTGAAAACTGGGTATACAGGTTAATTCAGTAATTAAAGCTAGTTGTTTTCAGTTGAGGCAATTATCCAAAGTGAAGTCTTTTCTATCTTTTAGTAACTTTGAAAGAGTTATACATATGTTTAGATATTAACCAGGCTTCTCTCACACATTTGCAGTTGGTACAGAATGCTGCTGCTGGTATGTTGACAGGAACACACAAATGAGAACATATTACACCAATTCTGGCACCTCTCCATTGGTTTCCTGTTCATGTTAAAATGGATTTTAATCGATTTTGGTTTTATTGTTTAAATCACTAAATGGACTAGCATATTCTGACTTAATACAGCTATACACTCCAACAAGAGCATTTAGATCCACTGAGCATTTACTTTTGTTTCTTCCTCACATGAGGTTACAAACCGGGGGACCTAGTCTTAAAACTCATTTTTACTCGTTGGCTTTTAACAAAGTATGAGAGTTAAGTTTTTATGATTGTGTTGGACTCTTGTCTGTTTTACAGTGGTGTGAAAAAGTGTTGGCCCCCTTCCTGATTATTAAATTTTTTTTTAAGTTTGTCACACTTTAATATTTCAGGTCATCAAACAAATTTAAATATTAATCAAAGATAACACAAGATGCAGTTTTTTAACGAAGGTTTCTTTTAATGAAGGAAAACAAAATCCAATCACACATGTCCCTGTGTGAAAAAGTGTTAAAACATAACTGAGTTCAGTTTCCCTAGCCTTACTCAGGCCTGATTACTGCCACACCTGTTCGCAATCAAGAAACCATAAATAGGACCTGCCCGAATGAAGTAGACCAAAGGTCCTCAAAAGCTACACATTTTGAGATCCAAAGAAATTCAGAAACAAATGAAAAGGAAAGTAATTTAGACCTAACAGTCTGGAAAAGATTATAAAGCCATTTCTAAAGCTTTGGGACACCAGCGAGCTAGGGCTGCACGATTTTGAGAAAAAACCTAATTGCGTTTTGCGTTCAATTCTATTAAGTGCATAAAACAAAAATTATGAATAAAATATGTTGTTACTTTTACGACACAGAGGGTTAAAAAAACTAGAGGTCGACCGATATTGGTTTTTACCGATACCAATAGCTAGGTTGGACCACACTGGCAGATACCGATTAATTAACCGATAGTTTTTGAAAATGGATACTGAAAGGAAACTAAAATAGTGCTCTACGAGTTTTTAAAAAAGTACAAAACCATACTTTGTAAATTAATAAAAATATTAATATGAATTATATATTGATCATTAAAGTTATTTTATAGTTCATTAATGTTAAGAAAATAAATCTTTACATTTTAACAATATGTAAAATAGCAGTTTCTATGCTTTTTGTTTATATTTGTAATCTCTGTATGTCAGTACTGCCATCTTAAAATTAAGGTTCAAATTAATTAGATTTTATATTAAATTTAATTCGTGCAGAATTCACTTTATTTTTTTTTATATAAGCAGGCTACTTTTTAAAACAATAGACAGTAACATATGACAGTGGCTGCTTTAACAGGCTTTAATGAATGCACAGATCTATTTCGATATATCAGATGTTTTGTCCTGCTCTTTAAACAAGTTTCATATAAAAGTATTAGAAAATGCAAGTGCATTTAACCGCATCTGCAATTGAGCTTTTTAGGATGAACAAACACAAAGAGAAAGTGAAAGTGAAAGTCTGTCAGTGCGTGAGTTTTGTGCATCTAATAGTACTAGTACTGCATTACAACCGGCAGAAAAGAAGGCATATCTAAAGTAAAGCACTGCGGGTGGATGCACACACTGTCAAACAATCCGCACATGTCTCGTAGTGCAAACTCTGTGCAATGAAGCCCGCCGCGTCTCTAGCAAGCACACGTGCCATATGCGGGAAAAAACACAAGCTTGTTGAAAAGAGGATTGCGATGCATCGGAGAATCCATTTTTCACTCACCCTTAATGAAACCGTGCAAAAGTGCAGCGCTTCGTTGTGCGGACAACTGGCAGCGCAGGTATCACACACACAGGATGCGTCGCGTGTAGTTCGAGGGGAAGTCTAAAGGGGAAGTTTATTTAATCACCAAACCGGCAAATGTTTACTTAAAGAATTATCAAAAAAGCGGCAAAGATTAGTTTAAAGAGATCAAACGAAAAGAGAAAGAGCGATATATATTGTTGTAGCCATTTAAGAATTTTTTTCTGTTTTACATTGTTTAAATATTATTTGTTTATTACGAAAGAAGTTTGTGTAACTTGTAAATGTCAAAGAGGACGACGTGGTATGAATTGGACTGCAATAAGCCGGGAGAATTGGAGAGGGTCAGATACAATTTTTTGACAACTTCGTACGTTTTTATTTGTGGGAAATCCTTTCTCAAACGAATTTAGTTTTGTATAATTTTTATCTTAATTTTTAATTCATATTTTTGTTGATCAGTTATTTAAATCAAATAAGACCAAGGAAAACTGGCATTGTGAAATTAAGTGCGTAACCATGCTTCCGCGGCCTGAAGAAAAGGCTAAAACATAAATTATATCTCTATATGAAGCATACAGACTTTATTAGAGCTACAGAAAAACAAACGTTTCGCTTAAATGCACAATCCTTGATCTTCCAGGGTCAAGTCTTTATGAACATTAAAGTCCATGTTGCAAGTTAAAAAAAATTTCGAGATAAACATATATTCGTGTATGAAAATACAATACAAATCGTTAATGCAGGATTTGAAAATATTTTACAAGACATAAGGGCACAAATTTAGAAGACAAAGTGACGATTTCCTGGACCGCTCTCAAAAACAGCTTTTTTTCCACACCGCGTCATATGACGTCACGACAGGTAGTCGTTCGCCTAGCTCTGTTGCTATTCAGTAGGAGCAGTCGTGAGTTAGTGTGTTTTCTAGGGCTGTCCCCGACTATGAATTTTCATAGTCGAATCAGAATTTTCGAATCTTTCTATAGTCGACCGATAGTCGAATCATCTTATGTGCGTGTGTGAATGGGTTGGGAGGGGCACGACACTATAGTCAGCAGGAGGGTAAAACTATTTTTATTTTATTTTATAAGCGACCAAAACTGCCTGCCAACTGACAGACAAACTTATTTAGGTTTAAATAAAAACACAGAACGCGTCTTTTAGTTCTAAAAACGCGAGGCGCACAGCACTGCCTTTTTTGGTGACTTTTAATGAAAGAGCAGTGTGCTGCGGTTTTTTTATGTTGCTAAGCAACGACCAAAACAGCTGTCCTGTCAGTCAATTCAAAGGATTATAGCGCGAGCGCTCTAACTTCATTACTGTCATATTAGCAGAAACCCTAAATAATACAGCTCCGGGTTACCCACGATAGACACCAAAGGTTTCTCCTCCATTTCTTGCAGTCTCCGGACTTTTTAAGCAACGGTAAACTTTCGCCATCACAACAGAAGACCCGCATCTCCATTCATTCGATTGGACAATGGAAAAGAACGCGAATGACGTTGGGTGTTTTTCCGCTCAGAGTTGATTTTTTTTTTTTTAACTTCAGGCGCTCAGAGCGCTCCTGCAAAACGCGAGGCGCAGCAGCCGGGGGCGCATAAACAGGGCACAGAACGCTCACTGCCAACAGAAAACCATTCAAAAGAGGCGCCTCCAACTGCAAAAACGCGTCAAGATGGTCCTCATCTCGTCATGCATCAGAGAAAGTGAAAATTAAATTAGTCACAGGGGTGGTTGGAATTATTCACAAACACGTTAAAAATATTTACTGAACGCTTCATTCTTTTCACTTTTGTTTTTACTGCATTATCATAATCAAAGGCTGTATATAACTTAATATAACCGTACAAAACCAGTAGTTCTGTGTGCAATTAGACATTGAGCACCCCCATATTGGCAAAATGGTATGATGCTCGTTTCACCCGCGAAGATTCGACTGTGAGATCGGTGGTCGAATCAGGCTCCGCATATCGATGCATCGAATCTTCGACTATTCGGGGACAGCCCTAGTGTTTTCAGTCGTTATTTTTAATTTCAATTGATCATTGTCATGGTAAATTATTGTGTTTATGGAGGCTGTGCAAACTCCAGCCTGTCAGGACATCATGTCCACGGGTTTACTTACAATAAAAAGAACGGCGCTGTCTTCCGGATCTGGGTGCG
Organism: Garra rufa; assembly: GCF_049309525.1. Classification (NCBI taxonomy): domain Eukaryota; kingdom Metazoa; phylum Chordata; class Actinopteri; order Cypriniformes; family Cyprinidae; genus Garra; species Garra rufa. The sequence goes on along the minus strand of NC_133366.1, from coordinate 35,062,435 downwards.
TTTGTGCGGGTGAATGCATCTGCTTCGAAAAACGCGTTCACTTTACACCGGAGGATTATCATCCCGGCGATATGATACAGTTCAATATGGGATGCCGAAGCAAGAACCAAGTGAGGGTCAAAACTGTTGCAGTTTCTTCAGTGCACACAGCGGCTTCATCGGCTCCGCGGTCAGCCTGGTTCGTCCGAAGCCGTCAGAGATGCAGACGAATACGTGAAATGTGCACCGTAAGTCTTGTTTTTCTTCTCATAACTTCGCAAAACGACCAAATCCGTGAATATATTTATTTAAATAATGAGACACAACGAGATGTGTATAAGTCGAGGTAAAGCACTGTAGCTAGCTTGTAACGTTAGGCATTAGCAATGTAAGTTTAAGAACCATGTAAAAATGGTACCATATGAGAAGGCATTACTGGTCAGTTATCCTCCGTTTGTTAATATTATATTTATCAAGTCTACAGCTTAGTCACATTGTTTGCACAGCTAATTTGTGATTTTTTTTGTCATGTGTGTTTTTAGGGTTTTGGGAGACATTGCAAGACATGAGGCTGTGTGAAGATCTGAAGCAGTGGAGGCCAGCTGTTATTAACCAACCTCTAAAATAACACATTAGTGTGATACTGATAACCACACTGAAAATATTTTTCTTTCAGTTGTATATGTTTGGTACATCTACATGTATATATATGAACAGTTGCAATGTTGTGTGTTTTAAGTTGGGTATTAACAGTAGTATGAAATAATATTTACGATTTATTGCTGCATAAATTAAACTGAATTGAATGAGCCATAAATGCAGATCTGCTTGATATATATGTGTTGTTAACCTCATAAAAACATTTATACATTGAGACAATTTGTTATTGTGATTATTATTATTTTTTGATTGTCACCAAAATGGGCCATTCAAAACCTTTATAAAGTAATCCTTCCTCTGTAACCTGTTTAATAGCTGACACAACACATGCAGGTAAGGGCTTCCTGATGAATACCAGCAGACAACTTGACTTATGCTGTCAATATTAATTGTCTTATACCAATGGCATTAAAAAAGTTTTACTTTATAGGTATTTGTGAGCTAAAAATAGTCAACCTGTAATTGAGATTACATTTTACTGTTTATTTGTACGTACAAGTATTTTGATCAGAGTAATAAATTATCTCTACCATAAACTTACTCATGCCTTTGCCTTAAATGCATATAAGCTATCTATTTTGATTTCAGACAGCAAGCCTCAAAGTGCAGAGTCAGAGACAGCACATCAAGTTTGGGGGCATTTCCCATAGAAGCATATAATAAAACAAAAAGGTGTTTATCTCTCGCGTGCGCGGTAAAAAGAACCCGCTATATCACTGTAACGTTGGATATTAACGAGTATGACACGCTTGATCAACGATTATTCGTTTGTGTTACAGGTAAGTAGAATCAATACTTCTAGATGACCAATGCTATAATTTTGCCCGATTAGATATCGTCTGCTAACACTGATCTCTCACAGACACCTGCCCTGTTCTCCTCACATTACAACTTGATTTGTCTCTGACCGCTGTTCTGTTTAATCCTGGCATGTCCCTGCTCTCTTGGCCACATAACCGGCTCATATTTGTGTCTGTGGTTCGTCATACGAGTGTAAATGAACATTTTAAATGTTCTCTGCGCCCGAACAGTCATTGCGATCCATTGTTTTCCTATGGTTTACATTGACCGCTCTACCGGCCGTGACGTCACTACCGCTTTTGCCAGTTTTTCAGATGCGGAAGTAAAATTCTCTCTCAAAAACGACTCCAGAAGCCTAAATAGCGTATTTTGAATTATATTTTCAAGAAAAACTGGTTCCTACACTATTTATCTACACGTTCATTCACAGTGATCTTCAACTTGAAAGTTGGACTTTAATGTGCGAGATGATTCTGGACGCCTGAGTTTCATCTGTGATTCTCTTTCTAAAGTACTGCTCCTTCTGTTGGTCCGTGAATCCTTGCACCTCTGTAAACAAACCCACATACCGAGGAGGGATCTGATTGGCTGCTGCTGGTCGTGATGTCACCCAGACGAGAGCTGATGGAAGCAGTTTCCCTTTGACCAGACTTGTAAATAGCACATCTACAGATGATCTTTCCTCAACAGTGTTCAGTGTTTCACTTTTAAAGTTCAAAGGCAATCGACTCTCATCAAGTCCATCAAATAATAATGCTAGCTTACATTTCTTATATAACTTTGATTTACCCAAATCTTTCAATTCAGGATAAAATATCAGCAGGAACTCATGGAGATTGACCTTTTTGTCTTTAATCATGTTGATTTCTCTGAATAAAAGCAGGAACACACAGTCTATATCCTGATTGGTGTTTCCTTCTGCCCAGTCCAGGATGAATTTGTGCACAGAGACAGTTTTTCCAATGCCAGCAACTCCCTTGGTCAGTACAATCTTCTCCTCATTGTTTTTCCTCAGTTCAGTAAATATATCACTGCATTTAATAGGTTTGTCCTGTGTTTTTTTGCTCTTGAAAGCATAATCAATCTTCAGAATCTCATGTTCCTGATTGACATCCTCCATATCTCCCTCTATGATGAACAGTTCTGTGTAAACGGCCATGAGATCTGTGTCATTTTCTTTGTTGCCCTCAAAAATATATTTAGCTTTTTTCTTCATGTTCGTTTTGTGAGTTTCCAATAACTTATGCAGCATCCAGTCCTCTGTTAAAAAAACTGATAAAATTGAAGAAAACACTATGAAAAACAAAAAAACCTCTCATGTTACTGTTGAACATAATAGTTGAAGATTAGGTATTTCATATATTTGCCATTTGCTGAAATCATTTAAGTTCATTTTTTTCCTTATTAATGTACACAGCACCCCATATTAACAGAAAAACACAGAACTGTTGACATTTTTGCAGATTTATTAAAAAATAACAACTTAAACGTTACATGGTCCTAAGTATTCAGACCCTTTGCTCAGTATTTAGTAGAAGCACCCATTTGATCTAATACAGCCATGTGTCTTTTTGGGGAAGATGCAAGAAGTTTTTCACACCTGGATTTGGGGATCCTCTGCCATTCCTCCTTGCAGATCCTCTTCTTGCAGATCCTCTTGAATGGCCCAACCAGTGCTCTGGCTGGGCCATTCAAGAACAGTCACAGAGTTGTTGTGAAGCCACTCCTTCGTTCTTTTAGCTGTGTGCTTAGGGTCATTGTCTTGTTGGAAGGTAAACCTTCGGCCCAGTCTGAGGTCCTGAGCACTCTGGAGAAGGTTTTCATCCAGGATATCTCTGTACTTGGCCGCATTCATCTTTCCCTCGATTGCAACCAGTCGTCCTGTCCCTGCAGCTGAAGAACACCCCCACAGCATGATGCTGCCACCACCATGCTTCACTGTAGGGACTGTATTGGACAGGTGATGAGCAGTGCCTGGTTTTCTCCACACATACCGTTTAGAATTAAGGCCAGAAAGTTCTATCTTGGTCTCATCAGACCAGAGAAACTTATTTCTCACCATCTTGGAGTCCTTCAGGTGTTTTTTCATGTGTCTTGCACTGAGGAGAGACTTCCATCAGGCCACTCTGCCATAAAGCCCCGACTGGTGAAGGGCTGCAGTGATGGTTGACGTTCTACAACTTTCTCCCATCTCCCAACTGCATCTCTGGAGCTCAGCCACAGTGATCTTTGGGTTCTTCTTTACCCCTCTCACCAAGGCTCTTCTCCCCCGATAGCTCAGTTTGGCCGGACGGCCAGCTCTAGGAAGGGTTCTGGTCGTCCCAAACGTCTTCCATTTAAGGATTATGGAGGCCACTGTGCTCTTAGGAACGATAAGTGCAGTAGACATTTTTTGTAACCTTGGCCAGATCTGTGCCTTTCCACAATTCTGTCTCTGAGCTTTCCTAATCAAGTCTAATCAATATAATCAAACACAGCTGGACTCAAATGAAGGTGTAGAACCATCTCAAGGATGATCAGAAGAAATTGACAGCACCTGAGCTAAATATATGAGTGTCACAGCAAAGGGTGTGAATACTTAGGACCATGTGATATTTCAGTTTTTCTTTTTTAATAAATCTGCAAAAATGTAAAAAATTCTGCGTTTTTCTGTTAATATGGGGTGCTGTGTGTACATTAATGAGGGAAAAAAATGAACTTAAATGATTTCAGCAAATGGCTGCAATATAGCAAAGAGTGAAACATTTAAGGGGGTCTGAATATTTTCCGTACCCACTGTATATGAATTATATATAAAGTCACAGCCTTAGTAAATATAAACACAAAAACTGTAAAATTTATTCTGCATCATTAATTTATTTGATCTTTTATTCAAAACAATAGGTTAGGACAATTCTAAGGGCCCACGCACTTTAGGGGCCCCCAGAGATCTTCTTTGGTGTGGTAGGGGGGGCCCAATCTCATATTTTGTCATAGGGCCCAAAATTGTGAGTGGTGCCCCTGCCTGGCAAGAGATTAATAATTCTGGGCATGACTTAAAAACCTCGAATAATCAAATGCGCTAATGTGATTTATAAAGTAAACTTTGTGCAGGATCTATAATTAAACCAACATATGCTTTACAGTTGTAGCATTTAGTTTTGCACCTGTTTCAGTATTCAGATCAACTCTGACTTCAGTCTGGGCACAGCTGATTTTCTTGACTGAAAGAGCGCAATGAAGAGATTTATCACTTTTTACATTACAGGTTTGACATTACCATTTTTTTTTTACTTATTACCTTCTGTGTGTTTATTCTCTAACTCTTTAGCAAGATGGTTCTGGTTGATTTTTTTCAGGATATCCAGCGTGATCTTCACAGCTCTTTCTGGTCCAAAACGATCCAGCATCTGATCTGCTGTGTCAGTTACATTTTCTTTTTTCCAGTACAGAAGCTGGAATAGGTCCATCTTCTCTTAAGTAGCTCTTAAATCTCTTCAATTTTTCTTCTTCCAGATCATCCAGTGTGTCATAAAGCAGTCTTTTAACGGATGCCATCGTTCTTCACTGACTGCTGTTGAACATAAAGAAAATATTTTACAATAGGTCACTCTTACTAAACACTGACTAAATAGGGCCTGAAACTGTATTTCTTTCAGGGGATCATTTATGAGTATTTATTACACAATTTCCTCCAGACCAGATTAAATTTGACCATTTGGATGAACATCAATTTCCTTCTGTTAAATCTATATGACAGAGATTTTATTACTTTGACCAAAAACCTCTATGCATAAGAAGAAGTTTTATTTACATATTATAGCAACTTTCCATAGCTCAATATCACTTTACATAGTACATTCTTCATAAAGTGAAGAACATTCTGTGAAAATGTAATCTTCACAGATTATCACTGACAGTGATAATTAGTGATATCTTTAATATTGATTAAGGCCATGTCAAAATTTGAAATCATACTGAAATGAATGGTTGAAATCAAAATTTGATGTTTGTTATCTAATAATTAGATTTTGAGACTTTAGCCAGGATTTCATAGAGGGTCACATATGGATCTAGAAGACTATTTTTACTTCTACAAGGATGTCCTACATATAAAGCCCTCTAGCTCTCTAGATTATAGATATTAGTACCTAGAAAATCAAAGTTCACATTATATGCATTTATTTATTTAGCATATGCTTTTATCCAAAAAGGCGGTGAGAGGTGGATCCAAACGCAACCTTTTTTAGAGACGTGGTCAAACAGGCAGGGTCAAAGACAGCAAACAGTAACATCCAAGAACATCCGTAAGAGTAATCCAGTTATACAGGCGAGGGTCAAAATCCAAATGAGCAGTCCAAAGTAGTAATGAAACAAAACTATGAAACTAAGGGAAACTATGATGAGGAAACTGAACAGAACTGGAACAAGGTTAGGAAAAACACAAGAAACAGGATAAACGCTATTGATAAATGCTAAACAATGATCCATAAACATTCTTTCTATTTCTCTTTCCCACTGTCTTAGATAACCTTCTACATATGTGACCCTGGAGCACAAAAGCAGTCTTAAGTAGCACAGGTATATTTGCAGCAATAGCCAAAAATACATTGTATGGGTCAAAATTATCGATTTTTCTTTTATGCCAAAAATCATTAGCATATTAAGTAAAGATCATGTTCGATGAAGATATTTTGTACATTTTCTACCATAAATATATAATATATATACTCTTGACTTTTCAGTGTTAGTTTTTCACTAGCTGTTTAAAACATTTATTTGCCTATTCTTTGTACATGAATTTATTTGAATCTTATTCTATTATTTGGTACACCCGTGTTTCTGACCATTGTCTTGTACAATAATAAATTCATCTGGTTTTATGCAGATGAAATTAGGATTATTAATACATTAATTAGGAAGGGCAATTAATGAGTCATATCTATGACTAGAAAACATTACATTCATATTACTTTAACCTATGGGTGACAACAGTAGGCTACTTTAAAATCATCTTTATATCAATAATATAAAAAGTTTGAAAACATGATTACAGAACATTAGAATTAACCGAATCAGTCTTTTAATCCCTATTTGTCTATATGTATTCATGTTTCTTGAGTGTTTCATGATAAAGGTTGTATTTTATGCTGACTTACATTAATAAGGAAGTGCCTTTGTGCTCCACACCAGAAGACTTGCTTTGATCAAAAAGTTCAGCAACTAGTCAAGTTCTCAAAGTGTCCTTAGTTTCCCATTATATACATGTAAATTCCCACATCAGCAAATAATAACAACAGATTGATGATCAGTTTTTCAAAATGAACAAACCTAACAGTCAAGTGCAAACACAGCATGTAAAACAATCTGCTCTCACTTCTGTTTTGTCAGCAAGGTTGCCAAATCTGTCTGGAAAAAACACAACACCATCGACAGTTTTTAATTTGGTTGTGACAGTGACTTCAGATCATTTTGATCAAATTTCTGGCAACACTTTGCAATAATGATCAGGTATAAGTAATTTAAAAGTGTTTTGTTAATGAATAACTAATAGTTTAAACATTAATATACATTTGTATATTATTAATAAATGATAGTAAAATGCCAATAGTGTTTTTATGTAATTAAAAATGTTTTTGTAAATCATGAAATAACTACATCATTAGTAAATGATTAATAACTATTTGACATACTATAAAAAAATACAAATTTGTTCTTTGGTCTAGCATTTCATCATGAAGCTTCGATACGTTGAAATTGATTAAAAATGATTTGAAAAAATATATATATTATTGTGTAAAATAAAAAATAACATCCAATCTGCACTACAGACCTTACTATTTTATTTATGAGATTGTGGCACAAAGAAAAGAAAAAAAATGTTGCTCTGTAATTGTAGTAGATCAATGGCTGTATAATATATGAAATAATGTGACTGAATAAAGAGAGCTGCAGATCTGAGCTGCACAAACTGAAAAATGTTATATTGGCTGAAAGGGTCGCAGTCTTATGAATTAACCAGTTTAATTGTTTTTAAAGGTAACATTTTCACATTACCATCATTCCAGACAGTATCTGTTCCAGCAACATTGTGTTCTATATTTTTCTCATTATTTCCCTAACGTGCCTAATGAAGCGAACATCTCGTACATTCACAGAAACAAAACTTTACTTCTGTATTGAAAAATAATGTGGTTAAGTTGGTGGTGTTGCCACTGATGCAAATTTGTACTGTTCCACATCTCGCTTTAACCAAAAGTGTCTGCTTACGCTTGGAGTCACGTGATGGCATGACAACAAAACAGCATAGCAGGGGAGCAGCAGCAATGTTTGCATACGAGATGTGAAAACTGCGGCATATACACACGTCTACTCTTTGTTAAATGTATTAAGCAATGCACTAAGTGTAGAGGAGAAAAAATAACTTAAAAGTATCGATCTCAGCAGGCCAGTATCGATACTATCGATATTAGGATCGATCCGCCCACCCCTAGTGTGCAGCATCCACTTGGATGATGCGACGGCAGCCACAGTACAACGGCGCCAGTGCGCTCACCACACACCAGCTACAGTTGGAGAGGAGAGAGTGATATAGCCAATTCAATGAAAGGGGGCTATAAACAAGGTGATAAAAACCTGTCAATTAAGAATATACAATTATTAGAAACAAATACACAAGTGCAGAACAAAAGCAATGCACAAATGTGCAAAAATGTACTTTACTGTACTGACAATTTTAGTGATGGAACATTTTAGTCATACTAAAAAAGGATTTTTGAGTATTCAAAGTTAAGATGCAAGCTTAATGCGTTTTTATAAAATATTTTTACAAATATTTGGTCATTTAGAAAAGGAATAAGGACTAAAACTTCATTAAAAAGTGTATTAAGAAAAAATTTAAATGATAAAAAAAGCATAATTTCTTGAACACTTTTAATACTGGGCCTTTTTTCCATTTTATAGCATCTTAAAGATGCTGCATTGTTTATTTTGCCTTTTTGCATGAACATACTGTTTATCCTGGAATATCTGAGAATTTGGTCATGCATAAATCATATATTTTAACAGGATTTTTCTGCCAAAATAAAACAAGTATCAAATGTAGTTTTTAATTTTGACTACGTTTGAATTTTTTTAATATTTCATAATTCTAAAAAAAAAAGTTCAAATATAACTTAAAAATAATAATTTCTTCATCTACTTCTAATACTACTATTTTCTAATATTTAAACCCACTCAGAGCATTTTATGACATTTCTTCCCATTGTATAGCATCCTAAAGAGGAAGCATTCTTTATTTTGCATGAACATACTGTTTGTCCTGGAATATCTGAGAATTTGATATTAATTTTTATTGACGTAAAAGTTGGTCATGTATAAATCACATAATTTAACAAGATTTTTCTGCCAAAATAAAAAAAGAAAACAATTAACAAATGTAGTTTAAAATAATTCATAATTCTTATAAAAGGTTAAAATGCAAGTTAAAATTAAAAATTTTGCCTTTTTGCATGAACATGCTGTATATCCTGGAATATCTGAGAATTGTGAAAGTTGATCATGTATAAATCACATAATTTAACAGGATTTAGTTTTTAATTTGGATTTGAATTTTTTAAAGTAAACCATAATTTAAAAAAAGTAAAAACTGTAAGTTAAAAATGTAAAAAATGAGGTGAATTAAAAATAATAATCTAATAATACTAATATCTGCTAATACTTAAACACACTCAGATCATTTTATCACATTTCTCCCCATTTTATAGCATCCTAAAGCGGTTGCATTGCTTATTTTACCTTTTTCCAGGATCATCTGGTTTCCCCCGGAATAGTGACACAATATGTGTAAGTGTACATCCAAAGTTAGAAACCCCTATGACAACAAGACAGTACGCTCTTCCTCTTTTTAGCTGCACTGGAGGCACTCGGCACATTTTACCAGCACTATTCTGACTGCTCGCACGCGTAGGTGTTGTTTAGTCTATGTGCATGCCACTTCCGCAATGTTAATATACAGTCTTGTTGGAGACATGATCACTTATAAATTGTATGAAATAAAAGTGATATTTACAGTATAGAATGGGAGAGTGACTCTAAAAACGGATTCCCTGTTGTGGGAGACGACTCAAAGCCTCTTTGTAAATAAACTGTAACTCAGAGCACGGTTGAATGACTTAGCTGCAAAGTCACAAATATATCAACGTATATTTAAAATAAAAATACTGTCTGGAAAAATGTATTTAAATACAAATACAGTTTTTTGTATTTTGAAAATACATGTGAAATTGGCCATCCAGTGAAGTAAGACTAGTAAGGCCTGGGTCTGATTGGCTTTTAATGTTTTTATCATTCATCTTTTTTTTTTTTGTGATATTATGGTTATAAATGTGGTGTGCTTTCTGCCAGATTTAGGATGTCCGGATCTGATCCGTGCTTGAGCGCTGCGCAAATGACCCCTAAAGTCATTTCACAAGTTTGACTGCTCTGTACCGTGTCCAGTGCGATTAGTTTAACCATGCCCTGTCCCGTTTGAAGAGGTGGCTCGGGTGTGGTATACATGTAATGTGATCGCTAACCACGCCAGAACATGTAACAGTTATTTTACTGTTTTTGCAAGCACTATTGTTATCATTATGACAGCAATTTTTACTCATCTTTATTACCACTTTGAGATCACACATTTCATTTCATTTCATTTCATTCAAGTACATTTAGATTAATAATGGGCCTGGTTCTCATCTTATTGATGACCAGGTTGTCACAGTTCTGTCTGTCTTGTCTTTGGTTTTTCCCATTTGTCTTCCCCCCGTTGATCTGTCATTTGGTTTAGCCCTTCGTTATTGTGATTCCCTGCACCTGTCCTTGATTCCCTGCACCTGTCCTGTCCCGGCTCCGCCGTGGACCTCCGGATCTCCACCTCCGCCTCGGCCGCCAGAGCCTCCTGTTCCGCCTTGGCCCTCTGGATCCGCGGTGTCGCCCTGGATCTTCGGCTCTCCATCTCCGCTTCGGGTTCCTCTGCCAGCTGCTCTGCCTCTGTCGGTCGGCCCCATGGAGTCGACGGTCCTTCCTCCACCATGGCTCCTCCCTCCGTCGGCTCCTCCGTGGGCCGTCATCCTGGCTGCGATCTGAGTCCTGCTCTCCTGCTTCAGGTCCCTCCTGTGTCTTCCCTGGCTCCTCCCTCCGTCGTCGCCCCCATGGACTGTCTTTTGTGTTACCTGGACTTTTGTTCTGGTCCTCCTCCGGGGGTTGCGTCCTCCGCCGGAGCCCCCTCCCTCATTGACTCTGGTTTCCTGGTTTTCCACCCCTCTCGTTTTTTCATTTTTTCCACGGCGCGAGGACGCGCCTTTCCGGAGGGGGGCGTAATGTCACAGTTCTGTCTGTCTTGTCTTTGGTTTTTCCCATTTGTCTTCCCCCCGTTGATCTGTCATTTGGTTTAGCCCTTCGTTATTGTGATTCCCTGCACCTGTCCTTGTAATTATTAGTCATCTGTGTCACCTGTGTTTATTAATTAGTCTGTCTTTAAAAGTCTGTCTTTGAGTTCAGTTCCCTGTCGGTCCTTCTGTGAAATAGATGTGTGTGAGTGTTCCTGCCTTGTTCCATTTGGAGATTTATATTAAATATATTGTCTTTTGTATATATCGTCTATCGTCTCGTCTACTCCTGCACGCACCCCTGACACAGGTATTGTAGTGTGCTGCAAATTGTACCATTAACCTCAGCTGCCTCTGTAAGAATCCTCTGAAATGAACTGAGTATATACTTCCACCTACTGTCTACTGTTTGTCCTCACAATCTTTCATTTGCCTTTTTGAACTGCCTCAAATATTAGTTTTAGGCAAAGTCAGAGTATTCTGTGTGTAGGACTAGTTTCGCACATCTCATCCAATATAGCAGATGTGGGACCTCTGGTTCAAACAGATCACAACAAGAACTGCATAATCACCACATTGTAGAAGAATCAAAATGATACGTCTCCCCATGACCAGTTCACATTAATCCATGTCCCGAAACACAGGAAAAGACTAATTTACAGATGCTTCTCCTTTTCTGAGGTTGTTCACAAAACAGATGTCCAGTGTATCTCCTGACCAGCTGACCATAAATTGACAATCAAATACAAAAAGGGACAGATTTACAACAACACTCCTGAGCCTGCAGGGCTCACAGGAACCATCCAGCGTGACCCTTCAGACATCCCGTTTCCCCATCCTCTGACATTCGAAATGCACCGCTTTAATCTTCAACCCTTTGAGCAGTACAGTCCCACAAATGGGACTTAGAGCCTTCAGTGACGTCACGTAGCTGCCAAATTCAAACTGCGCTTTGGCGTGTTGGCTGGCGCTGAGCCAGAGACTGGCGAGCTCTGTGCTCGTCATATAATCACAACTATGTAGTGTTTTTAACCACATAACGCTTATTTTAGGTTTCATACATTTAAATACGCATAAGCACTAGCAAAACGAGACATTTAGAGTTTGTAAAATACACACATATGTCTGAAAAGCAGCAAATAGCAATCCATTCAAATATAATTTGCCGCTGTGTTGTGTTTTATTCATATCACATACACATAGTCTAAGTAACTAAAAAGTTCACTCTATTCCTCTTCTAGTTCACCAGCCACTTACTTTCATGTATTTCGGGAGAAACAGATGAATTTATGTGCTGTAAATCCGGCTGACAGGACTCTCCGAACGGCAGCGTGAACAAACATGGTGGTGTCCATCTCACATTATAGATCACGATCCAGATAGGGTTTTAAACGATGAGAAACACTAATTCACACATATTTGTGAATCGGAATATCAGATAGTTCATGGCATGGTAAACAAGTGTGTGAGTATTCTGAATAAAAAATGAAAAACAAAATAAAAGCATCTATCTGTCATACAGTGTTGTTGCAAAGACTATAGAATACCCAAGACTTGTCACTTGTTTTGAATGGGGAAAAATGCAACGTTCATTATGGCCGCGAAGCCCCGCCTTCTTAGTGAAAGAGCCAATCGTTGATTAGAAAAGTCAGCGCATCACTGCGGCTGCCGTTAGAAGTCCCGGTTGCTATAGAAACAGTCGGCGCTTTAAGACGTGCGCTCAGTACTGCGCATGCGCACTGGCTCATTTAGCCGGAAAAATAAGCGTTTTTTTAACGCTATTGGAGCACAAGGAACCATATTTATGAGGCAGTTCTTGTTGGATTTCTTTGAAGATTTAAAATATGAAATTTAATCGTAAGCTTGGTGAACTTAATGTTTTGGAGAATTTAACGTTTCCCTATTTAAAGAAATAGGAGCTGCACTTGCCTGCCCGAGTAGCATTTCAAAGACTGCCGCCAAGTGACATGACTTGCCTTAGGGGCGATTCACATGTCGCACCTAAAAACGTGTGGAAAACGCTAGGCGCGCCACTTTCCTTCTTATCAACAAAGCACTCGGGCACTTGCGCTCCGGAAGCGTCTGCCGTTGCTAAGCAACCATGACCTGCGCTCTCCATAAATACGCGGAAGTTTCAGCAAAGGATAAATGGATTTTCAGCATTAAAAATTGTTTGCAGTAGCTCTGTTATTACATTTATGTAAAAATGTTTATTCCTGTACAGCCATGATAAGCTGTTTCTCTGACTTGGCAGTGCTTTCAATGCTATTAAGGAAAAGGATGAAGCTAATTGGTTAGTTCATGTCACATGACCTGCGGTGCGCTTGCGACATTCTGAAAAGTTGAGATGTTTTTATCTCGCTTTCATCGCGACCGCGTCGCTTCCATTATGCGCGTGCATACCGAACTTGAGCGTGCAAAAGACGCTTCATGTGAAGCAGCCCCTTAAAGGGACTTTGGTTGTTGTGTCATGTGACACGCTTGACGCGTCGCCATGGAAACAGTAAGGACAAACGTTTTAAAATAATGGTCGATTAAAAAAAACTCACTCTGGGGGGTCCGCTAGAATATTTTAAACTCACTAGTGAAAGAGTTAAGAGACAGTCAACTTAATAGTATTGCTATTAGAGCAACTGTATCAATGAGTAATGTTTTTGTGTTTTTATTACCATGCTTGATATGTTTAGCACAACCTACAAAGTTAACCAATGTTTTATATTCCCTTTAAGTAGACAAAGTTATTATTGCGTACGCAAGATATCTGACATTTTGTGTTGAATGCAAGCTTGTTTTATTTCCAAAATGTTGACTTGAATGAAAAGTTAGTGTTGTGTACAATACTTGCATTACAACAGTTTATTTAAGTTATTAACAAAACCTGAGTATCATGATAATTCATGCATAAGGAGTGGCATGGCCCCGCCCTGCAGCAAGATCTGATTGGAACGCAAGTTTGTGAGATGGACCTAATTGGCTTGCTTAAAATCCAATGTTCCTAACAGTTTGCCTTTCGTATTTCTTCTCTTGCCTTTGGTTTGAGTGCTTTTCACCTGCGCTCACCTGCTTGACCAACCACGCGATTGTGCCATCTAAAACTCTTCAAATTCTCACAACTTCTGGCGCATCACATTGCGTAACCAGGCAACCAACCAAAGCTCCGCCCAGCTCCCTTCTGCTAAAGACAAGCCACCGTGGAACCCTGCCTCAGCCGAACACAAGTAAACAAAAATCTCCCAAAGGTGAAACTGGTGCAAAATCTTTCTTAAGCAGCTAAAATGGTTTTCTCAGGTCGTGATTTAAGATCTAGTAGCAAAAACTAGAATCTTGGGATGTTATTCAAACTCTGTAAATCTCACTCCCTGAACTGATTACGAGTCCTTTTATTTGATTCCCAACCGAATCAATTCGATTTGATCTAATTTCCAACAAGCGCAACTTTTCTTTTGAAAATCATATTCCCCATCTTACAAAAACAGCATTATTTCATCTCAGAAAAATTGCCAAGCTAGCTGTTACTTATTCATGCATTCATGAGTGGACTATTGTAATTCACTAATAGGTGGATCCTGCTGGACTATACTGTGGACCAGAGCAAACAAAGCTCAAGTGCCACGGCTGATGCTACTGTAGAAGCTAACAGATATCTTACAGATCTTCAAAGAGCTGAAGATCCACTAAAATACTAGAAAATGCAGAAATGTGTACCTCCATCTATACACTTTGGCATTGCAGGGTTTTTTTGTACACCTCCTCCTCTGAACGAGTGTTCTCTAAGGCAGGGGAAGTACTGTTAAAAAGGAGAAACAGACTCAGCCACAACACTGAAACAGCTGCTATTTCACACACGCACAGACACACACACACACACACACACACACACACACACACACTGGTTTACATGTTTTAGGGGACATTCCATAGGTGTAATGGTTTTTATACTGTACAAACCGTATTTTCTATCGCCCTAACCCTACCCTACACCTAAACCTAGCCCTCACAGGAGATTGTGCAAACTTTTACTTCCACAAAAAACTTATTGTGCATGATTTATAAGCCTGTTTCCTCATGGGGACCTGAGAAATGTCCCCACAAGGTCAAAATTTACTGGTATTCCTATCCTTGTGGGGACATTTGGTCGCCACAACGTGATGAATACCAGGTACACACACACACACACACACACACACACACACACACACACACACACACACACACACACACACACACACACCTCAAGGCAATAATGTTTTGTTAGAATTACCACATTTAAAATCAATTTAAGTGTTAGTGCTAATGATGCATTCATATAAAGTGTACTTAAGTACAACTTTTGAGAAAATGTACTTCTACTACAATACATTACTAATATATTTTTTTATATATTAACTTATTTTAAATTTAGGATTAGTTTGTAAACAGTCTACTAAAAATCAACTAATGTTTAAAGCACACTTTTGAAAAACACTAATAAAACTTTTGTATGTTTTTTCTGTGGTTTTTTTTTAGTACACAAAAAATTTATTCAATTATTAATGGTATTTAGTATACTTTTTTTCAAGTGTACTAAAGTCCTACTTTAGTATAAACATACTTTTAATTAGTAGATTTATAGTGTATAAACATCACACTTTTACTTAACACAAAAAATAACAATGTACTAATAATGTATTTGCGGGTATTTAAGTATATATTTTTTTCACCTGGGACTGCTGACACACTCCAGCCACATGAGGTCTAGCATTGACTCGCATTAGGAGGAACCCAAGGCCAACCGCACCGGCATATGATCTCACAAGGGGTCTGAGGATCTCATCTCGGTACCTAATGGCAGTCAGGCTACCTCCAAAGAAATGCCACCCCACACCATTACTGACCCACTGCCAAACTGGTCATGCTGGAGGATATTGCAGGCAGCAGAACGTTCTCCACGGAGTCTCCAGACTCTGACGTCTGTCACATGTGCTCAGTGTGCTTTCATCTGTGAAGAGCACAGGGCGCCAGTAGCAAATTTGCCAATCTTGGTGTTCTCTGGCAAATGTCAAACGTCCTGCACGGCGTTGGGCTGTAAGCACAACCCCCACCTATGGACGCGGGCCCTCATACCACCCTCATGGAGTCTGTTTCTGACCGTTTGAGCAGACACATGCACATTTGAGGCCTACTGGAGGTCATTTTGAGGGCTCTGGCAGTGCTCCTCCTATTCCTCCTTGCACAAAGGCAGAGGTAGCGGTCCTGCTGCTGGGTTGTTGCCCTCCTACGGCCTCCTCCACGTCTCCTGATGTACTGGCCTGTCTTATGGTAGCGCCTTTATGCTCTGGACACTACGCTGACAGACACAGCAAACCTTCTTGCCACAGCTCGCATTGATGTGCCATCCTGGATGAGCTGCACTACCGGAGTCACTTGTGTGGGTTGTAGACTCTGTCTCAATCCTTTCACCAATATCTAATATATTTAACTATATTAAGTCCACGCAGAATTTTTTTTTTTTAAATATACATTTTAAATATACAAAACTTACAACATGAGAAAATACAACATGAGTATACTAGAAATGTGTACCTTGGATATTATACAATTTGCATATATACAAAACACACATTTCCAACTCTGCAGAATGGCCTATAAGTTTTTTTTCTTTTATATTTTGATAATAACAAGACCCTGTAACGGACAGTCTGAGGCGAGAGGATCCATATGCAGCATTTTATTAACGAATGACAAAAACTGAACAAACACACGGGGCAGGCAGAAATCATAACCCAACTGGCAGAGAGGTCAGGGCTGGCAGCGAAGGATCAATAACAATATAATAATCAGTCCAAGAGTCAAACTGTCACGAATTGAGTCATCCTGTCATCATAAACTCTTGCACTACACATCATGGACTTCATTCCCCACAAGCCACTGCACTAATCACTGCATTCACCTGCACCTTATTTCTCACTGCACTGATTACCGCTTACACCTGCACCTCATTTCTAGGACTGCATTTAAGCCACTCTCACACTCAGCTTCTTCGCGAAGTCTTGTATTGCCCCGGCTGCATTTCTGAGCGCTTCTTCCCGTTTTTGTTTTCCCGTGTTTGATTCCTGGACTCCCTCCCGTGTTTGATTCTCGCTGCCAGCCCCGACCTTTCTGCCTGTGTTTTGACTACGATTTCTGCCTGCCCCTGTGTGTTTGTTTTGTTTTGTCTTTTCTAATAAATGCTGCGAATGGATCCGCTCGTCCCCGACCGTCCCTGTGACAGAAGACTTCGCCACTACAAGGATCCAGCAGCTAGTATGGTGTCATCCGGTTCCAGCACGAATTCAACAGTACAGATCATGCGTCTCAAACAAGGTGAGCGGTCTGTTGAGGAGTATGCAATGGACTTTATTGAATTGGCAAATCAGTCTACTATGGATGAGGCTTGCCTGATGATTGTCTTCTGTGGAGGACTCTAGGAGCCATTGGCTTCACTCATGCCCATGTTTGCACCTAACTGGTCTTTACAAATTTACATTGACATTGCTCTGCAAATGAGTGGCTCTCCTTTTACTGTGGGAATCAAAGAAGAGGACAACAATGTTCCCACAGTAAACTCCAGCTCAGAGCCACTACGCAAGATGGCTGCCACGCCAGAGTCTCAGCTGGTTCCGCCCGGCCTCCCAGAGCCTCCGCTGGTTCCGCCCAGCCTTCCAGAGCCTTCGCTGGTTCCGCCCAGCCTTCCAGAGCCTCCGCTGGTTCCGCCCAGCCGTCCAGAACCATCGCTTGTTCCGTCCAGTCGTCCAGAGCCTATGCTGGTTCCGCCCAGCCTTCCTGAGATTCCTGTCTGCCCTGTTCTGGCCACGGAGGCCATGTATGGATTGTCTAATTTCCCACCCACCCTCCCTACTGCTCCAGTCCCACCACCTCTGTCTCCTGACAGTCCCTCGGCTCACCTTCAACCCACCTTCGGTGCAGAGGAGTTGCCGTGGGTCTGCCAGTCTCCATCGGTGTCCTGGCTGGAGGATCCCTCACCATCGCCACCAGCCTCAGAGTCCCGGACTCCGCCTCGGCCCTCCGAACCTGCGGCTCCTCTCCGCTGTCGGCCGTCGGTCCATCAGCTCCACCGGGCTCCATCGTCCCTCCAGCTCAGCCCTGGTCGGTCGTCGCCCCACCTTCGCCTCTGGACTCTACTCCTCCGGCTGCGCCTCGTCGCTTCATCCTACCGGCTCTGTGGACCTCCTCCCTCCCACAGGCACAGCCTCGGTCCTCTGTCGCTCTGGCTCCGCCGTGTACCTCTGGACCACCATCTCCGCCTTGGCCCTCCGGATCCTCTGTGTCGCCCAGGACCATCGATTCTCCGGTTCTGCCTCGGGCTCCACCTCAGTCGATCAGCCCCATGGAGGAGCCAACCCATCCTCCACCATGGCTTCTCCTTCCGCCGGTCCCGCCTCAGTCCATAGCTCCATTACCCCCACATGGACCTGGCCCTGCATCCCTCCCCCTGTTCCGCCTCCGCTCCACCACCCTCCGGTTTCATTATGTGGTTAGAGCGTCTGGAAGCCGGGGAACGAACGCTCAGAAATGTCGCCAGGGCTAAACAAGACTTGCGTGGAAGTGGGGGGTGTGTGCCTTATGTTGTGGAGATAATGAGGTGAAGGTGTGTGTGGGTGTGTCAGTCCCTGGTGTGAAGGAGTATGGGATATGTAGTTGTGGTGCGAGAGTTTGTGTGAGGCAAGAGTCCATCTGGTGGTGACCGGATGGAAAGGTTACAGATCATTTTTGTAACAGACCCATTGTAAATAACTGATTATAAAAAACTCACAATAATTAAGCACTAAATTAGCATTTAAGAATGATTTAATGTTACAGTGAAAACTAGAGTAATGGCTACTGAAAATTCAGCTTTACCATCAAAGGAATAAATTTAACTTTAAAATACTTTACAATAGAAAACAGTTGTTGTAATTAAATAAATTAAATACAAGTTATATTTTATTCAATTGTAATAATAATTCAAAATATTACTGTTTTACTGTATTTTTGATTAAATAAATGCAGCCTTGGTGAACATAAATGTCTTTCCTCTTCGAGTCACGATTGGACAGCAGCTGAACCCACAGGAATATTTACTAATTATGTATTTTTGAGTCTTCAAAGATTACCCAAAGATAAATAAATAAATAAAATTTCCATACAATAAAAATGATAAATCAGCAACATTATGACATTTTATTCAACACATCATGTAACATTTCAAACAGTACATCAATTACTGTTATGACAAATATAATGACTTAGAAATATGGCATACATAAAAATAAAATAATAACATAAATAAATACATAAAGTGTGCCATTCTTATAAGATCAAATTTCCTGCTGTATTGCGGTGACGGATAAAAGAAAAAAATAATAATACGCATAAAACTAAAATCTAAAAAATGTCAGTAAAAGTACACTGCAAAAAACTAAAAACGAAAGTTTTCAGAATAACAAACAATGATCACAGATCAAAAAATAATAAGTGTACATCAAAAATGTAATAAATATGTTTCTTACTCTCAGTGCACTCAGACAATTTTTGCTCATATTTCGATTTATTTGTATGCTTATGCTGTTTTTCACTAGGCTTTTTGTTTCCAGGTTTTGCACTTGCTTTTCCAAATGTGGCGGTTAGAGTTTGATGTAAATCAGGGCAGGCTTAAGCGTCATCACTGGTCCACCAGTTCTAGATTGACAGCTCCTCCTCGAGCCAATCAGTCACCTCATCAGCTGCCGATGCTCGCTGTTCACTTGCAGGTGAAAATAGCCATCTGTCAGCTGGGAACATCTTTCCATGCAGCACACTGTGTCTGTCTGTCTGTCACTGATGTACTCCTGACTGGCCATCCATTAACATTAAACCAAACTATCCTAGCCATAACCCATCGCCATTATCTTCACCATCTTTAGTCTACGTTCACATCGTGAAAGGGAGCAGCCAGTCGGCCATATTGGCGGCACTGAACGTAAACAATACCACTGAACCAAATGAAACTTGCATATTTCCCTAATTATTGCTGCTGAAAATGGTCAATTATTGTCATGTTTTAGGCTGTGCTAATCGGTCGGACCGGGAAAAACATTTGGAGTACTATAGACTGACAAAATTAAAAATACTGTCTGAGGAACAAAAGGTGTTTGTGGTTGAAACTGAACTAGAATTTCTTGGACAAAAATCTTGATAACAGTCATGTTTGTTCGTGTCATTTCCAGTCCAGGATTGAAATATTAGTCTAATATCTTAATTAAAGGGGTCCTATTATGATCTTTTACAAAGTCTTTGGGTTGAAATAGAATATGCTCTCATGTTTGGTGGTTCAAAAAACGCATTATTTTTGGCACAAATGCCTGGATTAGTTCTGTTTTTGATGAAGGCCAGACACAGTACTGCTACGCCTCACATCACACACTGACTCAAATTCAAAAAGTGAAGAAGCATAATTAACCGTTTCATACTACGTATCTTAACTTTAGTTTGTCAAAATATTGTGCCCTTTCCTGCTCACTAAGTCCATCTCTCTGTGATTTAGCTGCTTCCACGTGATTTTGTGTGGTTTAGACAGCATAAATTAGCAGAACAACCTATTTAGTAGTATATTAACCGCCCAATCCATGCTGTTGTTTACATCCGAGCAGAGGTGTCAAGTAACGAAGTACAAATACTTCGTTACCTTACTTAAGTAGAAATTTTGGGTATCTATACTTTACTGGAGTAATTATTTTTCAGACGACTTTTTACTTCTACTCCTTACATTTTCACGCAATTATCTGTACTTTCTACTCCTTACATTTTAAAAATAGACTCGTTACTCCTATTTTTTTCGGCTAGTTTTCATTCATGTCATCGTTCAAAAAAAAAAAAACCTATCCAGATAAATCGCGCCATCCACACAGAGTGAATTTGGTTGTGGTTGGATGACAAGTATAAACATATACCATTCCGACACCCTATTGGTTTGTACGCGATCCAGCACACCTGCACGTGACATGACACAAATCACGTCACACTCCTGGCCATCGGGGAGAACCGGGACATTCCCGGAGGGCCGGTGGAGTAGTGGCCCGATCGCCGAAGAGAGGCAGACCTCCCGCATATTATGCGCTATTTTAAATGACATTTGAAACTGCAAATAGCCCAAAAGTGTGAAGTGGCGGAATCAGTCACCCGCACAGCACGATTCAAAGTGATAAATGGCGCAAGTTGAAGTTCCTTGACGCATTCAGATTTAACACAGAATTGTGTTAGGCAGTTGTGTGATATGAGAACATTAAAGGTTCTGTAGGTTCTGCTGGACTGCTGAAAACAGCTGCATGAGGAGGTAAAGTGATAAACGTCAATACATAATTACTGTCATTTTTTTTTATAAAAAATTTAATAGTTATTATGAATTATTAAAAAAAACATAACCATTGTAATTTTATTCTTGTGACGACATCTTACTAATACTAGTCAGTTAATATCTGGATTTTAAGCAATAATTTCTTTCTTTTTAAATATTAAGTTGTAATTCATTTACAGTATAATGTTAATTCAGTAAAATGTTAATTCAGTAAGAACCTGATTAAAGATAAATATCAGTGCCTTATATAAATGAGGTGTTTACTACAAATATTAAAGTTCTTAAAGGGACAGTTCACCCAAAAATAAAAAATGTCATTATTTAGTCAACATCATGTAATTTCAAACCTGTATGAACTTCTTTCTTCTGTGGAACATAAAGGAAGATACTTTGAGAAATTCAAAAATTGTGTCTATAGAGTAGAAATCAAGGGTAAACAAATATGTTTGATTACATTCTACAAAATATCTTTTGTGTTCCACAAAAGTAAGTAATTTTTAGAGAATTTATTAGCAATAAAAGTCCCGCATTCTAGCTCAAAATCAATGCTTTACTGCATGCATTTCTATGTGACAAAAATGCATTATTAATTGTATAAATTATTAATAAAAGTTGCATTTGAATTCAGTATCTAATATTATTTGATGGTTCTTTAATGCATTTGCATTGTAATAAAATGCGTTTATTTTCAATGGGCAAATATGCAGCTAAAACAGGTAGCCTAGTGCATTCCAAATTTTTCAACATTAACATTTTAATATAACATAGTCACTATGGCCTTTAGAAATGTTTTTTGGGGAGGTGGGGTAGTGCACAATATGCCCCTGTGGCGTGGCCTAAGCTTTTGTCCTTAATGGCATTTTTTTCCTTTCCTTACATTACTTTTACTTTTTTACTTTAAGTAGTTTTGAAACCAGTACTTTTATACTTTTACTTGAGTAAAAAGCTTGAGTTGATACTTCAACTTCTACAAAAGTCTTTTTAAATCTTAGTATCTATACTTCTACTTGAGTAATGAATGTGAATACTTTTGACACCACTGCATCCGAGTATCGCCAATATGGCCGCACATCGGGTTAACTGACCAAATCGTGACATAAATTCAAACCCACTCTTGAATAATTCATTTTATTCCTCACTAAATTAATCACCCATTTAAATTAATAATTTAATTAAATGTCTAACTCTAAAGATAGTAACTTGCTGCCACCTACTGGCTGTTTTACTTACTCATATACTCACTATATTCAAACTTTATATATTTAAAACATCTATATGATAGTTTTAAGCAATTACATATGTAGCTATCTAAACAAATAAATCATTGTGTTTATCAAATGCACGTGCCTCTGTAACTGCTTGTCTGTAAAACTATAGACCAATTTAGAGTAGACCTCACAGTTAAGTCACTTGCAGCTGCGCACACATAGTGGTTGCAGAAAAACACTGGGAAAAAATGTATTTCTGTGCCTTTTGATGTCAAAATCTGAATGCAAATAATTTTTATACAATACTGTCATCAAAGACGCCATTTGAAGCTAAAAGCAGATGTTTAAACGGACATACTATGGATGAAAACTGCTTACTTTACTTTAGAGGACCCTGGTTCCTTTTTTCACTTGGTTTTAGTGCTTCCACTAGTTTAAATTACTCTAATGCTGATGCTGAGAGGGTATTTTCGATGGTTGGTTTGAACAAAACCTCAACACGAAACAGCTTGTCTCTGGACGGGACATTGTCCTCAATCATGACCCTGAAAATAGCTGGGCTTGAGCCGAACTGTTTCAAATGGGAGCCAACAAATGATGCAACAAACACTCACAACAAACAACACCAGTCATAATCTCTCTCTCTCTCTCTCAGACACACACACACACACACACACACACACACACACAAAAATTTAATAAACACTTTGTATTTGGTTAAATTGTCAGTGTCATGTGTCCAATATTTTCTTCTGCAAGTCTGAGCAATTATTAATATTAACAACAAAAACACTAATAATAATATTATTAATGGAACACCCCCATTGGGGGGGGGGTGATATGTCACTCTTGCCTGTCTTCAAAACTTGAGAGCCCTGTTAATATATTACACTTTCATGAAATCATTCTCAGTTGTCATTCACTCGTTTGTTGTTGTCGTTTGTAGTCTGCGTGCCGCTGAATCGAATCACTGAATCATTTCACAAATGATTTGATTCAAATGATTCGGATTCTCAGTTTCTCTCATCACTTCTTATCATCACACGATTGATTCATGATATAGAGAGCGAAATGAAACGCATTTTCTCTGTTACTAAAGGCTAAAGTCTTCAGTAACTCTAAAGCATTACAATGTTATATTTCATAATGATGATTTATTTTACATAGCTTGTAAAAACGCTTTAATTGATGTCCATTGGTTTAAAAACTTTAAAACCACAAACCTTTCTTCAGGCGACTGACAACAGATGAGGAGCGCGGAGCAGCTTTGTGACATCACATCACCAGAGCAAAATAAAAGTCCCATTGGTTCACTGCTCTCTAGAATCACAAACACATCATAGAAATGTTGATTATAGAATAGAATTTCGTACCCATATGATGATGCTTTTCTAAAGTTATTAACATTGTGAATCTATCAATATTATTCTCTATTTTTGTGTACATTTATAACACTTTGTTTTATGTTTTTATACCTTGTCATTAAATTCACATTAAACTAGTTGATGCTGCTGTGTAACTGTTACAAAGAAGGTGTGATGACAAATGGTCGATCACTCTTTTGACTATTGTAAACTCTTGTTATTTTGTTTGTTTGTGTATTTATTTATTTATTCCTCTTTTGGAAAGTTAATGAAACACTGTCAGGGATTTTATTTTTATTTTGCTATTGAGGCAAATGAGAACAAAAAAAATATATGTCGCAGTTTCTATTTACCACTACAAAAGGTTTATTTATTGTGAATGACATATGATTTACATTTCCACAGATTATCTTTTTTTTAAATGTGCATATACTCTGTGCTAAAATATGATTATACTATAAACAAGTTACATATTAAGAGTTTTCAGTTGCTGCAAATGTATTTACAAACAAAAGTCATTAATAACAGATCCACACTGAAAATGAACAAATCTACTGTAAATATTAGATATAAAGGATACTATGGTCTGTATTTGATCTTACTTATTTCAGTGGTAATGTTCCTTTATGTAAGCAATTTTGTTTTAAATAATTTTTTTCAGTGTAAAGGAATGTGGCTCATTGATTTCAGTTTCGTTAATCGGCACAAACATGCAAATATATTCAGCTGTTAACTCAATATCTTCTTTTATCGACAGTGAAAAGTTCAGATAATTAATACACAATAAACAGTTTATTAGAAACTTTAACTAGAAGTACATCTATCAGAAAAACAAAAAAGTATGTTATGTTGTATTAGTGTTATGATTTTAGTGAAGTTAAATGTTTACCTTTAATAAACCTGCAGGAAAATGAAGATCAGGAGACTTGTTTGAGCTGGTTCTGTGTGTCGCTGTCGTCATCCAATCACTGAACACTAAAACACTCAATCACTGGAGTTTATTCAGATTTCAGGAGGCCGATCACAAGCTTAAACACAGTATTTAAAGGTTGTGAGTAGTTTTAAATGAATATATTTATCTTTAGGAGTGTGTGAATATGAATGTGAAATCATGGTAAGTGTCATCTTTTGTCTTTATTGGCTGTTGATGTTTCTGCCTCATTTCTTTAATTGGTTTTCTTTGTTTCTGATCAATATCTGGGTTAAATATGAATGCAGAGGCTGAATGTGAGACTTTCCCTGATCTCTGTGATAATGAGTCTATAGTTCTGCTGATTGGATTAGAGTCGCTGAAAATCTGGACAAATTCCTGTAACTGCTTACATCCTTTGCATATTTAATCTTCTAATGACGATCCTGAAATCTGTCTAAAACTACAGTGATTGAGTGTTTTAGTTAGTCTTGAGGACTGCAGCGACACACAGCAACATCTCAATCAAGATCTGATGAAGATTCACTCAGTCTCCTGATCTTCTCTTCTGAGTTTACTACAGGTCTAACTGGATATTGCAGGTATTTTCTTTAACTTCACTGAAATCATAACACTAATATGACACAATTATACTTTTTAATGAATGCACTTCTAGAGATTGAGTTTCTAGTAAAGAAGCAGGTATTGTATCTTGTATTTATTAACTGAACTGTTCACTGTTATAAGGGAATGAGGAGTAACAACTGAATATGTTGACATGGTTTTTGCCAATTAAAGGTGCTGAAAAGCATATTTCTGGCTTATGTGAATATGGACATATTTTCTTGAATAGGAAGTATAATTTAGAATGAAAAACACTTTTTTGATAAGGAGTTGTGTTTTGTGTTGCTCTACCTGTGGAGGTCAGTAATACGCCTAGTAGTGTCACTGCCAGAAAGATGGATAAGATCAGTATTTTTTTTTTGTTTTTACTAATAATCGTTTGTTTTTCTCCTCTAATTTTCACACACAAAGACTGCTGATGCTGATCAAATACCATGATGCAAGTCTATAACTTTAAGTCGCTTTCATTTATTTGTGCAGATCGGCTTTAAGAAAAAACACCAGCGCACCTTGTACACGCACTAAGTAATTTAGCGCATTATTTCAAGTATACCCGGCTGCAGACTACAGAACTGGGCGGGGCTGCACATGGGGCGGGGCTACACGTGTCGCCCGGCCCACAAATGCTTTAATTGGCTAATGGCAAGTAATGATGTAATCATCCCCGTAAACAGGAAATGCAGTTATGAGCATAGTATAAGCTACGATTCATTCGTGATATTAAATATATGTTACATATAAAATATTAAACAATATATTTTAAATTCGTTAACTATCTACATGTGATATTAAATGTCCCATATTGTACACATTTCTGGAGGTTTATTTTAGTTGTTGATGTCCTTAAGAATATATATTTGCGGTATAAGTGCCAAAATCCAGCTCAATATATTTTTACAGCTCCTTTTTTAGGAGCTCTGTCAAAAACAGGTCGATTTTGGCCCATCTAATTAATATTCATGAACCACTCTTCTGATTGGCCTGTTGTTTTCTGAGTGACGCACGGCCAGGCTAATCACAGGTGACTACAGTCATGTATGCTTTAGCCGAGCCCAGAGCCATAGAGAGAGCCTAGCCTGCTGATACTCAACATGATATTTCAGAATGATCATTAATGTTTTTTCTTTTTCAAACACCGAATGCTTTAATTATGTAACTGTTGCTTTAGTAAAGCCCCTTTCACAATGCGCGCTGATTCTGGAAAATTACGGGAACGAGCGCTGTGTGAACAAAAGCCAGAACCATAAAGGCAGTGTTATAGGGATGATGCACGTTATAATGCGACTCTTCAAGACGAAAAAATACGTGCAAAGTGGAATGAAGCGGCGATCGGGCAGAGCCAGCTCTATCAGCTATCAGCACTGAAGCACAGTTTGTTCAGGTTAGTTTCAGTTTAGTGAAACGTACGCGTCGCATTACATCTCACATCCAAACATCACGTCTTTATGGGTTGTGTGTAAAGCACGCACAGATTCCGGAAAACAACTGTGAATGAACCAAATTAAACAATTCCAGAACAAATCATGGGACACATTATCCGTGTATTTACCGGAATCGCTGTTTAAAAGAGGCTGAAGTTGACGGGCCACTGGTCTCTTATATTCCTGTTGTTCTGAAGCCTGTGCAATGATGTAGTTTCGAAATCTATCGACTGAACAGGGTTTTCTTGACTTGTTTTCATGTTGTTGTTGCTTAGCAATGTTATGGACACAATATTGTCTGGGTTTGACAAAAGGAGGGTGGAGCGTGGTTGGTGCTGTGGTGGTGACTGAAGGCGGTGACTGAGTAGATCTGTACGGAAGTCACAGCGGCTCGTGAAGATGAACAGCTACTTTAAGCAGGCTGTGTGAAGTTTACTGTGGATTGACTGTTTTGAAACTTATATGGTAGTTACATATCATGAAAAAAGCCAGGAAATTTCGATTTTGACAATATGGGACCTTTAATAAATGGTTCAATTGGCTAATGACGTAGACACCTCTGTAAACAGGAAATGCGGTTAAGAGCACAGCTGAAGCTTTATATATATATATATAGTGTGGCGGGAGTCCCGAGGCACAATCAGCGTCGCCCTGGCAACTCACGCCAAACACCTGGACCTCATCACCACGGACCAATCGTTCACGGACGCCGCCCCTACAAAAGCCGGTTGCTCACCACAGATCACTGAGAAACTATCTCCGATGAGGTTGAAGCTTACCTGCTCTCTGCTCTCATTTCCCCCTACAGATTCGCCGTGAACGATTGGCCACCGTCACTTCTGGACACCGCCACCACCGCGAACTCACCTTCAAGCACCTACCCGTTTGCTTGCACCTTCCTGGGGAATTCTGCACGACAAGGACTTCACCTCTCACGGAGCACCGACGCACATTCACCTGCCACTTCACCGTTTCACTTAAGTCTGTTCAATAAACTCACCCTCCGGGGCTCAACTAAAAGTCTTGTCTTGTCGTGCTGTTCCCCGCCCGGCCACAAGGTGGTGGAGAATGCGGGCAAGTTTCCGGGCCTGAGAACACCGACGAGCAAGACTCACTGTTTGTTTACACCGCCATCTTGCCCCCATTCACTTCCGGTTCTGTTTTTTTCAGGGCGCGCCGCTCCCCGAGATCATGGAAGAACTGGTCAAACAACTCACCGAGGTTAGCGTCCGCCAGCAGCAATGCTTTGAACTGTTGACGGAGCAACATGGACAGATTCAAGGATATTTGGCAGAACTACGTGCCCCGGCTGCTCACACCGTCCCGCTGCCGGACCCCCGCGCCGCCGCCGCTCGACTACTACCTAAACTGACCGCAGATGATGATATTGAGGCTTACCTCAAAATGTTTGAGTCTGTCGCTCGCACAGAGGGTTGGGCGAGAGGAATTTGGGCGGAGATATTGGCACCGCTGCTTTCTGGTGAGGCCCAACGGGCGTATCTTTCATTGCCAGCAGCAGCACAAAATAACTATAGTGAATTAAAGAGAGAAATTTTAGGGCGTTTGGGGCTTTCAGCCGTTGCGGCTGCACAGCGTTTTCATGACTGGGAGTTTAAAGCACGGTTGCCAATTCGCGCTCAAATAGCCGATCTGATGCGGTTAGCAGAGCATTGGTTACTAGAGAACTCGCCATCTCCGGCCCAGGTAGTCGAGAAAGTAGTAGTCGACCGGGTGCTGAGAGCGCTACCGCGTTCAATGAAGCAGGCGGCCGGGATGAAGGGTCCAAGAACTCTAGCCGAGCTGGTTGACGCCGTGGAGCTGGCGGACGCAGCCTTCCACCGGGAGGCCGGGGAGCGAGCGCCGCCTTTCCCCCGGAGGGTGAACCAGGAGCGACGCACGCCAGAGGCGCACCCCCGCGCAGTATACAGACCGCCCAGTCCCCGCGACGAGCCAATGCCCACCGATCCACCATCACCGACCCCCAAAGCCTGGATGACCGGCTGCGTGGTGCACCGGGAAACGCCACCAGGAGCCCCCACGACCTTCGTCATGATTCGAGGACGACGGTGTCGGGCCCTCCTCGACTCCGGAAGTTCAGTCTCCCTCGCCAGGCCCGGACCCCTAGAACCCCGGCCAGCCCCCAAGTCAACGATGCCTATCACGTGTGTCCACGGTGACACCCGTCAGGTACCTACAAGTCTACTTACCTTTCGTAGGGATGGAAAAGCCTGGACCCTGGAAGTCGGAGTCGTAAGCGACCTGCCGGTCCCATTGCTGTTGGGGCGCGACTGGCCGGGGTTGGAGGCTGCCCTCGCCGAAGCTGCCCGGTCCCCTCGTCCTCGGCACCACCAGCATCGGCCGCCGTCGCGGGGATCTCGAGGCCATACCAACCTGTTGACAACCGACAGTGGGAGAGATGGTGAGTCCCCCTCCCGTAATACTAACCTCTTCCATGATGTCTTCCGGCAGGTTACGGGCGGGGGAGACTTTGGCCGCGCCCAGAAGGAGGACGACCGGCTGAAGCACTGTTGGCGACAGGTCCGCATCCTGGAGGGAAAGGAAGTCCTCCCGGCACCTCACCCTCTCCCATATTTCGTCGTCCAGAACGGTCTGCTATACTGCGTCGCGGAGCGACGGGGGGAGGTCAAACACCTGCTGGTCGTCCCAAAGACCAAGACGGAGCTGGTCCTAGAGTTGGCACATTCGCACCCCATGGCTGGTCACCTGGGAGCCCAAAACACGACGCAACGGATTCGGGATCGATTCCACTGGCCCGGCCTGGAGGCCGAGGTCAGGAGGTTTTGCCAGGCCTGCCCTACGTGCCAGCGCACGTCACCCAGAAAACCTCCCCCCAGCCCGCTGATTCCATTACCCATCATCGGGGTGCCCTTTGAGCGAATCGGGATGGACATCGTGGGGCCGTTGCCGAGGTCTGGCCGGGGACACGAGCACATCCTCGTTATCGTGGACTACGCCACCCGGTACCCAGAAGCAGTCCCCCTCCGCCAAGCCACCGCCAAAGCCATCGCTCGCGAGCTATTCCTGCTCTCCAGCCGGGTGGGTCTACCGTCGGAGATACTGACCGACCAGGGAACCCCCTTTATGTCCCGGCTAATGGCTGACCTCTGCCGGCTGCTGAAGGTAAAGCAAGTGAGGACCTCGGTCTACCACCCCCAGACCGACGGGCTCGTCGAGAGGTTCAACCAGACCTTAAAACAGATGTTGCGACGGGTGGCCGCCGAAGACAAAAAGGACTGGGATCTGCTCTTGCCTTATGTGCTGTTCGGCATCCGGGAGGTACCACAGGCCTCCACAGGGTTCACTCCCTTCGAACTCCTCTTCGGCCGGCAACCCCGTGGCCTCCTCGACGTAGCCCGAGAAGCCTGGGAGCAGCAGCCGGCAGTCTACCGGACCGTCGTCGAGCACGTCCGAGACATGCGGGAGAAGATCGACCGGGTCATGCCGTTAGTCCGGGAACACCTGGTGAAATCCCAACAGGCCCAGCAACGTCTCTACAACCGGGCGGCCCAACCGCGGGAGTTCCAACCTGGAGATAGGGTGATGGTCCTGGTCCCCAACGCAGCCTGCAAGTTCTTGGCCCAGTGGCAGGGGCCCTACACGGTTGAGGAGCGAGTGGGCCCAGTTAACTACCGGGTAAGACAACCCGGCCGAAGAAGAGTAAACCAATTATATCACGTTAACCTGTTGAAGAAGTGGATCGGGGACCGGGACCAGCTCGCCGCCCTCGCCTCCCAAGATCCCGCGGTTGTAGATGTCAATCCCAACCTGTCAGCCACACAGAAGACGGAGCTGCGGCACCTGGTCGGTCAGTTCCTGGACGTCTTCTCCGACAGCCCCGGCCAGACTAATGTCCTAAGCCACGACATCTGCACCCCTCCGGGCGTCCTCGTCCGGCAACGGCCCTACCGAGTCCCAGAGGCCCGCCGGCAGGCTATAGAGGCGGAAGTCCAAAAGATGCTCAAGCTGGGGGTAATAGAACCATCACGGAGCCCGTGGTCCAGCCCGATTGTCCTGGTCCCGAAGCCCGACGGCACCCTGAGGTTCTGTAATGACTACCGACGCCTAAACGACATCTCCGACTTTGACAGCTACCCCATGCCCCGAGTGGATGAGCTCCTGGAACGGTTGGGGAGGGCTCGGTACATCACAACACTCGACCTCACCAAAGGCTACTGGCAAGTCCCCCTCTCGGCCGACGCCAAGCCCAAAACGGCCTTCTCGACGCCCTCGGGGCACTGGCAGTACCGGGTTCTCCCCTTTGGCCTGCATGGGGCCCCCGCCACCTTTCAACGACTAATGGATGTAATCCTCCGTCCCCATCAGGCCTATGCCGCAGCGTACCTCGACGACGTGGTCATCCACTCGGAGGCGTGGGAAGACCACCTGGAGCGGCTGCGCAGGGTGCTGTTGGAGCTTCGCCGGGCTGGACTAACCGCCAACCCCCGCAAATGCCACCTAGCCATGAACGAAGGCAGGTACCTCGGCTTCAAAGTGGGAAGAGGACTCATCCGGCCTCAGGAGGACAAGGTCAAAGCCATTATGGATGCCCCTAAGCCATCCACCAAGTCGCAGGTACGTGCCTTCTTGGGGTTGGCGGGTTATTATCGGTGCTTTATCCCCGGCTTTTCCTCTATAGCCGCCCCTCTGACAGACCTGACCAGGAAGGGACAGCCAGAGCGGATCCGTTGGTCTGGGGAAACCGAGGAGGCCTTCCGGCGCATCAAGGAGGCCCTGACCACCGAGCCCGTCCTGCGTGCCCCAGACTTCAACTGTCCCTTCCTGCTCCAAACGGATGCCTCCGACACGGGATTGGGGGCCGTGCTCTCCCAGGTCCAGGAGGGAGAGGAGCATCCGATTGTGTACATCAGCCGGAAGCTGTCCAAGGCCGAGCGCAACTACGCCGCGGTAGAGAAAGAAGCTCTCGCCATCAAGTGGGCAGTCCTGGAGCTGAGGTACTATTTATTAGGTCGACATTTTACACTGTTTACAGATCATGCACCGCTACAGTGGATGGCCCGGGCCAAAGACACTAACGCCCGGGTCACGAGGTGGTTCCTCTCGCTCCAGGACTTCCACTTCGATGTGCGCCACCGGGCCGGATCCAGCAACTCCAACGCTGACGGACTCTCTCGGTCTTGGGCAGCGTATGCAGGTCTGTCAGGGGTCATTCCCCTCCCACCCCCTGTCTCCCCTTTTGTTTCTGCCACCAGGACCAGGACGTCGCTTGGGGGGGGGAGTGTGGCGGGAGTCCCGAGGCACAATCAGCGTCGCCCTGGCAACTCACGCCAAACACCTGGACCTCATCACCACGGACCAATCGTTCACGGACGCCGCCCCTACAAAAGCCGGTTGCTCACCACAGATCACTGAGAAACTATCTCCGATGAGGTTGAAGCTTACCTGCTCTCTGCTCTCATTTCCCCCTACAGATTCGCCGTGAACGATTGGCCACCGTCACTTCTGGACACCGCCACCACCGCGAACTCACCTTCAAGCACCTACCCGTTTGCTTGCACCTTCCTGGGGAATTCTGCACGACAAGGACTTCACCTCTCACGGAGCACCGACGCACATTCACCTGCCACTTCACCGTTTCACTTAAGTCTGTTCAATAAACTCACCCTCCGGGGCTCAACTAAAAGTCTTGTCTTGTCGTGCTGTTCCCCGCCCGGCCACAATATATATATATATATATATATATATATATATATATATATATTTTTTTTTCTTGTTATATTGTTAATATTGAAAAGATTGAGAAATATAAAGAAAGTTGATGTCAAACTTAAAAAAAAATGAAGGAGAGAGAGGGTAGTGAATGACGTTCCAGGTCGCTAAATACCCGAGGTATGCATTTAAGGGGTATATGTTTAACCCAACCTTCTGGGTAGTTTTATTTAACTCAACTATTGCTTAAAAACTTAAAATTTATTGAAATGAAAACATTTATTAATATTTTCAATAAATGAAAATTCATTAATAAGTTCCATAAATGAACATGTAT
Organism: Garra rufa; assembly: GCF_049309525.1. NCBI lineage: Eukaryota > Metazoa > Chordata > Actinopteri > Cypriniformes > Cyprinidae > Garra > Garra rufa. The sequence goes on along the minus strand of NC_133366.1, from coordinate 35,029,742 downwards.
TAATAAATGGAATAAATAATAAGTAAATATTATTTTTTTTAAATGGTTTATTAATAAATGTTCATCTTTTGATTACCGCTGATGCCTCTAGTAATTATGTGTCTGATTTTTAATTTCCAACCTATTTTGGGTTCATTTTAAATCAGCCATATAGTATTTTTTAAGCAATAGTTGAGTTAAAACTACTCAGGAGGTCAAAACTGGGTTTGTCATATTTCACCCAGCACTGGGTTGTATTTAACCCAGCATTTTCTAGCAGAATTGAACCCGGACCAAAATCATCATACATATATTTTTGCAAATCAGCAGGGATATGATGTAGAACTACTGTACCAATAAGAGAGCAGACAGCACATCGACTAAATCACTGTCAGTGTAAACACAGATTTATTCATTGGTGCATGTTATTTAAAAAAAAAAAGTAGAAACTTTTCAGTTGATATCACCAATATTATTCACCCCCCGTTTCTAGCCATCTGGCTCCATCTTGGTATATAACGCCCACTATTTACAATCCAATCGATTTGTGATGGATAAAATCAGCCCCACTCAATGTTTTTCTCATTCTGTCCCACGTTTTACTCTGAAGTACATCAGATTACAGAAATGAAATGGGCCAGAACACAGTTTCATGAAAAAATCAAGGCAATCTTTCAATCTTGTTTCAATCAAACACATACCAAAGATTATTTACTGGATATTTTTCTTCCAAAGTAACATAAAGGATGTTAATGGCAGGGGCAGTTGGCCGGGAGCGCTGTGAGGTTAAGTGCCTCACTCAAGGGTGCAATAGAGATAAAGATCCTTTAGTAATGCTCTAATTCACATGTCCTGCTATCTGGGATCAAACCTGTGACATTTGAATTACTGTCCCAGAGCCTAAACCAATAAGCTACGAGCACCAGCTGACCTGCGCACTGACCCACTCGCACAGCCCTCAGTCAAATTTGTAAATATAAATGTCCTCTGCGGTTTTTCGCTGAATGAAGGGTTAACGGAAAAAAAAAAGTTTGTGAGGTGACATGTACAAGATGCTTGAAGAGATCGAGTTTGATGAGCTGAAAAAAGAAAATCTGCTTTACACAAGCTGCCAACTGCAGAAACAGAACACACACTCATATACACACGGGTTGCCAACTGTGATATGGAGACAAAATAGTCTCTCACACTGAGTTGTTTTTGCCTGTAGGCACATCAATACTTAAACACAACATGTTTATATCTCAGTCTTTACACAAATAGACATTTTAAAAAAGCATTAGCAAAAAGCATTATTTTATAGGCACATGTGACACATCTGCGCATGCACACGGCCACACCTTAAGTCTTCATTTTTTATTTTGTAATTTTGGCTCAGGCAGTCACCTCTGACCTCTTGAAAGCTCTTCTGTCAAACAGAAACCACGACAACAGGTGAATGAAATAATCACCATGGAAACCAGAAGCATTTGAAACCCTTCGGCTTGAAGGAAGCTAATTCTTTATTTTTAAAAGGCTGTGCTTCTGGTCACATTAAAAAATTTTGTGTGTATGTGTGTCAGATGACAGCACAAGAAAGGCTCGTGAAAATTGTGACACTCAAGAAGGGCCCCTTTCTAAAACATGGCAGGTAGACAAGTAACTTTGCACAAATCTGTTCAACCATTCAACCCTGTTACCAAAGTTACTGTAAGAAAAACATATACAGTGGTGTTAAAAAGTGTTGACCCCCTTAAATATTTTATTTTTTATTTTTTGGCATGTTTGTCACACTTTAATGATTCAGATCATCAAACAAATTTAAATATTAATCAAAGATAACACAAGTAAACACAACATGCAGTTTTAAATGAAGGGTTTTTTTATGATGGGGAAAAAAATTCCAAACCAACATGGCCCTGTGTGAAAAAGTGTTTGCCCCCCATCCTGTTAAAACATAACTGTGGTTTATCACACCACAGTTCAGTTTCTCTAGCCACACCCAGGCCTGATTACTGCCACACCTGTTCGCAATCAAGAAATCACTTAAATAGGACCTGCCTGACAAAGTGAAGTAGAAAAACTACAAAAACTACACATCATGTTGAGATCCAAAGAAATTTAGAAACAAATGAGAAAGAAAGTAACTGAGATCTATCAGTCTGGGAAAGGTTATAAAGCCATTTCTAAAGCTTTGGGACTATCCAAATGGCGAAAACATGGAACAGTGGTGAACCTTCCCAGGAGTGGCCAGCCGACCAAAATTACCCCAAGAGCGTAGCGACGACTCATCCAAGAGGTCACAAAAGACCCCACAACAACATCTAAAGAACTGCAGGCCTCTCTTGCCTCAGTTAAGGTCAAAATGGCCAGCATGGCAGAGTTTCCAAGACAGAAACCGTTGCTAAGCAAAAAGAACATAAAGGCTCATCTCAGTTTTGACAGAACAGATCTTGATGATCCCCAAGACTTTAGGGAAAATACTCTGTTGGCTGATGAGACAAAAGTTAAACTTTTTGGAAGGTGTGTGTCCCTTTACATCTGGCGTAAAAGTAACACAACATTTCAGAAAAAGAGCATCATACATCATACAACAGTAAAATATGCTGGTGGTAGTGTGATTGTCTGGGGCTGTTTCTGGACCTGGAAGACTTGCTGTGATAAATGGAATCATGAATTCTGCTGTCTACCAAAAAATCCTGTAGGACAACGTCCGGCCATCTGTTCGTGACCTCAAGCTGAAGCGAACTTGGGTTTTGCAGCAGGACAATGATAAAAAACACACCAGCAAATCTACCTCTGAATGGCAGAAGAAAAATCAAAATGAAGACTTTGGAGTGGCCTAGGCAAAGTCCTGAACTGAATCCTATTGAGATGCTGTGGCATGACCTTAAAAAGGTGGTTCATGCTCGAAAACCCTCCAATGTGGCTGAATTACAACAATTCTGCCAAGAAGAGTGGGCCAAAATTCCTGCACAGCACTGTAACAGACTCATTGCAAGTTATCGCAAACGCTTGATTGCAGTTGTTGCTGCTAAGGGTGGCCCAACCAGTTATTAAGTATAGTGGGCAAACACACTTTTTCACACAGGGGTTTGGATTTTGTTTTTTTTTTCATAGTAAAAAACTTCATTCCAAAACTGCATGTTGTGTTTACTTGTGTTATCCCTGATTAATATTTAAATTTGTTTGATGATCTGAAACATTAAAGGGGGCCAACACTTTTTCACACCACTGTATATAAATCATATTTTCTTTATTTGGGAACTCTTAAGTTAGTCAATAACTATGAACCTGAATTGATTTCAATCTAGGCACTGTTTATAAACTGTCTATTTTATTTTAATGTTTTATTATACACTACCAGTCAAAAGTTTTTGAACAGTAACATTTTAAATGTTTTTTTTTTAAAGTCACTTCTGCTCACCAAGCCTGAATTTATTTGATCCAAAGTACAACAAAAACAGTACTTTCTATTTCTATTTGAATATATTTTAAAATGTAATTCATTCATGTGATTTCAAGGCTAAATTTTTAGCATAATTACTTCAGTAAAATTATTGCTCAGAAATCATTCTAATATTCTGAGTACATTTTTTAGGATGCTTTGATAAATAGAAAGATCCAAAAATCAGCATTTATCTGCAATAAAAAGCTTTTGTAACATTATACACTATATCAGTACCGAGTATTTTTGGAAAGAAATGATATCCTTTTATTTAGCAGGGATGCTTTAAATGATCAAAAGTGATGATAAGGCATTTGCAATGTTCCAAAAGATTTCTATTTCAGAAAAATGCTGTTCTTCGGAACTTTCTATTCATCAAAAAACCTGAAAAAATTGTAATCAACTGTTTTTAGTATAATAATAATAATATATGGTTTTTTTTTTAACAGCAAATAAGAATATTAGAATGATTTATGAAAGATCATGTGACTGGACTAATGATGCTAAAAATTCAGCTTTGAAATCACAAGTATAAATTTAATTTTAAAATGTATTCAAATAGAAAAGAGTTATTTTAAATTTAAAAAAAAATATTTCTAAATTGTACTGTTTTTGCTGTGTTTTGAATCAAATCAATGCAGGCTTGGTGAGCAGAAGAGATTTCTTTTAAAAACATAAAAAATCGTACTGTTCAAAAACTTTTGACTGCTAGTGTATTTGCAAGAAAATATATTTTTATACTCTATTTAAAAAAATACATATCACATAAACAGCTCATTTAATATTTAGTTAACCTGTGGTTTAAAATCAACATTTTTCTGAAGGCTAGGCGCCGCTTATTCTGAAGTTTCAGGTGATATTTTTACCCTGTTTATGGAAAACATCAATTGTTTTTATGTTCAAGTGTTCTGTTTCTCTGTGGGAGACTGATGTGTGTTTGTGTGTACATGAACAGTGAACATTAAAAATGAATGCAAAAAATGTTCCACTTATTTACAAGTTACTGCTAATGTTGCCTTTTGTGTTTCATATCCAAATGTTTTACCTCCTGTACTGAATAATTTGTTTCTTACGATGACACACATTACATGACACTTTTTCTCAGCAAAGGACCTGCTGTGATGATTTATGATTTATGTGAAATGATTTATGCTGTCAACCTTTAACTATAAAACATTTTCATTTCATGGTTATCATCCTTTTTTAAGGAATTGTACTTGTTTATATACAAATTAATCATTTCTGACATTTACCATGAAGATTTATCCACAAACTTCATATTTAGTTATTGGTTAGCCATGATCAAATCTCAGTTTATAGACTGACCCAGCTGGATAATTCAGTTCAGGTGCAAAAAGACAAAGGACACAAGAGGACACAGTTATGCAATATCAATCTTTCCTTTCAGAGGAAACAGTAAAATTATGTAGATCTAAAGTGAGGAAAAATTCTAATGTTTCAGACTCACGTTTCATTTAGTCAAATCATATTACAGATTTCCCATAATTTGGTCATAATTAATTCTGCTGACAAATTTAATTCTTGCAAAACGGGTCCCTAATTACTACTAACTTAAATGTAAAAAAGATTGAATGCCTTCCTGATCCACATGAAGCTGACTCATTAGTCACCATATATCAAAGATAAATGTTCATTTTTCAAAAAATGAGAAATAATTTAATCTAATATGAGACCATAATACGAGAAGACTGTTTTATAAAGGTTAGATCACTTATTCTATACTAATTTTCTTATATAGCAATACAGATGGAGTCAAAAGTTTACATACACCTTGAAGAATCTGCAAAAGTTAATTATTTGACCAAAATAAGAGGGATCATACAAAATGCATGTTATTTTCTATTTAGTACTGACCTGAATAAAATATTTCACATAAAAGACATTACATAGTCCACAAGATAATAGTTTTTTTTTTAAATTTATAAAAATTACCCTGTTCAAAAGTTTACGTACACTTGATTCCTAATACTGTGTTGTTACCTGAATGGTCTACATATGTGTTTTGTTTGTCCCTTGTCGTCCTCAACAGTTAAACTGCCCGCTGTTCTTCAACAAAGTCCTTCAAGTCCCAGAGATTTTTTGTTTTTTCAGCCTTTTTGTGTATTTTAACCTCTTTCCAACAATGACTGTATGATTTTGAGATCCATCTTTTCACACTAAGGACAACTAAGAAACTCATATGCAACTGATGTACAAACGCTCACCGATGCTTTAGAGGAAAAAAACAATGCATTAAGAGGTAGGCGTGAAAACTTTTGAATGGAATGAGGATGATTTTTTTTTATTCCGCTTAAATATCTTATTTTTTCATTTATAAAAATGACCCTGTTCAAAAGTTTACATACACTTGATTCCTAATGCTGTGTTGTTACCTGAATGATCTACAGATGTGTTTTGTTTTGTTTGTTTAAGTGATAGTTGTTCAAGAGGCCCTTGTCGTCCTTAACTGCCCGCTGTTCTTCAACAAAGTCCTTCAGGTCCCACAGATTCTTTGTTTTTTTTTCAGCATTTTTGTGTTTTTGAACCCCTTTCCAACAATGACTGTATGATTTTGAGATCCATCTTTTCACACTGAGGACAACTGAGGGACTCATATGCAACTTTTACAGAAAGTACAAACGCTCACTGATGCTTCAGAGAGAAAACAATGCATTAAGAGGCAGGGGTGTAAACTTTTAAATGGAATGAGGATGATTTTTCTTATTTTGCCTAAATATCATATTTTTAATTTAGTACTGCCCTTCAGAAGCTACAGAATAAGTGTAATTTACCCTCATCTTCAAATTCATAAAGTTTTCACCTTCTGGCTCTGCATAGATTTCCTTCTGAAGTAACAGTGAGCATTTGAACCTATTGTAATAGTTGTATTTGAGTCCCTTAGTTGTCCTCAGTGTGAAAAGATGGATCTCAAAATCATACAGTCATTGTTGGAAAGGGTTCGAATACAAATGCTGAAAAATCTGAAAATTTGTGGGACCTGAACAATTTTTCTGAAGAACAACAGGCAGTGTAACTGTTCAGGACAAACAAGGAACTCATGAACAACTATCACTGAACAAAAAAAAAAAAAAAGAGAGAAGAAGCTGTGGATCATCCAGGTACCAACACAGTATTAAGACTCGAGAGTATGTACATTTTTAAACGAGTTCATTTTTAAAATTCAACTGTTATTTTCTCTTGTGGTCTAAACGTCTGTTATGTAAAATATCTCATTCAGGTCAGTGCTAAATAGTAAAATATCATGCAAGGTGTATGTAAACTTTTGAACTCAACTGTATATAGCACAGTCTTTAAACAAGACCAATATAAATTGACTTTACAGTGCTATTGTTTATACTTGACTCAGTGACTTTAAATGATTTCAAACTTATTTTTTTTTGTAAATCACTTTGAATTACAAGTATAGATCAAATATGATATATAAATAAACTTGTCTTGTCTTACCTGTCTGTTTCGCCTCCTCTCCAAGTTATGATGATGACTGAAGATGAAAAGAGATAAAGGGAATTGTTTGCACTGATAACTGAGAACAGTAGATGAGGGAGATGATACCGTGCATACCGCCATACAGTTTAATGTTTTGTGGATCTTCTTATGTTATTTAACATATTTAAAACATTATAAATGGACCATAAACTCAAGTGTAACTGATATCTATTGCGCTTTTGTACCCTTGAGCAAGACACTTCACTCTAGGTCTCTAAAGGGGAATTGCGATGACAACCGCTGACATGTCTTGATCCCAATCTCTCCTTGTCATTTCCTGTTCAGTAACACTGTCAATAAACAGACAAAAGACGTAGATCTCCCATGTAGAAGTATATTTTTCAGTATTTGGATGCATTACTGCAGTTGTTTAACTGTATAGCAAGTGTTGTACTAATGCAGTAAGGTTCCGTACTACTGCATCCAATTTGCCACAGTTTTTCGGCGTTGTGAAACCGCAGTTATTTTTTTGTAAGGGTGTGTGGACATGAGCATAGGAATGTTAGAGTGCATAAGTGATGCTAAGAACTCTGTTATCTCAGTAAGACTCCTGTTCCTCCCTTTGTTGTTCCTTTACCCAGAATGCCAGCTCTCTCTCTTTCTCTCCTCCTCTCTCGCACATGACTCTTAACTCTGCTGGCTGCGAGAGCTCTAGCAGCACTGTTATGATTCTGCCTCTGATAGCCTGCTGTTGCCGTTTCCATGGTTACTCTGCATTTCCCAAATCCTAAAGAGAATGAAAAATGGAAGTTAGATAAAGTTTAATAAGCGAGAGATAGCATATAGGGAGAGAGGTAGGTATAGCTCACCCCCATCAGCATTTACAATAAAGCCTGTTGACCCTTTGTGCTCATAGAACACTCCCCACCTGCATTTGCACCTGTTCAGAAAGACCGGAGGCTAGTTTAAGGCTTCAAATATGCAAAACGTATTGAGGAAAAGACTTAAAATATGATTGCTTCAGAGGTACTTTGGCTCTACTCGGGCTAATGCCAGTTGATAACTGTAATACTAGGTATTTGAGAATTTGCACATTTACATTTACATTTCAATAACTGAAAAAGAAATGATTTGAGCTAAAGAAACTATGACACTATTTTTGCCCGATTGTACTGCTGATTTAACATACATTCCTGTGATTAGATTCTTTAAAAATTAAGAAAACAGAATTATATTTACAGTTGAGGTCAAAAGTGTACACCTTGCAGAATCTGCAAAATGTTAATTAATTTAACAAAATAAGAGGGATCATACAAAAAGTTTTATTTTATATTTAATCCTTACCTGAATAAGATATTTACCATATAAAGATGTTTACATATACTCCACAAGACTTTTTTTTAACCCTTTCCAACAATGACTGTATGATTTTGAAATCCATCTTTTCATACTGAGCACAACTAAGGGACTCATATGCAACCATTACAGAAAGTGCAAACGCTCACTGTTGCTTCAGAAGGAAAAACAATTCATTAAGAGCCAGGGGTGTAAACTTTTGAACAGAATGAAGATGTGTAGCCTACATTTTTCTTATTTTGCCTAAATATATATATATATATATATATATATATATATATATATATATATATATATATATATATATTCATTTAGTACTGCCCCTCAGAAGCTACAGATGATATTTGTTTCCCAGAAGACAAAATAAGTTAAATTTACCCTGATCTTCAAATTCACAAAAGTTTTCACCCCTGACTCTCATTGCATTGTGTTTCCTTCTGGAATTTTTGCATATGAGTCCCTTAGTTGTATGAATCTTAAAATTACAGCCATTGTTGGAAAGGGTTAACTGTTCAGGACAAACATGGGGCTCAAGAACAACTATCACTAAAACAAAACAAAACAAAAAAACAGCTGTGTATGAATCAGAAAACAACATGGTATTAAAGGGGTCCTATTATGCTCTTTTACAAAGTCTTTATTTTGTTTTGGGGGTGTACTTGAACATGCTCTCATGCTTGGTGGTTCGAAAAACGCATTATTTTTCACATAATTTACATGATTAGAATAGCTTTCTCCCCAGGCTGGCACAAATGGCTTGATTAGTTCCGGGTTCCGCCTTCCGAAAAACCAAATGTGTTGTGATTGGTCAGAAGTCCCACTGCGTTGCGATTGGCAAACAGCGTAGACCGCGTTCCGCCCTGCCGCGCCCCTTCCCAAAGCAGCAAACTAGATTAAAGTGATTCTTACGTTTTAAATCTGGATATTTTTCTTACAAAAACACATTGGATTGCTAAAGGAGGCTTTTACCGACTGCCCCGGAGCCATGTGAGCCACTTTTTTTTATTATGGATCGACTTGTTTCGGACTGATGGAGAGAAACACTCATCTATACCGTTCAGTTCTAACGCTTGGCAGAGCTAGGATTATTTTTTAATGTAACTCCGATTGCATTCGTCTGAAAGAAGGAAGTCATATACACCTATGATGCATGAAAGGTGAGTTAATAAAACGCTACAGTATTGTTGGTCATATTGTCAGCCTGCGAGATCGCCGATACATGATATTATCATTATTGTGCTAATGTATTTATTATTTTCATGCCCGAAACCATAAGGCTAGTGAAGCTATCAACACTGAATGATGAATAAATGTCTTACCACACACTGCATGTCTACGTCTATGTCTACACGTGCACGGATGATCATTAGTCAGGGTTCGTGTTTACATCAGCCGCGACTCTGCGTGTGTTTGAAACCTCTAATACCGCACGTCAATGGCGCCGTTCCAGCACGGCTACCGGAGCAGTTCGCGGACTCTTTAGTTAAAGCTGAGACGACCTGTGGCTCGCTGAAGCATCCCAGAAGCGGCTGTCTATAATACATGCTAAAGTTAGGCAAATACCCCGCCCGCCAATGAATTGAATTTCTGTAGGCGGGATACCACGTTGTGACATCACTGCATGCGGAAAAAAAAAACGCTGTTGTCCAAATCAGCCGTTCGTTGTAGTTCTTGAAAAGGGACTTTTTAAAAACGAAATATCTCCCTTTGGAGTGGACTTTGAGATTTGTAACTTTGTAGATGTTTTTTATGCCCAAACGTACACACCACACACTGGCTAAATTTCAAAAAGTGAAAAAGCATAATAGCACCCCTTTAAGAATCAAGCGTATGTAAACTTTTGAACAGGGTCATTTTTTCAATAAATGTAACTACTATTTTCTCTTGTGGACTATATGTATATATCTCTTATGTGAAATATCTTATTTAGGTCAGTACTAAATAAAAAATAACACACATTTTGTATGATCCCTCTTATTTTGGTCAAATAATTCACATTTTGCAGATTCTGCAAGATGTAAACTTTGACCTCAACTGTACATAAGTGATATGTTGTAGAAAAATAATACACCCCTTGAAAAGTTTTTCAACATATACTGGACATACTGATACTGTAACTTCGTTGATTGGTGAAGGTTATAATTTAACACATAACAATAGCTTTGAAGCTTTTATTCAGTAAAAAAGCTGCATAAAGTAAAAGACATTCTGATGGGCATAAATTAATTAAATTACAATTCTTTCTAGACATTTCATAATTTAAAGTCTCTTACCTCACATAGGCCTCATAATTTGCTCACCTTTCCACACTGAATTTCTTTAAACTGTGTGATATTCGTGGAGCTTCCTCCAAATGTACTCCATTTCAGGACACCTCAGCATTTGGATTCTGAACTTGATTTGCACTTAACCATTCTCAAGTCCTCCATTTCCGCATGTTTTGGGTTATTATCTTGTTGAAAAGTTGGAAGGTTCAGTTTCAGTTTTTTTTTATACGTGGCCTTACGTTCTCCTCATGCACTCTTTGGTATAATGTGGATTTCATAGTTGACATTATAATGGCAAGTTTGTCTGGCCCTGAAGCTGCAAAACACCCCTAAACCATAACACTCCCATCATGCTTCACAGTTGGCATGAGTTTCTTATTCTCAAATGCAGTGTTTGGTTTTCAAGAAACATACTGTAACGTTTGAAACTGTGGCCAAACAACTCCACCTTTGACTTAATGTCCAGAGTACAAGTAGGTGTTGGATTACATTGGATTTTTTGAGAGCAGAAGCTTCTTCCTTGCTGGCCAGGTTTGCACAATCTCTTTCTAATGCCTGACATGTATATTGATTGTTTCCAGAGCTGCCTGCAAAACATTATAGCCCCATTATGTTATTCAAACTTATTTCTTCTCTTTAACTCCAATTGTCATGACAAGTTCTGGGTTTTGAACTCAAGTTTAAACCTTTTTAAGAAATTAAACTTAAAGTAATCAATTGTCTTGACTATTTGTGAGTTGAGTTTAGTTCACTGACTTTTAGTTGAGTTTACTCACATTTTTAAGGCAGCAGGTGAACTTTCATCTAAGTTTTACAGTGTGTAGATCCTTTGATGATGGAGTCCTGTGACACTTTCTGAAGCATTTTGAATTTTGTACATGGGGTGAATTTGATGGGATGGCCAACCTGGAAAGATGGCCGTGCTGTGAAAGCGTCTCCATTTGTAGATTATTTTATGCACAGTGAAATGGTGGATTTTAAATAGTTTGAAAAGGGCTTTAAATCCCTTTTCAGACTTTAAGCATTGCTAACCTTCCTTCTGAATGGCTCAGGCTGCCTTTTTGATGCTGCCTGAGCTGTTGATTAAAGTTGATGTATGACCTTCCTCTTGATGTTCTACTAATTTGCAACTTGATTCTACTAATTGCTGAACCAATTGAACCTGATGTAATGATAAGTAAGTGTTACTTAAGTGTTACTACACAGTAAATGGGCATTTTTGTTATAAATTAAGTTATATATCCCAAGTGTAATTTGGTAAATTAAAATGTCTTTTAACTATTAACTTGTCTAGTATATATGTTAAAGTAAGTCAGTTCTCATGGGGTGTACTTTTTGTACATACAGTATCTCACAAAAGTGACTACACCCCTCATATTTCAGCAACCATTTTAGTTTATCTTCTCAAGGGACAATACTAAAGAAATAAAACTTGGATATATTTTAGAGTAGTCAATGTGTAGCTTGTATAACAGTATAGATTTACTGTCCTCTAAAAATAACTCAGCATACAGCTATTATTGTCAAAATAGCTGGCAACAACAGTGAGTACACCCTAACACCTCCTATTCATTATGTTTATGTTTTTGTCTGCTTGACAGGACCATACAAAGTTGTGTATCTTGTATTAGAGCAGTTAAAATTAGGTACTTTAAGTATAATTCTCTCATACTGACCACTGGATGTTCAACATGGCATCTCATGGCGAAGATTAATAACCTATTAGAGGTTCCATAACACCCTGAAACAAAGTTAAACTACAGTGGTCAGGGTCATACAGAGGTTTTCCAAGATGGGTTCCATTCGGAAGAGGCCTTGCAAGGGTCGATCAACGAAGTTGAGCACACGTTCTGTGCATCAGGTGCTGAACCTGGCTTAAAAAAAAAACAGATGCATGAGTGCTGCCAGCATTGCTTTAAAGGTTGCAGAAGTAGAAGGTCAGGTTTTTAGTACTCAGACCATACGCCGCACACTGCAACAAGTCTGTTTGCATAGGCATCGTCCCAGAAAGAAGCCTCATCTGAAGCTGGCTCACAAGAAAACCCGCAAACAGTTTGCTGAAGACAACCAGTCCAAGAGCATGAATTACTGGAACCATGTCCTGTGGTCTGATGAGACTATAAGATAAACTTGTTTGGCTCAAATGGTGTCCAGCATGTGTGGCGATGCCCTGGTGAGGAGTACCAAGAAAACTGTGTCTTGCCTACAGTCAAGCATGGTGGTGGTAGCATCATGGTCTGGGACTGCATGAGTGCTGCTGGTACTGGGGAGCTGCAGTTCATTGAGGGAAGTATGGATTCCATTATGTACTGTACATTCTGAAGCAGAACATGATGCCTTCTCTCCAGAAACTAGGCCGAATGTTTTCCAACATGTTAAAGATCCCAAACACACCACCATGATGACAACTGCCTTGCTGACGAAGCTGAATGTGATGGGGTGGCCAAGTATGTCTCCAGACCTGAACCCTATTAAGCACCTTTGGGGCATCTTCAAGCGTAAGGTGGAGAAGCACTATGTGTCTGATGAATGTAAATGTAAATGTAAATGTGTCTAATGTCCAGTAACTGGAAGTGGAAGAGGATCCCATCAACAACCAGTGCAGCTCTGGTCAATTCAATGCCCAGGATGATTAAGGCAGTGCCAGATAACAATGGTGCTGACACAATATACTGACACTTTGGACAAGTTCACTTAGGGTGTACTCACTTTTGTTTCCAGCTATTTTGACAATAATGGCTGTATTTTTGTTATTTTCAGAGGACAGTAAATCTATATACTGCTATACATACAAGCTGCACATTGCCTACTCTAAAATATATCCAAGTATAATTTTTATAGCATTATCCCTTGAGAAGATATACTAAAATGGTTGCTGAAATGTAAGGGGTGTCTCACTTTTGTGAGATACTGTATATACACTACAAGCCAAAAGTTTTTGAATTGTAGGATTTTTTATTAAAGAAGTCTCTTCTGCTCACCAAGTCTGCATTTATTTAATCCAAAGTACAGCAAAACACCAACATTTTGAAATATTTTTACTATTTAAAATAACTGTTTTCTATTTGAATATATTGTGAAATGCAATGTATTTATTGAAAAATGACTCCAAGCTTTTGAATGATATAGTGCATAGTGTTACAAAAGCTTTTTATTTCAGAAAAATGCTGTTCTTTGGATCTTTCTGTTCATCAAAGAATCCTGGAAAAAATGTACTCAACTCTTTTAAATATTGATAATAATAATATTAATAAAAAAATCTTTCTTGAAGGGCAAATTAGCAAAGTACAAAATAGGGCAATTTTTTTTTTTTTCAATTTATCAGAAAAAAAGCCAGTACTTGACCTTTAAAAATGTTGATCATCAACTTCAGTAAGTCTGTTTTGAAAAGCTGTTTTATTTATTTTTAAGAGGTTTGCAATTTGTGCAACATGCCTACAGTTTAAAGCTCTGCCTCTAAAATAGAATCACATGTTCCAGACTGTTCCATATTTGGAAAATTGTTTAAAAATAACAATTTAGGCAAAAATTGAGACAGTAGAATAGATCATTTACATAATATAAAGTGTTTCTTCATGGGTGTTGCAATTTTACGTTTTTGGTAAATGAAGTAAATCATGCTCTGGTTGTGCACACAGTTAAATACTATGTTTTGGTCATTAAAATAATTTTAATTACAGTTAATTATTTAATGAATCAATTTTATATAATTTCAACAGATTATGTCCGAATTACAATATGAATACTTGTTGGCCTCTGAACCTCTGAATCTGGGACAGGCCAAAATCCGTAAGTGAGAGGGGGAGATTAATTCTATCCAATTATCACAAGTCATATCCAGCATGTACGTTCACAATGTGTGCAGATTTAATTTGTGACACGATCATATTTACCCAGCATACCGAGGGTATTTATATTTCATGGTCATGCCTGGTGCACTGTGACAAGAATGGGCATGTGTGGTTAAAATGCTTTTGATGTTAGAGTGGGCAGCCTGGGTAAAAATGTCATAGGCAGCACTAAGTGATCATAGAGCCCATGCTGTGATCCGGCCCACATCTTCTCCAGTCTCATTTAATTAACCTGAGACAAAGGCGAGAGAGAAGGAGGCGAGGAAGAGGACTGCAGTCTCTGCCATCTGTCTAGATCAGTAGCTCGCAACCAGGGGGCCGGAGCTCACTAGGGGACTTCAGCAAACCTTTCAAGGGGGCCACAGGAAGACTTAAAATGCAGTATTGTTTTAAAGACAATAACTTAATTTCAAATACTAAAATAACAAATACATACTTATGTAAAATATTTGTGTGTTTAGTATTTAAAGGGATAGTTCACTTAAAAATGAAAATTGTGTCATTGACTACTCGCCTTGATGTCGGTTCAAACCCGTAAGTTTGTTCATCTTCAGAACACAAATGTAGATATTTTTATTAAATCCAAGAGCTTTTTGACACACACAACACTGACACATTCACTGCAAAAAATATCTTACTTGGTACTTTTGTCTTGTTTCTAGTGAAAATATCTAAAAATTCTTAGATTAATATGCATTTACTAGATAAGCAATATGACATAAGATATTTAGCCTTGTTTTCAGGGGAAAAAACTAAATTAAGTGCAGTTTCCTTAAAATAAGTAAAATTATCTGCCAGTGGGGTAAGTAAAATACTCTTGTTTTAATAATTTTACTTGTTTCCAGGGGAAAAAAACTAAATTAAATGTATTTTGCTTAAAACAAGACTAAATATCTTGTCTTTTTGCTTACACAACACCCCTTTAATTTTTTTAAATAAAACATCACATTAAAAGTCTGATGACAAATTTGTGACCAATGAAATTTGAGGTGGGTGTGGTTTTGACCTTTCTTCCTGGGGTAGAACAGTCCTTTTTGTGACCATAGGTGGCTTGAGCACACTGCTAGCAGAAGGTAAGATAAACTTCACCTCTTAACATGTTTAAATTTAAATATGTTTGTTTTAAAAATATCTGTGATGTGCATTAATATGTGAAAAATCATATTTGATTGAGTAAAAACAGTTTTTGTCTTTATTTATATACTAAAATTGTAGTTCCCCTTCAGTCGTTTCACTACGACGTTACATATGGGAACTCGCTTGAGAGTCCAATCATCTCTGAGCCTTATTCAAAAGGCCAATGAAAATTGGCGAGAGGCATTTGCATGCCAAGCCACTCCCCCGTACATATGGGTATATAAGATGGCGGCATGCAGCCAGTCATTCAGATTTTTGCTTCAGAGCCTTCATGCTCGAGCCGCTACAAAAGAAGAGTTCCTGCGAGTTTGCTCTCCCGCTGGCGTGCTGCCGATCGAAAAGAGCAAATACCTAAAAGAGTGTTTTGGCAGCCACCAACGGGATCCTGTGGGCGGCCGTTTTCACGGCCATTTAAAGCCTCCTCCACTCCAGCGAGCAAGCCCCATTTAGTGCACAGTGTAGTGCACCGGGACTGAAAGAGCAATTTCTCACAGCTATGTAAAACGATCTTTTCAGAATGGTTTTCCGGCCGTGCGCTGCTGGATGTGGCAGTTTCCTCACCTCTGAGGACGGACATGAACACTGCCTCACATGCCTGGGCCGAGAGCATGCTGAGGCAGCGTTCACGGATGGTTCGTATGTTCACTGTGAACGCATGACCATGGTCACGTTGAAGAACCGCCGCTCCTTTGCTAGGCTGCGAGGGGGACTTACGAGTCACCGTGCAGAACGTGCCGCCAGCTCCCAAAGCCCCGCGACCTTCTCCACCCCAGCATGGCCCCGTCGAGTGGCCAGAGCAGTACGCTTCCCCACAGCCTGGGCTGAGCATCTCCTTTGGCGCTCCACAAGAGGAAGAGATGTCTGTCGCAACATCAGAGGGAGAGTCTGACGGTGAAGCCTGACATGGACATCTGACATGGACGCTGAACTCTGTGCTATGCTCCTCCGAGCCGCCAGGGGGATTGGCCTGGAGGTGCCTCACGCGCCGCTGGCCGATTCCTCTAGGCCTGCTGGACAGGCTGCTTCCGCCCTGCACACCATGGCCACTTTACAGGTCTACCAGGCGCAGGCATTAAAACAACTACACAAGGGTGGTCCTGATCAAGAAGTGATGCAGGAACTCCGTGCCGCCACCGACTTGGTCACGGCACGGTCTCTTGGTCAGGTGATGTCCACGGCCGTGGTCCAGGAGCGACATCTATGGCTCAGTCTGGCGCAGATGGCAGACGCCGACAAAGCTTGCTTTCTCGATGCTCCCATGTTGAGGACTTTGCCCAGCAGTTCTCGGCAGTCCAGAAGCAGACGGAGGCCCCCCCCCCCAGGCTGCCCCACCGTGGTCACGTCGGTCAACGTTCCCTCGATACCCCTGGCGACTAGGCTGGGAGCCTGGCTTCAGCTTCCCAGCCCCTCGCGGTGGTTGATACGGACGGTATGTCCTGGATCCTGGATATCCTGGATCTCAGAGCCCTGAATCGGTCCCTTCTCAGGCTGCCGTTCAAGATGCTCACGACGAAGCGCATGTTAACATGCATTCGTTCCCAGGATTGGTTTGCAGCCATCGACCTGAAGGACGCGTGCTTTCACGTCTCGATCCTTCCTCGTCACAGACCCTTTCTACGGTTTGCCTTCGAAGTATCAGTACAAAGTGCTTCCATTTGGCCTGTCCCTCTCTCCCCGCGTCTTCACGAAAGTCGCGGAGGCAGCCCTGACCCCTCTTTGGCAGTCGGGCTTTCGCATCCTCAACTATCTCGACGACTTTCTTCTCATAGCTCACTCGCGAGACCTTTTATTCGAACAGAGGGACCTGGTGCTTCAGCACCTCAGCCATCTGGGCCTTCAGGTCAGGATTGCAATGCCAGGTGTCCAGGCATATCGTGATTTACACGGATGCCTCCACCATGGGTTGGGGTGCTGTATGCAACGGGCAAGCAGCATCGGGCTCTTGGACAGGACCTCGACTGCAGTGGCACATCAGTTGCCTCGAGTTGTTGGCTGTGCTTCTCTGAAGCAGCTCTTTGTCTGCTTCAGAGGTCAGCAGAAAGGGAATGCTGTCTCCAAACAGAGGTTGGCCCATTGGGTGGTGGAAGCCATCTCCCTGTCTTATTTATATCAGGGAGAGCCATGCCCCTTAGGTGTTCGTGCCAACTCCACTAGGAGTGTTGCCTCATCCTATGCGTTGGCTCATGGTGCCTCACTAGCAGATATCTGTAGAGCTGCCGGCTGGGCGACACCTAATACCTTCGCTAGGTTCTACAACCTCTGCGTAGAGGCCGTATCCTCCCGTGTCTTAACATAAAGACTTCAGGTGAGCGGGAGGACGGCTGGTGTCAGCTTGCTGCACCATTCCCACGTGGATCCGTGCGCCATTTTCCCAGAATGTTCCCTCCGGCGAACCCTGGGTCCTCCATGCTCCGCAGTCAGGCCTAGATGCAGAGTAGTCCCTGACCGCGATCCTGCCTGGGTCTCCTTCACCCCGCAGGTTGTGGCTATATTTTTATATATTTTTATATTTTTATGTTTCCCTTGTGTATCCCTAAGAAGCTTTGTGGATATATTGAATTATTCTCATTTCCACATGTGAAGATCTCATGTGCTCTGCCCCCCCAACCCATGCTTCAGTACATCTGGCATCCCTGTGGGGCCCCCTCTACTGGCCCCCAGGGTGTTGGGAAGGTTACGTTACAATTATGTTACAAGGTCATGTCCGCCTGTCAGCACGTGGGGTTGTACGTAACGCGGCGTCTGGGTCGTGGCCTGTTCCATAGGGTCTGTTCCCATATGTAACGTCGTAGTGAAACGACTGAAGGGGAACGTCTAGGTTACGAAGGTAACCCTCGTTCCCTGAAGGAGGGAACAGAGACGTTACATCCCCTGCCACGACCCTGGCGTCGCGCTGACGCCGGCTCGATCCGGCTCCTCAGCAAAAACCTGAATGACTGGCTGCATGCCGCCATCTTATATACCCGTATGTACGGGGGAGTGGCTTGGCATGCAAATGCCACTCGCCAATTTTCATTGGCCTTTTGAATAAGGCTCAGAGATGATTGGACTCTCAAGCGAGTTCCCATATGTAACGTCTCCGTTCCCTCCTTCAGGGAACGAGGGTTACCTTCGTAACCTAGACGTTTTTCTTTCGTTGCCTCAGGGCAACAGTATGCAGTTAGACCACTTTTGTTTAAACAAGAACATTCTTATGGATCAAAATGTGCAAGGATGCATAGTTTTCACCAAATTTATTTGTTTTGCACTAATGTATAATATTACTCACAGGAAATGGATGTACAAACATTTTATGGATGTAAAGACCAAGATTGAGCAGTTAGGCTCATTCCTTCTGACAGTGAGGACAGTGAGCTTGAGGAAAGTGACAGTGAGGAAGAGTGGACACCAGAATTGGATTTGAGGGAGCGTTAGAAGATCAGGATTTAGTCAGTAGAGCAACTTACTGTATGTAATAAATGTGTGGATGTGCTTGTGCATATGTGTGTCTGTGTGTGACCAAATGTCCCCACAAGGATAGGAATACCAGTAGATTTTGACCTTGTGGGAACATTTCTTAGGTCCCCATGAGGAAACAGGCTTATAAATCATACACAATGAGTTTTTTTAAGGAAGTAAAAGTGTGCACAATCTCCTGTGAGGGCTAGGTTTAGGTGTAGGGTAGGTTTAGGGCGATCGAAAGTACGGTTTGTACAGTATAAAAACCATTACGCCTATGGAATGTCCCCATAAAACATGTAAACCCAACATGTGTGTGTGTGTGCGTGCGTGTGTATGTGTGTTTGTTTTTGTGACATATCAGGACACAAATTGGTGTAATAACATGGGTATGACATAGGTATTACAAGGAGAGGGTGACTTATGAGGACATTGCCCATGTCCCCACTTTTCAAAAGGCTTATAAATCATACAGAATACGTTTTTTTGAGAATGTAAAGATATGCACAGTCTCCTGTGAGGGCTAGGTTTAGGTGTAGGGAAGGTGTAGGGTGACAGCAAATATCGTTTGTACAGTATAAAAACCATTACGTCTATGGAATGTCCCCACAATTCACAAAAACAAACAAGTGTGTGTGTGTGTGTGTGTGTGTGTGTGTGTGTGTGTGTGTGTGTCTGTGTCTGTGTCTGTGTCTGTGCGTGTGCATGCATAGGTGGGTAAATAGAGGTGACCAAGAGATGACCAATTGTAATGCTTGTGCTTCTTGGTTCCTTTTTAAAACAGTTGGCATGTCTAATGAGAATGAGTCTGTGGAGGAAGATGAAAATGATCATGATGATGATAATTCTCTGGAAGATGTTCCTTGCTTACCCCGCTGGAGAACACCCCACAATGCCAATCTCACTGAATATCCAGAATGGCTGGCCAGCCTTCCAACATCAGATGATATCATGTCCCCCTATGAATACTTCAAGATATTTTTCTCTGATGACATTCTTGAAGTAGTCGTAGAGCAGTCTAATTTATATGCCATTCAGTGTGACATCAACAAGCCCCTTAACCTCACTACTAAAGAACTGGAGCAGTTCATGGGTACAATTGTCTACATATCACCATTTATGGATGGTGTTTGTTTAAATAAAACTTGTTGACATTGTTGTTGTTAAAATAAAACTTTTTTCTAATGTTTTTCATTCTTGTTTATTCCTCATTTCATTAATTATATAATTCAGAAAACCTTGGTGTTTTAGTACCCTAATGGCATTTTGTTGCCCTGAGGCAACAAACCAAAATCTGGTGGGGGGGTTGGGGGGGCGCACATTTTATGATTGATGTATTATCAGGGACACCCAAGCTCCCAAAAAATAGGGTCAAATATTTTTTTTCATCCTAAAATAATAATTCATGCCATAGAGGGTTAGGAATATTTATATATTTTGACTTGAAACAAGACATCAGTGGTTCCATAGTTTTATGAAGCTACGAGAATGTTTGTTGTGTGCAAAGAAAACAAAAAATTACTTTATTCAACAATTTATTTTCTTCCATGTCAGTCTTCCATGTGCGTATAGAGAAGAATTGTTGAATAAAGTTATTTTTGTTTTCTTTATGTACAAAAAGTATTCTCATAGCTTCATAAAATTATGGTTGAACCACTGATGTCACATGGATTATTTTAACAATGTTCTTACTGGTTCTTCTGGGTCTTGAATGTGTCAGTTGCTGTTTATGGGTCAGAAAGCTCTCATATTTCATCAAAAATAGTTCAGTCTTAAAGGTTTGAAACGACATGAGAGTGAGTAATTATTGACAGAATTTTTATTTTTGGGTGAACTATCCCTTTAAGTTATTTTCATTTTACTTAAAGAAAAAAATATTAATGTATTTAAAAATATTTACCATAATAAATATTAAATTATATATTAAAATTTTAGCTAATTGAAGTTTAATAAATGCAATTATTTCATTCCTTAAAAAAAACAATCATGATTTTTTTTTTATTGAAAAACATGCAGAATCCAAATCTCAAATCTTCTGAAATCACAAAATAAATTCTAGTCAGTTATTTTTAATATATCAACACTAGTTTCTGTTAATGAATAGTCTGGAAACGGGTGCATAATTACAGCAGAAATACCAGATATAATCACTCCAAAAATGATTCGGACACTAGATATAATTGTTTTTTTTTTTTTAACTAGTTGCTGCAGGGCACTATTGTTCATTTATGTAATAGAGGATAGCAAAATAAAGTCAACTGTGACTAAAGCCAAAATTTTTCATACAGTGGACTACCAGTAAAATGTATATAAAAAAATAATTGGGACCAAAATTATTCAGACACGGAACGTGTTTTGTTTAAACAACAGACTGAACAAAATTAAGCATTTCTTAGTAACTGGTCAACAAATTATTGACAGTTGGGTAAATATTGTCATATTAACAGTTGTCTGAATTTTTGGTTGATTGTAATCCATTACATCTCTTACTGTCAAAGTTATCTGACATTGATGTTAATCAAGACGAATTTGTTCGGACACAGTTTAATCTAAATTCTTGTCATATTTTATTACCATTTTCTAAACTATAGCAAATAAACTGTGATAATGTGAGAAATGTTAAAGGTGTCTGAAAAATTTTAGCTTTGACTGTATATTGAATTGTGATTGAAACCTTCGAGTCAAAAAGTTTGAGAATCACTTGTCTATTAGGTTCTAAACTTTTAGGGTTCTTCTCTGTTGGGTTTCTAGGCTGTATGTGTGGTTGGTTAAAAGTATAAATGGTGAACAGTTTTTTTATTTAAAAATCAACTTTTCAATTTCATTGCCTGCCTACAGAACCCACACACATATAGACCATAGTCATGTCAGAGGCAGGACAGGGCTCTAGAGTATGGAGCTATATAGTCTGCTTGGAGGGGAAAAGCTACATCTTCCCTTCCTTTCAAAATGCTCAAGTGCCTGTCAAAACACCCTATAAATATTCATGAAAGTGGTAACATTTGGCAGAGCGAACTCTCACAGACACACTCACACGCGCAGGCTGTCTGACATTTGGGTGTGTTTGCAGACGGACGTGTGTCTGTTTGCATGGAAAGACATGAAAATCAATAGGTCGTAATTACACTGTTTGTGCTGGCGCTCTTCTCAGATGTGCATAATTAATTGGTACCGTCCTCGTTTGATTGGTGCCGGTACCGAAACTGGGTCAGTCTAGAACGACTTGACTGTTAAAGTCTTCCGGCTGGTTTCCCAGACAGAGATTAAGTCTAGTCCAAAAGGATTTTCTACAGAGAATCACAATCCACAGTACAATTTACTCCATGACAATCCTTCCCTGAAAAACTGCCCAGAAGAGTCATGACCATTCCTCGTCCTGCTAAAAAAAGTGCCGCTCCGTAAGTGAAATTAAAAAGAAGCTCAGAAAAAGAAACTCACGCCTCTTCCTTGTGAAATATTGTAAATATTAATTCAGTCATTTTATTTGTTGGCAAACAACTTTCACTGTTACAACAAATATTAGTTATGAGTTCATTCAGTTTAGAATGCATATGAAAAGAATAAATAATAATTTCATCGATATTGTAATAATAATAATATTGATGATAATAACAATAAAAAAGGTCTCAGTGCCGATCCCGTTGGTTTCCTGACGCTCTCTAAGATCCTACGTTTTTCTGATCTGTTGGAAAGTAAAAAATACAAAAACAAGACTGAATCACAGGAATAAATATGCAGTCAATTTTCTCAGGGTGGGTTAACAAGGGATAGATGTGCAAGCTACAGGGAGTCTCAGTTTGAGAACAAGTAAACAGTAGTTTCAGAAACCGACCTTTACAAGGTTGTTTCCATCTTCCAAACCACTCCATTAAAGTCCTATCCTTCTAGCCTGTTCGTTCACATGGTTGTTTTATATGTTTACACATGCTCCACACATGATTCGTAATCACCATTTCCCCAGTTCGGCTCGGACCCGTTCCAACTCGCCTTTCTTACTTTCATGATTAAGCTCTTGGAAACACTCGATATGTGAAATCGTCACAATAATAGACCATCTTTTAGCCTGAGAACATTTTTAGCTGTGTCAACACGTCTGACTGGAATTTCAATAAGCTGGAACTTGCATCCAAAGTACGATTTCAGCTTTTACACATACAAGATCAAGGGTAAACGCTCTAGAACTCATGATATATTCCAGCATCATTGGGATCTGCAATAGCTGTCAATCACACAACAGTCATTTCCCCAGAGTCTCTTGGTTATCATCGACACAGTGAGATTAGAATGACAAAGTGTTGCATTTGGAGAAAAAAAAGGAGGACGCCACGCCATCCTTCCAAACGAGAGAGAGAGTGTGTGTATGTAGATATGTATTTGTGTGTTTGTGCTGGGATAGTATTCTGGAGGACCAGCACAGCATTGTGGGATTGGTCTAGTCTACAAAAACACATACAAGGGGCAAAATATTTAAAAAACAGGAAACGCATACGATCATATGCAGTATCGGGAATCTGTACATTTTACATGGAAAACAGTTCCATTTCGTTGTAATTAGTGAAGATTACCTTTCCCATAACTGAGATTATTACAGAAAAATAAACATAAGAAAACAAGATGCGTCCTCAGTCGTTAAGAACAGATGCGCCTTTTGTGATTTCACGCTCAGAAAACGGTGCTAAACCAGACGAGAAGGAATGTGTGCAGCAGAGAATCAAGTCTAGAGAGTTGTGGGTAATGCAGTTCAGTACGACAGAAGAGTTCAAAAGTCTGGCTCGGTGGTCTCGTTATCATACACGGTCATCTAAAACGGCAGCTAGTTTTTCCGCAGTCTGTTTACAGGCTCGCCGCCGCGAGTTTCGAGGAGAATCAGACAGCCATTGGATGAAGGAGAGCTATGCAAATGATCCAGGGAGCAAACGTTTGTCCACGTCTCCGAATCCGAGTTTCACTCAGGAGATCGACGAGAAAAAAAAGTCCACAAGACCTGCCTACACGCGGTAGTCCTTGTTCTAGCATAGGAATGGGTTACTAGTTCTGGTTACTGGTTCTAACTGGAGCAGGATTTCGGTGACAGGATACTTGTATGTACTGGAATCGGGGGCTTATCTGGAATCAGTCTCTCTATCAGTGCAGTAGGTAGTGTATCCCATGCCTTGTGCATTGTGTCACACACACATAACCACACACGCCGAGTGAGAATGTGTGTGTGCGTCGGTGTCTATAGGCTGGTGACCAGCTGTGAGGGGTCTGGTGGCTGTTCTTCAGGCGACGAGTCTTCTTTCTCGGGTGGAGCGATGAACCCGTCACTGCCTCCACGTCCCATCTGATAGTAGCTCTCTAGTTCCTGTATGTGGTTCCTGGAGCCAAGGTTCGGCATGCTTTTGTAGTACACGTCGTCCGACTCCATTACAACGCCTTTGCCGTTGGCCAGGTGCAGCTCGCTGCCCTCTTCCTCCTCGCCGTCGTCCTCCTCATCGTCTTCGTCATCATGGAGACCGTTGATGAGGTCATCAGTGCCATGCGGGAGGTCAGTGAGCGTGGGCATGCTGGTATAGAGTGAGTCTCTGAGGGGCGAGTGCGTGTGCGTGCGAGGAGTGTGCGTGTGTGTATGAGAGGCGTGTGTGTCATTGGGGAGCAGCGGGAAGAAGCTCTCACTGTTCTCCTGCGGCAGGCGCCGATGGGCTGAAAACGTGTGCAAGGGGGCGTGGTTTTCCGGAGGGGGCGGTCTCGGTGGGAGGAGCGGCGCTTGTGACTCCTCCCTAATGAGCTCCAGACTTAACCCTCCCCCGTCGTCGTGTCGGTGAAACGCTCCGGGGTTGTCGAGCACCATGACGTCATCTTTGGCGATGGATGACGTCCCTGCAACCCCTCCGTTTGCCAGGTGGTTGTTGAGTTTGTTGGTCAAGGTCCCCTGGTGGGCTTTTCCCTGCCGCTCCTGAGTGTTCAGGTATGATGGAGCGTAGTTTGCCGTTAGCTCCTTCAAGATCTTTTTCTCAAGCGTTGTCGGCGGCTCGCTGCCACGAGAACTGTAGGTAAGGTAATCGCCTGCCGCCACACCATAGCTGTTGCCGTGGTTACCGTTAAGCGGCAGCGTGTCCATAACGCTGGAGTCCCGAGCGTTGTTGAGAATGCCTTCTGAAATGACAACAGAAACTCATTTGCAACATTGCGGTGCACACAGGAAATTCTTATATGTACAGTATTTATGATTGATGGTAATATGAATCAGTTCATATATGCGTCATGAGAGATGATATCAAATAGGATATTAACTTTTATCAAAAAGAAACAGATAAGGGATGCAGATTTAACAGGGGGAGGGAGACGAGGAGGGAACGGGAGGGTTGAGGAAGAGGAGAAGATTAAAGAAGAGAGAAGCAGAGGAGAATATATTATAAACGTGGAGCTGTTGTGAAAGTAAATGAATCATACTTGAATCTCTGTAGGAGGCTGCAGACCCGCATGAAAGGAGAGAGCGAGAAAGAGAAAGAGAGAGAGAGAGAGAGAGAGAGAGAGAGAGAGAATGATTACATACATAAATGCTTATGGAACATGTCCACAGAGAGAGAAAGAGAGAGAGAAAGAAGTATTATATTGGGCTCAGACTGTGACGGGCATTAGTGACTGAATGCTAACCTGCTGAGTTTAGGACAGATGCTAGGCTGAAGTGTTCTTATAGCACCAAATTATTAAACAGAACAGATGGACATAGAAACAACATAAACAAGCTCATTAAACAGACACAGGAAGTATGTATGCAGGATATCACTGCTAACTCTGTATTGTCTTGGGTGTGTGTGTAACAGTAGGAAATGTAACGCATTTCCCAAGGTAGCAAACAGGATGCAGAATAGTTGTTTGAATTTGAATTTAAGGAAGTTGAATTAAAATAGAATGGACATCAAAGAAATTCACCACTGTGTTCTTTTTTAGTTTTTTTTTATTTTAGACATTTTACATTCAGGTGTCATTAGTTAATGTATTAACTAACATGGACAAACAATGAACAATACATGTATTACACTAATTATTCATCTTTGTTAATCAGTAGTTCATTGTTAGTTCATGTTAGTTCACAGTGCTTTAATGTTAACAAGCACAACTTGTGATTTTAATAATGCAATGTAAATGTAGAATTAACATTACCTATTAAATTAACATTAACTCTTAGCTCATGTTAATTAATGTAGTTAACTAATGAACCTTATTGTAAAGTGTTACCCATTTTTCAAAATGAATCATCCATTAGGATGTACTCTATACACAAATGAGATAATGTAATAATGTTTCAAATTTACAACTATATGAAATAAACCCACTTTTTTAGTATTTTAGTACGCATTAAGTATTTTATAGACCATGTTGAATTTATTATTTCTTATTTATTTTTCTGTTAAGTCTGGGTTGGACAAAATTCAGAATTTTATTATTTGGGTCCCTTTATTAATTTGAAATGGAAATGTATTAAACTTTAATTCAATACACAATAGAACAATTTTTTAATAGAACAGTCTAACAATATACAATCATTATCAATAACAATTTTTAAATAAACATTACATTTGTTTAACAAGGCCTATTTATTTTCTGATATGTACAATACAAAAATATATTTTTTAGAGATGTTAATCAAGAGATTTTTTTTGTTAAAGTTTAATTTTCTTACACAGTAAAACTACGAAATCACGAATTGCTTTATAAATAGATACTGAATAAATAAAAAATTGGGGTATATTAGATAATTAAGGAACTTTTGATAAATACTTTTATGACAAGTTAATTTCTGAAATATATTCAGATAATATGTAAATAAAATTTTGGGATCAGTAAGATTTTTTATGTATTTTTAAAAAAGGTTAAAAAAAACTAGTAATATTGTGGAATATTATTTCAATGTAAAATAACTGTTTTCTATGTGAATATATTTTAAAATGTAATTTAAAGCTGAATTTTCAGAATCATTACTCTAGTCTTCAGCGTCACATGATTCTTTAGAAATCATTTTAATAGGCTGATTTATTATCAGTGTTGAAAACAGTGCTGTTGCTTACTTTTTTGTTGGAACCCCCTTTTTTCAATAAATAAGAAGTAAAAAAAACACATTTATTTAAAGCTGAAATCTTTTGTAACAATATAAACTACCATTTAATAGTTTGTGGTCTGTAAATTTGTATTCTTTTTTTAAACACATTTTATTAACCAAAGATGTGTTAAAATTGATCAAATTGTTCTTTTTAACTTTTTATTTATTAGAAAAAAAAATCATAGGTTCCAATAAAAAATTGTTGGAACATTGATAATAAATTAGCATATTAAAATGATTTCTGAAAGATCATGTGACACTGAAGACTGAAATAATGATTCAGCTTTGCATCACAGGAATAAATTCAATTTTAAAATATATTAAAATAGAAAACCAAAATTTTAAAATGCAATTATATTTCACAATATTACTGTTTTTCTGTATTTTTGATCAAATGAATGCAGCCTTGATGAGCATAAGAGAATTCTTTAAAAAATTAAAAAATAAAAACATTTCATCGATCCGAAACGTTCAGCAGTTACATAAACAAAAGGCAAATTGTAGCAGAATTTTAGCTTGACAGTGTAGTGTGAATATTTTTTCTCACGTCTCTTTATATGGTAAGGGGAAAAAAGATAAAGCCGTACAGTTTAAACAATAACAGAATTTTGCTTTTTTCAAGCAGTCATGTAAATTCTACAGTTCGCCACCCTGAGAGACAATTACCATCCAAAAAGTGCTTAGGTTTGAAAATGTGTATGTGAGAAGCAAACCTTGTGTGTTGAACATGTTGGCAGTAGGGTTATTGTACACAGCAGACTCTCCCAGTAGTGTGTTATAAGGATTAGTGCCATGAGGACGTAACAAAGCATTGGAGATGAGATGGTTAGCCATGGTACCTACAACACCCACAAACAAAGACAGAAAGAGAGAAAGGAAGAAAGAGAGACAGATATGGAGGCAGGAAGTTGAGAGAAGACAGAAGGAAGGAGCAACAAAGAGACAGAAAAAAAGATGTACAATAAACAGTTAGAATGGTGCCGACAAGGAGTCAGTAAACTTGTGTTTCAACAGCTTTAAACATCAGCATGTTAGTTCGGGTGGACAGGAATGTTAAACCTCCCATGTGGAGTGTAATATCAGTACAGAGCTCAGCATAGATGATGTTTATGTTGGACAGCTGTTGATGTTTGACATTTTGTCCTGCCAGTGTGACTTGATTGGGAGCGTTTTTCCATGGCTCTAATGTCGCTGGAAGACGTTTAAAAGCTCACATTCTTGTTTACACAGGATGGAGAAGACAAAGGAGCTCGGAGGAGCAAATCATATTAGCGCTTGGACATGACAGAGGCAGGCAGGGTTTGAGAATGAGCAGAACATGAGCACATACACAGATGTCTGATCCATTTGGACTCTAGGGTCAGAAAATTGGAGGGCTTTCCTGTTGCGTTCCACATTTTTCTGCAATTTTTTTTTCTTACTCTCATTAAACAAACACACACTCCTACGATTCTTTATCTATAAGCACTTTTGGCCTTGGAAACGCTGTTAAAACACTTCCTAGTTTGTCATTTGTCTAATAACAATGTCCAACAGTGGACATACATGCCTTAAGAGAATTCGGCAGTTTTTCCAAATGTGTATTGTTTAATAGAATTCTATCGTGTGAATACCTGTGATGGAAATTACATTTTCAACCTTTTTGGAATAAACCAACTGACTCATATCTTTTAATAAGATTTTATATATGTAACTCCGGACCTGATCTTAAGTAGCATGGGCGTATTTGTAGAAAAATACATTGTATGGGTCAAAATGATCATTTTTTCTTTTATGCCAAAAACTTATTAGGATATTAAGTAAAGATCATGTTCCATGACGATATTTTGTAAATTTCGTATCGCAAATATGTCAAAACTTAATTTTTGAGCAATAATATGCATTGCTAACAACTTTAAAGGCGATTTTCTCAGTATTTTGATTTTTTTGCATCCTCAGATTCTCAGATATTCAAATAGTTGTATCTCAGCCAAATATTGTCCTATCCTAATAAACCATACATCAATGGAAAGCTTATTTATTCTTATTTTAAGCTTATAAAAATGACACTTATTATTGGTTTTGTGGTCCAGGGTCACACATTGTAAACACACACACACACACACACACACACACACACACACACACACACACACACACACACACAAACCTTTTCAGATTTTTCAAAACAACAAAATAACAGCTCGATGTGAAATCATGCACACTTGAAGTATTCTGTTCATATTCATCTTTTCTTTTTTGTTTTCTTTACATGTTACATTCAAGCATGCTCTTCACTGACAATTTTGTGGCCTTGGTAAACAAGTACACTAACTTTTGAAACACGTTTATTAATGGTAAAAATATTGGTTATGATAGGGACAGCTGAGGGACAGCTGCTGTATAAAAGTGAATACTGAAATGGTTGATCTTTATACAGTTCTTTGCTTAGACTGTCATAGTTTTGTAAAATGCAATGACTCATTTTTTATGAGAATTATCTTATACTAATTAATTAGGATTAAACGTCTGGATCAAGGACAAGGGTAAAATAATGAAATGTTAGACTTTAAAGCATTTAAGAAGCAAAAATAAATTATGAAAGCCTGATAAAACGATAAAACCATTCATATAATAAAACGAAAAATAAATGCTGAAATTTGGTTTAACTTTTTTAAGTGTTAAAATGCTAAAATATTGTCCATGCCACAAATAAGTGCCAATAGTTGAAAAAAAAATAAC